>NW_021939471.1:4265071-4640212 GCF_001715985.3 Manacus vitellinus | reverse complement strand
GGAAAACGCCGTTTCAAACTTTCCGCTCAGTGCCGGGCTGTGACCGAGCGGCGCGGACCCCGCCGGGTTGCGGGCACACGGCCCCGGGGGCGGTGTCGGGACGGGCCGGCCCGGGGTGCAAAACACAGCTGTACACAAAGCGGTGCAAAACGCCAGGTATCAATTCAAGCAGGGAAAAGTGATACCGTGTATTTATTTTACGGATGGAGAGTTGATTAAGCTGCCAGCTTTTAAGTAAGTAATATTTAAGTGATAAATTAAGTAACACGTGGTAAATTAAGTAGTAACTAATAAATTAAGTCATATTTAGTGCAGATAACAATAGGAAAAAAAAAGGAATAAACGGAAGGAAAATTAGTAAGCGAGGGAAAAAAGCCTCAATAAAATATGCTTGTCTTTTAGGCCAATATCCATCCCCAGAGCCAGGAATGGCTTTCACACAGGGTTTACTTTCCATTTTCCTTGCCTTCCCATCCATACCTTGGCTATGAGAACACTCCATTGTACCTCCTGGCTGTATGTCTGAGCAGGGTCCTGCCAGGCAGGAAGCAGAGTTGTGAACTGACTCTTTGGTAACCATGTCAGACAAAATTGAATTTCTCCTTCAGTTTTTCCAGTTGGAGGCTGCTGGCTTTGTAGCATCTTAATAAGGAACCTATGGCAAATCACTATCACCAAAACTACATAAATACCTCTAAAAATTAATATATGATCTAGGCACAAAGTTTAAAGAAAAGTTTTCTGAGGTTTCAGGACTGCATTCAGAAGCTGGAGAAACGCAAGTGGCTTTATTTTATACCCTTTTTATTTTGTAACACCCAAACTTTTAAAAACTTGCATTCCTGCACAGCGTATTTTCCTGTTCTGAGCTAGTTGTGACGCTTGGTGGCTCTAAGCCTGCTGACAGTGGAGCCTGCCGTGGGGCACAAGGCCCCTCTGTCCATCCCCTCCCCTCTGCCCCTGCCCACGCAGGCTCGGCAGGGACGGGTGGGCGGCCCGCGGGAGCCAGGGCTCCATCTGCGCTGCACGCCCTGGCCAAGAACAGGCATGCTGCTCCCGAGGCTGCTGGCAAATCTGTGCCCCAAATCAGCACTTGCCCAGTCCTAAAATCATCCTGCAGGTGAAGCTGCTGCTCGCTGTACAGGAGGGATGTTGCCTAAGGAAAAATACCTGTTGCCTGCAGAAACGGGCAGCACCTGCCCCGGAGCCCCTCTACAAAGCAGAGTGTCAGTCAGCCCAGCTTTTCCCTAAAACTGGAATGATGTGGTTGTCTCCTCAGCTTTGGGGTGTGATCCAGTATCCCAATGGAGCAGACGAGGAGGCAGAGGCAGCTTTTCTCCCTGGCATGCTGTGGTTCCCATGAGAAAACTCCATTGCACATTGCCCAGCAAAACCACAAAAATGTTCACAGCGCTGCCTCCTCTCCTCCCACTCAAAATGTTTTTGCATACGCCTCTAGGCACTACAATCATGGTAATTAAAGCTGTAAAATATTATTAGTATCACACTTCTATAGACTTTTCGTCCTAAATGCTTTATATACCATGCATCCAGTGCAAAAGAAATGCAGCCACTCCTGTGAAAAAAAAAGGAGCAGGAACAGTGCATGTCAAGATAGGAAGTCAAATTTTCACCAGGGATGCTCGATGCGAATCCCTTCTCCTGCAAGAAGCTCCCAGGATGTCTCTGAAGTCCACCCAGGGCGATGCTGTGCTGGGACTTGGGAAGGGATTTTGCACGCCTGGGACTAACTGTGCATGTGTATCCTGTTTCGGGAGCGTTCCAATGGATTTGTGGAGATGCTCACACCACTTAGCTGTACTTCCAATGGCTGCTGGTGAATGAGGTGTAACTCAGCCCTGCCCAGGGCTACTGAATATATCAGGCACGTGTAGGAAAGGGCCGAGGAGACTGTAATCCCCTCTGTGGTGTGTCCTTAAGAACAGGAATGGTGGCATATCTGCTCCAGTCTGGCATCTCATGCTGGGGAAGAGGAATAGGACAAACGTGCGTTGCTGTCTCCCTTCATCAGTAGATCTGAGGATACTGGGCAAAAAGCCAGAGGCAGCCAACAAATTGAGACTTCCCCAGCAAAAAGCAGGGAAGTATTTTTAAAGTGTTTTTTAGCACTGTCCTATCATTAACATTCAAACACTTTCCTGTCTAGGTACTGTTTCTGCTTATATCCCACAGAGGACATACAAGCACCAAGTCTCTTACGGATGTCCTGACATCCGGAGGTAAAAGTGTGCTTCAGATGTTGCCTTGCACAAATGGGAAGGGAGAGAGGGATAGAAAGAGTTCTGGTAGCTTTATAGCTGCTTTATGCTTTCATATTTTGATATTAAAATGGTTGTAGTACACTGAGAGTAGGTAGGTGAAAGCAAGAAATTGTAACACTAAGTAAGTGAATAAATCAGTAAACAAGTGATGGAGAGAGCAGAACTTCAGCTCAGACCACATCCATTTCAGATCTCCTTTCTTTCCTAAAATGCTTGCAAGCTAGGGAATAAATGCTAACGACCCTTGCCCAGTGTGGACCGTCTAGTCTGATATTCATGACAGAGGCTCTACAGAGTGTTGAAAAGCTTGTGATGAACTTTCAGCATCATGTACAAAGAGCACACACACCCATGCACCCAAATAAACCCACCCAACCTCCTACACTTGCTTTTTCTACCACCACGCTAAGGTAGCTGGGTAGATAGCATTAAAATTCTGGCCAATTCCATGAAGTGATTTGGTTCCTCAAGACCTCCAAATACAGAGAAATGGGTCCATCTGCGGCACACGCAGATTACCAGGCTCCTCAAAGACTCCCTGTAGCCATTGCTGCTCAAGCAGCCGTGCCCCAGCAGGCTTGGCGAGGGAGAGAACATGCTCTGCCATAGAAGATTTGCAAGGCTGAGCAGTGTGGGCCATGGGGAGGTAAAGCACGGGGTTAGAAAGGGGGAAGCCACAGGTGTGCTGTCACCTCTGTGGAGCCGGTAGCAGGGAGTACCTCTGCAGAAGCATCTCCTTCCTTCCCCGCCCAGCACACAGACCTCACTGGTATAGTCTGACACTCTGATGTTCTCTCTGATTAAAGAAAAAAAAAAGATTAGAATCACACATGGCATAGGGACACTTTCACAGTGTACAGAAGAAGTCTGCAGATGATCAGTTCTCTTATTTCCTCAGGCTCCCCAGATTGCAAGATTGATGAGGAATCTGAGTAGGATACGAGTGCTACAGAATCAAAGGGAAAGAAAAAAAATAAATCAGCAGTGAGCAATTATATTGAAGGAGACAAGGCGGTAAGTCAGACCTAGAGGCAACTCCAAGGCTGCCAACACAGCAGCTGGTATGCAGAAACGTCTCTGTGGTCAGTGCCCAACCTCCCCGACGGTCACTAGAGGAGTGAAGGGATGGTGGAGCAGAGGAGTGGAGCACAGGGGCGTAGGTGCAACCACGCCCCTGTCTGGCTCCTTCTAGCAGGTCACAGCTGCTAGCTGGGGCACAACACACGCTCAAGTAGTACTGAAAATGCATGTTGAAACGTATTTCTCAGGAAGGCTATTAATACCTGCGAAGAAAACACTGGAATTGTTTGCTGTTAATAGAGGAAAATGTATTGCATAAAGACAACTTTTATTAGCTGTCACTGAGGAGGCTGCAGGCTCTGGTGGCTGGACCATGTAGCTGGGGTCAGAGATAGCTGCATTCCCTTTCTAGCTCTCCTCTGCTGACAAGTTATTTCACCTTGCAGCACCTCAGTTTCCCCATCTGGAAATTAGGATAATGATTTGACTGCTTCCTCAATGAAGCAATACTAGATCTGCTGATGAAGAGTGCTGGGTCAGAGGCAAGGATTATGATTTAGCATCATAAATATTCATACTATTGTGCAACGGGCAGGACTTGCTGAACAGACAACAGTGCTTGTTAGAGATTAGAAAGTTTGCAGTCTCCAAACACTATACCTGTAAATTCAACCAGTGCAACAAAGAACAAATACGGAGCTGGGTGTATTTTTGGCAGCTATAGCACCTGAATGCATGGTTGGGAAAAGAGTTTTGAAGAAGAACATATAAATCAAAAAGTGGCTTCAAATGAAAAGGAGGCTACCCCAGACACACAGAGGGGCTGTGCACGATGAGGTGGAGCAGAGCTTCCAGAGAAAGAAAAAGGCATTTAAACTCGATGGGATGGTGAAAACCAGGAGAACGGGGTCAGGGCTGAGTAGCAGAGGAAATTATCTCATCAACATGGCAAGTGATATCTTTCTATTGATTTTCAAATGAATAGATTTTATGGCCAGGGGCAACTATTTAAAATAATCAGTCATCATAATCTCACCTCTTGTACACTAGAGATCAAATAACTTCATCTAGTCATTTGAATTACATTAATCCTATGTAAATAAAACAGTGCACTAATTATAATCAGTTGGAGGATATAAATCCATCACAAAGACCTGTGTGAGCATACAGCTCATAAAACAAGACTTTGCTAAAACTTTGCATTAAGTCTTCCTCAAAACAGGCACGGACCTGGAAATTACTCCATTTCCAAGTTGTGCCTGCATGGTATTTTAGTCATGCCCACCCATTTGAGTCCCTTGGAAAACACAGGTAGTGCTTCTGTCCTCCCTCGAGGCACAGCCCCAAGTGACACATGCTTTCACAGCTGAAGGTGGGGAAGGGTTGCATGATGAGCAGACTGTAATTGCTTGTCTGGCCACCACACACCCCCACACCATTTCTTGCAAGGGCCAGAAGGCACTGGTGTGCACTCGACTCTGGCACCTGAGCACTTGGGAAAGCATAGCTGGGAAATGTGCTGAAACAGAGAGCTCCGGGGGAACTGAATGTCTTCACAGGTTCAGCTGCTGTCTGACGAAGGGCTTCATCTGAAAAGCACAAGGAGGAGAAGGAGGAGCAAATGCTGAGAAACCAAAATATACCATTTCAATGTTTTCAAAAGAGCAGGGCTGAACTTTTTGCTTTGAAACGACATGTTTCTAATAAAAATGCACACCAAAATGTAAACCCAACATTAAAAAAAAACAAAACAACAACAACAACAAAAAAAAAATCCCAGTGTAAAATTGCTTTGTAGAGCTCAATATGCTGAGTATTGTCATGATGATGGAGTCATCATTTTGGCTCAGACTCACTGCTTTGGTCAAATAAAAAATACAGACAGAAGCACACCAATAGTGCTTTGGGACAGTTTTACTTCTGTGCCTTTCAGCCATAATTCCAAAAAGGCTATTCTTTGCCCAGTCCTAATGAAGATAAAGTGCGTGTGTGTGGGGAAGACAGAGAGAAAATATGCTAACTGTGAGCACACCTAGTGGTAGGTTTGCTAGGGTGAGGCTTGTAGGAGACCTCTAAGAAGGGACTGGAAGGCAACAAAGGAATCGTGACCCTCCCCATATGATTACCACCATCAGTGGCCATCACTGCCACCCCAAGTGAAGCAATCCAGCCCCCACAACCCGAGGAAATAAGGCTCAGGTGTGCAATGAGGGAGAGCGTAAAGACATCCCCTAAGCCCCTGAATATTGCCAAGGCATCACTCAAGACCGTCCTCCAGGGCAAAGCTGGTTTATTATTTAATTCTTGGTCTGTAAAACCAGCTAGGGCCGGCAGCAGGGGGGGATGACGGGAACCTGTGGCTCCAGTGTGAGCAACAGCGTGCACGGCACCACATCTCTGGAGTGGGAGTTTGGCTTTGCAGCCAGGCACTCAGATCTCGTGGGTAGCCCAAGGGGGTTTTCAGTTTGTAACTTAAATCTTTTGATCTGGCTCCCTTCTCGTGCACGTGGGTGAGGAGCACACAGTGCTCCTCCAACGCCTCTCCCTCACCTGCTGCTCTCCATGCCGGGGACCCACGTTTAGGACAAGAAATGAAAACCAAGACCACGAGGTGGCAGTGGGCCAAGGGATCATCCCAGGGAAAGGGCTTTCAATGCACGAGGAGGCAAAGCACCCCAATTTTGCCCAATACAAGGCAAGTCAGGGCCAGCAAACAGAGGTCTCCATTATGTGAAGGTAGAGACATGAGCACTAGGCAATAATTAAAAAATTGTAACCTGGCAATAAAAATACATAAGTGCAAATGGTGGTGTGTGCTGGCAGTTGAGACCAGAACAGTCCTGCCTGTGCAGGTAACCAGCATTGCCCTCTGAAATTTACCCCCCAGAGCAACACCCCAAACTCCTCACAGGCAAGGCTGGTGCATGCTCGCTCTGCAGCTTAGTACAAGCCTCTTGACACTGACATTTAAAGTCAGAGGGCAAAACCTTGACCTTGCAGAGATCACGAATTTACTCACCACTTGTTTTGCTGTGGTTAAAGAGACATCTGAATCCACGCTGAAGTCCTTTAAAAGAGTAAGCTGGATTTCTAATGCACCATGCACTTGCAGCTCCTGAGCAGATGGTGTCTTTGTACAGACCTGAGTCCCTAAATGTTAGATGCATGAATTTAAATACCCTTTTAAATACCCTGTGCCTTGGTTTATCCATCTCTCCCTGGTGGCTGAGGGTTATTCACATCACAGCATTTTGGGAAGCCAAGCACTCACAAAGGAGCCTGAGGCCTACAGGTGAAAGCCTACAGGAGAGGGGAGCAATGACTACCCTCCTTTTCCAAGTAAGGAGAAGGCTTCTGAGCCTTCCAGCTCCTCTCTTGGCAGTGATCTGTGTGTAGGCAGTGGTCATAATCAGGAAGTGCCTCCTCCAATTTACAGCTGGTGGTACCACCTGTGCCTCTGCAATTCCAGCCAAAACAACCACCTCCTCAAACCCACTTGTAAGGAAGGGCAGAGGATCCAGCTATGACAACTCAGAGGGAAAAATCAAGACTCGGGTTTAAGTGCTGACATTTTCCCTTGATGAGTACCACTGCTTATCAGTATTTTCTTTCTTCTTGTAAAAACCAATTACAGTGCCTACTGAGAGAAGATGAGCCCACCATACCATAACAGCAAGCAACCAGTAAGTGATAGGGCAGACAGGGGACAACAAGAAAAGGGTAAGATGATCAAATTTTCTGTGTCAATGAGGAACCAACATTCTTGCCTGTGCGACAGCTGGAATGGAAGAAAGTGGGGTCATTACTCATCACTTCAAGTCTGTCAAGGATTTACTTTCTGAAAGAAAAACAGTGAGTTAGTAACTGCTGGTGAGGCAGGGAACATTTCTGTACAATTGAGATGCAGCTGTGTATATGGGACTATATATATACACATACCTCACTGGTATTATCCTTTTGTCTCATGTGTTGTTTTTTGATTGCCAGGTCCTCCCTGGCCTTTCACCTCATCATGGTTGAAGCCATCTCCCTACTCATGCAGCACCTCAAGAACCAGTTGTGGATTAGCAGTTGCTGCTTTAATCTACTCCAGACCTTGCATGGAGCTCTTTTACTTCAGAAACTCAAAACCCAAGGTGATTTTAAATTACAGAAATTTGTAGGAATTACATCTCTGGTCAGCCAAAACCAGGACCAGAAAGGGAAGTCTTGCTGTTCCCATCAATGCAACCAGCAGCAGGGCTTCCCAGACTTCCATGGTTGGGATAGTCTGGACAAAAAGAATGGAGGCCACCACCTTATGAGCTGGCACTCATTCTGGGCAGCTTATTTTTCCAGACATACATCCCTTGAGTGGCATATACTGTGTTCCTGCTCTGGTCCTAATCACAAAACTCAAGTTGGCTTCTCAGGAGTGCAAAGGGCCAAGAGGCACTGATTTTCAAATTTACTAAATGCCTGCATTTCCAGTTAATCTGGAGCTGTGGGTACCAAAACCTCAAGAGAGTCACTTACCCTCATTGCAAATATCATTTCAGCCTTTCTGATGCCACTGGAAAAGCAATAACCTTTTGAGAAGACTCTAAAACTATATACAGAAAAAACCAACAAGATCAGAATGAAAGCCAACAGTTTCTGATATCAGATAAAACGCTTCCTTTCATCAGTGTTATCTCCTTTTGATTAGCTACTTCTTTTCACTCACTTCCCGTAACCTCAAAAAGTTATTTTTGAATGAACTGTTTGCTGCAGATTTCCTGAAGAGGCCCAACCATCTACTCATCTTTAAGAAACTACCCTGGTCTTAAAATTACTTCCATATGAACCTAAAGCAGGCAGGTTCTCATCTTCCATTTAGATTTTTTAAATGGATGATGAAAGCAGAAACAATTCAGCCATACAGCTCCCTAAAGCTTTTGATCATCAGTTTCCCCCGTCCAGTGCCATGGTGACAAGCCAGCACAGGGAAAATCCACTGCACAAAACCAAAGAAACGTGCACTTTACATTTCAGAGAGGGTGCTCTTCACGTGGCAAAACATCTGTCCAAAGCTACAAAGCAGGCATCTTGCTGTCTTTTAAGGCAGTCCTGACACAGTGCCTACAAATCGCTCTCCTCGGAAAACAGAGGATGTTATTTTTCCTTCTAAACTTTGTATCTGTTCATCCAACTGATCCCCACCATCTGTACCTGCTGAATTCACACAGCATACTCCCATCTCCTAAAACTGGGGTTGTCTTGTCAATGGGATCCAGCACCATGGGGTTCTGAGCCACACTTCGGATATCCTGGTGCTACTGACAGTTTTCTAATCCACCAAAACATGTGTGATCCCCTCACATCCTTGCATCAAAGCAAACCCCTCTGAGACAGCTGGAAGTACACATCACAGCATCACCAGCTCTGACAACTGCCAACAGTCTCATGGCTACCTCCACTGGATGTAGAGTGAGGAGTCCCACTCTTTCCTTCTTCTAGCTGCTTCCTTGAGGTAGAGCAGCAAACTGTGCTTTTTCCTGACATACAACCCGGGGTGCTGGTGCCTTACAGAGCACCAGTGACAGCAGGATGAATGGGAATGAAGACTAGCCTTGTGATCTGTCAGAAGATGACTGGTGGCCAACAGAGGTATGTGAGATCTAGGGCTTATCAACACACAGGCAAAACCCAAGCCTGTGGCTTGCTCTGTGTTCTGTGTAAGTTTGACATCAATGAGAAAGGTCACATGCAAGTATTGAACACAATAAAATACACATAGAACAGAACCTCTTTCAAGGGGGTTGCTAAGAAGCAAAGCAGAAAGGACATGGTCACCTTTGAGTAATGTGTGGAGAGCTGCAAGGTTGACTCCAATAATCACTGTATAGGCCTTTTTTCTTCTCAAAATTCGCTGCCAGCTTTTCAAAGGCAGAACAACATATGTTCTTCTTAAGGTGCTGATCCATCTCAAAGTGATGAATACTAGCAGGGCTGGGAGCTTCATCTCTTACCTAACATTTCCTGTAATGAAACCTTCTTGCTAAACTTTAATCATTTGGATTAAAATTTTCCACATCAGGCACTTATCTTGAGTTGCTTTTATAAAATCAATGTATCTTCATGTCTGTTTTCAGAAGTCCTGTATTAGTATCCTCACTATAGAAGAGAATAAAATTGCTCACTAGACCAGCTACCTGCAAGAGCAGGGGTACGTAGGTCTGGTGTTACTCCACAAGAAACAGAGAGCTAGAGAAGTTGCACGATCAGATGTTCTTGACAACAGATGAAATTTTTGTGGGAATGAGCAGTTTTGCTCGTTCTGTAAGCCTTTTCTACACTGAGGCTTATTTTTAGCATTGGCAAGACCCAGCTCATTAACATGCACGAAGGATTTTGCAATAAGTTAGTATCACCACTCGTTACAACGTGTGGAATTTTGCACCTGTCTGAAAGCAGGATGCATTCAATTTTATGTGGAAGGATGTTTCAAGGGTGTTACTGACCCTTCAGATGTACTGCTAAAGGCAAGATCAAATGCAGATCCTACACCATGGTGGGAATAAGGAAGAAGCTGAATGCCCAAAGGTTGCTGCTGCCTCCCCTTACACGGCACAGAGAAGGGGATCAGGCTCTAGATGGACCCCTATAAGATTCTGGAGGAGGAGCCCATCAGCTGTGCTTGTTGAGCCCCCCACCACTTTAACTGAGGACTGGGGTTTGGGGTTCCCTGCTGTCCATCGGTGGCAATGACTGAGCTCTGAGGGACGTCATGGAAAACACTGTGTGCAGTTCTACCCTCATGACTTACAGAGATTTGCATTTCCTTTTTTTTTTTTCCATTGTCTTTTCTCCATCGGGAACTGTTTAGAGAGAGGATGAAATGACTTTGGGAAAGAAAAAAAAAATGTGTGAAAATGGAAACCTGAAAAAAGTAGCAATGAGAGGTCATTAGAAATCTCTTCAATAGTGAGAACCTTTTGGGTTTGTTGAGAAACAGAATAATTCCTCTCTGTGCCACAAGCAAAATCACTGAACTACACTATTTTCCCTCCATCAAACACCAGTTTAATCATACAGATTTCAACCATGTAAGCAATTAAAAATAATTATTTCTCCTCGGTTGTTTTTGGGTTTTGTTTTCGGTTTTGTTTTTTTGGGTTTTTTTCACAAAATACTGACAAAAATGGCACATGGTTCTCTTATTGTTTGAATTCACTTTTATTTGTGCCAAAAGTAATTTCTGACCTCCAATATGTGCTCTAATAAACAGTGACTGAAATAGAAGGTGAGGCTTTTCCTCTGATCAAATGCTTTTATGGTTTATGGTCACACAAGAACCACTGACTAGTGCTTTCCTGCAATCCCTTCTTGGCCTCTAGAAATTCCTGGTCAACAAGAAATGTATCTGGGAAACCTGACCACAACATTTCAAGGAGAAGAAACTAAAAGGAGAAGGATTCCAGAAGTTACAGTGGAGTAAGAAATAAATATGGGGGAAAAGGGTTGAAAGGCCAGCCTAGCACTTGCCCACAGATTCCAGCAGTAGTTCCAGGCAGGATTCATTCTAGTAACAAAAATATCTAGAGGATACAGGTATGCTAACAGGACAGAAGTAGCAGCACTGGTAGAGCTGATTTATAGGACACAGTGTCCCCTTCGACCTGACTGCCTGGATCTCTCTGGATATGGAGCAGGTTCTGTAGGATCACAAATGGGCAAATTTGTTAGCAGAAGACTTGGGAGCAGATGAAAGCTTGGGTCCACCATCCCCCAACATACTTGCCAGAGAAGTTGAGCTGGTACAGGGCGGGGAAATTAACTGTGCTAGATAAAGGAGAGGTATTAAAATCTCCATTTGCCTGGAGCAGTAAAGAAACCAAGAGAAGGAATAGCAACTCTGCAAGGGATGCAGCTGCATGCCACTCCTTTTTGAGGGTGAGCTGTGATACTCCACTCTTGCCTCTAAAATTCTTCCCCCGGGAATTAGAAGCTGAAGGAAAACTAGGGGGGGTTATTTATTTATTTTCACCAACCCATTGTGCAGCATTCTTTATTCATGATCTAATAGCTCTTTGAGCATTCATAACTTCTGTGATTTCAACCAGAGGGAAGAACGTGATAGGATTTTGCATGACTCACGGGTCTTGTGAAATACTTCAAAACAGCTCATCTTTCAAGATTTTTAACCTGATTGAACCAGAGTAAAAACCTGAATTCTGTAAAATGGCCTGAACCTCAAGCTTCTGTAAAGTATACTTTCTGATTTTTAGAGGTGATTTCCTCCTGAACGTACAAACTATTCTGAAAAATTTGGCAAATACCTACCTGATTAAGCCCACAAAGGTGTGTTTCTACATTCTTGAGTACATTCTTACATACCTGCACAGACCTTCAGGCTTTTTTCTTTTCTTTTTTTTTTTTTTCCTCCTTCTTTAAAATCAAGGCCAAATTTTCAATCGGCAAAGTAGATCTGCAGATTGGGGTTTGCTAAGCCAACCATTACCTGAAGCTTGCACACAGTTACTCTGCTCTCAGCTCTGCTGCCACTCTCAGTTTCTGGGGCCAGGCTCTCAGCTGGTGTGAATCTGCGTAAGGCCACCAGAAACCTGATTGCCAGGGATCACTCATCCTTATTTTCAGAGTGCAACTTTGCCATGTGCATTTTCCTTTCCACTGAGCTCTGATCTGTTTGTGTCCTTTCTCCTGCTCCCTTACCTCATTAGAGCTTATGACAGAAAGGCAAGCCATTGCCTGGAGCTCCTCGAGGAGAGGCAGACTAAGCACAGCCAGCAGCTCCTCGTGCCTTTCCATACGCATTTTTGTGGCACAGCAGCAATGCTCTGTGCATCACAGGCACCAAGCCTGGCTTCTGTTCGCTTCCAAAGGCGCCAGAGCCCACTACAGCCTCCCAAGCTGCATGTCCTCTTCTTTGATCTTTCCACTCATCTCTTCAGTCACAGAAACAGGAGTTTTCAAATGCCTGTATCCTTCATTGCACTGCCAACCACAGCCAAGGGCTCAGCAGATTAGCCTTGGACAGAGAGGCATTGTGGAGAGGGGATGGACTTAAGGGACAGCAAGGGAGAGTGGAGGCATGTCCCTGAAAGTTGTCCTTCAGTGCAACTTTGAAAAAACCAGCTGTGACTGACATACAGAGTAATAGGTTACAGGCTGCACATGGTGACATCTGAAAACCCTGACCTTTCCCACGGTGGGGAGAGTTGTTGTGCTGCTCCTCCAAGTTACTGCTCTACAAGGCTTACTAATAACAATTAGCAGTGATAATAATGGGTTATGGAACAAATTTGCAGCAGGGAGTGAAACATACCACAGCTGTCTCTTTTAGAAGTGTTAGGAAAACTTGTCATAGCTAAGAATGAAGGTATTAGGCAGATGTGACATTTAATACCTGAACTGCCATTAGACAGGAAATTGCGTTGCTAAATTGCACTGTTATCCAAGTTAATAAAAAAAAAAAAAAGAAAAAAAATAAGACAAAAAATAAGACAAATCTGACAGTGAGCACCAGGGCCAAGCTCCATCCCCACCGGAGCTGTAGCCCCTGATACCCAACAGTGGTTCCTGTGCCACAGTATCCCTTCAGTGGCAGCTCCATTTCTGAGAACACGAGCAGGCTTCAGGAGGGCTTCCTGTACAACTGCGTTAAGCACACTGCAAGGTTCAAGGCAAAACTATAAACCAAACAAAAACTAAGAGACTTTCAAAACTAAGTGGAAGTCATCCTTTTTTTGATTTCCCCTAGACTCTTGTCTCTGAAACATCTTGCTATGTTTGCTTCCACCATTCAATGCTGAAAAGGCTGCAGCACCAGAGTATCAAGCTGCATGGATGGAGTTCTGGCAGAGTTGGATGGAACAGGAAGGAAGTTAATAGGGAAAAAAATTTCACATTTCAATAGACAGAGATAAGTGTTTCCTATAATAAGGAAACAGGATTTGACAGAATTTCTTGTGTTTTAAGCTTTGTATGCCTCTCTTAATAAAAATTAAGCTCATTTTCTCCTTCTGCTACAGTGCATCGTGGCTCAGATAAAATCCTTTTGAAGAACAACATGCACACAGAGTATAATCTGACATTATCCCAGAGCTACAGGGAACATCTTGAACATAATTGCACCACATGGAAGTTGACTTGCTATGAGAAAAACACACAAAAAAGCTTTCACAACAAATCTGTAAACACATTTATTCTCCCAATAGCCACGATAAATCCAATTAAACAGCCAGGATTTGTGGTACAAACTGTCACTAAAGGAGTTAATGCAGTTGCTGTGGCAGGGAATATACCATCTCTAAGCAAGAAATCACAGTTCCTCGCTGCCTGAGGTTCACAATTTCGTGGTTAAGCCTCACTTAAGAGGACCAATAGCCAAACCAAGACTCTTCAGGCCCAGCTCACTCGTATGCCACCCATGGTGGTACTGCACTGCCTTACCCTCACTCTGCCTAGTCCTGGCATCAGCTTTCCTCTGTCCCAGTTAGGACCTTCAAGATGCTCTAATTGGCTCTAATGCAAACAAGGTCCTGCAGATCCACGTGCCACCTCCCACACGATACCAGTATTTCAGGATGCGACACTACAGAGACCCAGCTGTAAAAGCACAAGTCTTAAATGTGAAATAACTCCTTTGCCAAGGTGGTGTTCAACTTTGTCATTGGTTAGTGCCAATGAGCCCCCTTCTAAAGCCAGTTTAGCAAGAAGGTCCATTTCTAGTCTGATGTTCTGCTTCCAATACAATGAAAGCATACAGTTACCACAGGGAAGGAATTATTTCAGCCTGGAAATGAAGAATTTCTTTCCTGCAGATGCCAGTTGTGAATAGAGAAGGAATGCTGCCTTTGCACTGGAAAGAGCACCGTGTCTTGCAGCATCAGGGAACAAGAAACTCTGTCCAAAGAACATCTGCTTCTGAGGAACATCAAGCAATCCACAACATGATTTACACTGGCTACCTGCTAGCCACACTCAAAGTACAAATACTACTAAATAAATAACGTCTCTAATACCATTGCTTTGCATCACAACAATTTAAATCTCATCAGTATTTCTCATGAGGGAGGAAATTCTATTTATGAGCACTCAGAACAAGAGCAGCAGCAGCAGCCGGTCCAGTTCCCCACTGAAAGCTGGTCCCAGCTGCAGCAGCACAACAGCATAAACCCAGAGTGGTGTGGGACATCTTGGCACTCAGTCCCATTGCTGGGCATCCCAACCACACATTAGACATGTGGGTAAGACTTCAAAGCTCAGCAGTTAATTATCCTTCAAATAAAGGGAGTACAGTGAACCCAAACATGTTCCACCCTTCTGCTGGAGGAGCCTGAGGAACACTCCAGCCACTGCTCCTGTGCAGTCTCCCTGTTGCTGTTTCCCCACACTGTCAAGGTCTATTCGTAAGACAGGCAGCCCCTTCACAACCTTACCATTTTTTTGGTATTCTTTAAAGGTCTGAAGTCTCCATCTTCTGTGGAAGTAGCAATGATGTCTCTCAGGGCTGTAGTGCTATGACTCACAGCAAAAGAAACTAATATAGCACCTGGTTTGAATGCACAGCTTCGAAGTAAAACCAACAACGGGAAACATTTGCAGAGCATTACATGCCTATGTAACATTGGCCAATGAATTTGAGCACTGCAAGTTTTGGTCACTTAGAGATGTTTAAAAACTTCTTAATTCCCAATAAGTGGCAGTACTCCTCTAAAATTAATGTTTTTCTAAAGGCATCCCACGGCCACACAAGATCAGCTTAGAGAACATGGGTGTTTTGGGCTGGAAGATGCAGTGGTTGACAACAAGCAGCGTGGATGGGAAGGGCAGGAGCAGAGTTGTGCCACAGGCAGTGGCCACCTGTCTGCAGGGTAGGAAGTTTCTGAGTCTCTTCTGGCCTGATGCCAGCAGGCATTGCTTTCCCCTCCACCCAACAATGGATGTTTTTATTCCTGTCCTTTCTAAGTGTGGATACCTAGAAAAGCCAGGATCTTATCTCCCTACAAAGCCTATAGAGACTCAGACATGAACAAATTAAGAAACAGACAAGCATCAGCTACGTGACTGTAGCCTGCCGAGTTATTTTGGGCATCCAAGCTGCTGAAGCCACACCTGCCTCACTCAGACATCATTTGAACATCTGCAGAGTGCTGGACACCTTGAGCAAGAGACAAGGCTCAAGTGCTTTATGAGTATTTCCAGGTGTGTCTAAGTTGTTTCTGACCTCCTCAGACTGCAGTCTGTTTGGCTTATGGACCTGGCAGGATCCCCTGGTGTGTTTGGTACTTGTAACTTCTTTGAAGTAGGGAACAGTCTTTGCCAGGTTACCAGTTCTGTGGCATGTCTCCACACCAAGGAAGCTTGCTCGGAGCTAGGAGCTGCCAAAGGTCCAAGTCAGCTGGCAAATAACACCTGCCTATAGATGCTTTCCTTTGGAATTGCAGTTCTGGGAATGGACTTGAGGTTTAATGACACAGAAGGAAAAGTGGATGCTTCCAGACCATGCTGCTTCTGAAATTCAAAGCTTTAAAAGGATTTTTTCTAGGACAGAAAGAAAACATCCAAATCAGAAGCTCAGTCTCCAGTTAACTTTAACCCTTTGACATAAAAATGGACAGACAGACATATAAAATATCCCTTTGTTTTTATATCTGTGTTATAGAAGTAGAGAGGCCAGAGGACCTCCGTGCAGTTAAAAAAGGTTGGCACTGCATGGAAATGGAGTTTTAGCTTTCAACACGGAGTCACTCTTGTGCCTCCATCTCTCAAGCATTTTCTGCACTATATGTATACTTAGCCCTGCAGCCCTAATCCTGCAGGAGGACTGTCCAGGCACCTGTGCCTCAGAGGAGCCTGCTACTGATGCCACAGCCTTTAGTAGATTTGTAACAGAATCTACTACAGTGTAAAAAACATATGCCAAGGAAATGAGAGCATGGTACAAGATGGTCACGAGGAGATGGCAGGAATCACAGGGACCAGCCTAGCATCTATCCTAACTTTCAGAAGGTGGTCTCTAGTCCATGGGTCGCTGTGATAATCTAGACAGTAGGTAAACCAGGCCATCTCCCTGTGCAGTCCTTCCCCAGTCTCAAATAGCCAAGAGGAAGCTACAGCTCTCACTAATGGCTTGCCTTGCTAACAGCACAGACTGGGCTCTCCTGCTCCTTCATGTTCTGGAGACGTGCTCTGCAGCCAGATGCAGCAGGATTTTCACACAGGTTCAGCAGCAGCCTCAGCATCAGAGGATCCCCACTGACTACAGGAGAAGCAGAACAGCAGGACACAGACAGCGAGGTGCAAAGCTGTAAAGCCCCTGGATGAGTCCTGTTGCAAGGGCATTTGGCAAGTACCTTTGTTGCATTTGGCACTGGATCAGAAAACTAAACCCTGCTAGTGCTTTGAAGAGAATGCCTTTTTCCTCACCTTGCCACACAGTTTCTTTAAGTTATTCTTTCTTATCCTGTCAGAATATGTCAGAGCTGGAAATATTCACTTGGTGAAGAGGATGAAGCAGGGAAAACTGCTTGTTTTGTTCTTCGACTTTCTTGAAAATCCTCTGGTCACTGTCAGAGGCAGGAGCCTGGGCTTGTTCAACCTTTCATCTGAGTCAGCGTAGCAAGTCTTTACCTTCACTTGCTGGCTGGCATGAAAGGGGAAAAGCATTTGTCACCATCACGAAAATCCTGTTATTGTCAGCAAGAGCTAATACAGATGTCGGAAAAGGCTGAAATGACTCCACCAGGGAATATTTGTAAAGATCTATTTGGGGCACATCCTGCATTCCTCAAGTGCCTGCAGGAGCGGTTGTGACTAGCAGGGGCGAAATGACTGTACCTCCTATCCACAATGTCCATACACGCATCACTTGTCTATCAGTATTTTACAAAAAAAGAGCCCTTTAATCAAATTACCTTATTTTAGAGAAAGACACTGGAAAGCTGCCTCTGGGTAATGTACAATGTAAATCCATTAATCAAGCAAAGCCACTGGCATATCTCCACCTAATCATTCCATAGCACCTATTTCTTAGTCTCTCCCATGTTTATATCTGAACAGGAAAAATGCAGCGGTCAAAAAATTCTGAATTGATGAGAAAAAAAAAAAGGAAGTTGTTAAGCAGCCTGTTCAGAAGTGCACAGAAACTGTGCAGTGAAGGAGGACTTGTGTCTGAAAGCAGGAAAGGCAGGAATTTAAAAAGGCCAGGCATGCTGGGAAGGGAGGGGATGCCAAGCTGGCACACTTTGCCAGTGACAGGAATTGTGCACCAGTGGATTTCATGTGGGTGCAGGTGTACAGCAGTGCATCAGTAAGCAACAGCAAGCTGTGAAAAGAAACTATCAACAACCCAGACACAGTCTGGGAGAATTATTCTAAATAGTTTGGAAGTGCCTGCTTATGGTTCTGCTAATGGCCACCTGCCTGAAGCTGGACCTGTCAGAGCACACATGTAGAAGAAAATAGGAAGCTGCCAGACACCTGAAAACTTATGGATTGAGCAGAAGTAGAGAGCCACAGGTTGCCTTTGTGTTGTACCCAAGAGCTGGGAGACTTTATCAGAATCTTCTTAATACAAAACGGCCTCTTTTGATGTGAAAGAGCTTGACAAGCTCCGTTGACAACACAGAGATTAATCCTGAATGGAGCTGAGCACATCGGGGCTAAAATTTAACTTCAAGAAATGTTGGAAAGAGAATAATTCTTTTCACACTTGTTTATAGCTGCTAGCACTTCATTCTTCCAAAAGTACTTCATCAAAAGCCAGGAAAACTACTAAAGACTACTACATAAACATAGTAACAAGAAACAACAGTCAGTGTAAAGATAAATCTGAAAGCACAAGACAGACAGTCATACGCTTATCCATAAAAAAAAAACATAGCTCCCATGGCCTCCTGACAAAGCTATATCACCTCCTGTGATTTCTCACAGCAAACACGGTGGGTTGACTTCTTCTGTTAGTTTTCTTTCCTTCCCAGGCTCTCAAGGTTTGTTTTTAAATTAAATAATGGTTTGAGGTTCATGGCAGTGGGTAAACCTTTCTCCACAGGAGGGATGCAGCAACAAAACCAGTCCTGCAAGGTGGTGGCCTGCCTGTCTGTGCGTGGTGAGGGCTGTTCAGCTGCAGTGAAGCCCTGGGTACATGTCTGAGACTATCAGTCAGGACGCCAACATTAGTGGTAGGGCTTGGCTTTTGTGATATGGTTCTTTGCCAACTGAAGGCCAGGCTGGGATCACCAATCTACTTACCACAAACCATCTGGAATCAAAAGAAAACAATAGATTTAAGCTAAGCCACATATAAACCAGTGGCCTAAGAGCCAAAAGTGCTAATTTCTGAGTCAGCACATATAACCACACACTCTTTTCTGGCATCTCCATCCACCAGCCTAGTTTATCCCTCACATTGCTTTTCAGAGGGAATGCCCTTCCCTACCACACTGGCACAGAAACAGGCTCACTCACAGCAGCAACTCCATCTGCCTGTCCTACATCCAGCAAGGCCTATCATTAGAGAATATATTCTATTCTAGGGTTTTATTAGCAAGAAAATGACCAACCATAAGTGAGTTTTCTCCTGGGACCTTTCCCCACTGATAAACCCATGTAAGGTATTAGTGCCTGCACAGCACCACAGGGCAATCACCCAGCCACTCTTAAGGCTGCATCAATTCTCCTTCAGAGAAGTAACAAGATCCCTCATGCTTACAAGCAGGGCTTAAGAGGTCCTTGAAAAATGAAGTCTATAACACATTAATCAGAGCAAATTTAACATAGTGAATAAGAACTCATGGTCAAAAAACCCCAACTGCTTCTCTATTGCAGATTCAAAGCAAAGGAGGAATCCAGTCAGATTTATATCATTGCTTCCTTGCTCTATAAATAGCTGCGACTGCCATTCTAAAAATAAACCAGATAAATATTTAAGGCCCACTGCTACTTAACCTGCTGTTGTGCTTACTTACTGCTTGCTGTTGTGTAAATCAGGAATAACATCAATGAGACCCATAAATTTACACCAGAATACTTCACTAAAGTCAGAGGGAAGGACTGTGTTTCCAGCAATAGCAGACAAGTCCTCCCCTGAACACTTCACTGTCAGCTGGCTGAGCTTTCCTTTCTCCTGACCTACAGATCCCTTTGATAACAATGGGAAAATAAGCATAGGGTTAAATACCAAGAAAGCTGCTATAGTCCTTTTACCTAATCCATAAGATAAGACACAGGTACCCTTTAAAAATTAATTTCTCTATTTAATTTTTATGCTTAGCCTGAGCAAGGACTGCAAAAGGTACCTACTACCTAGAGCAGTTTAAGAGAAAGAAATATTCCTAGCAGAGTACGACCTAGCTCAATATCTATACTTGTCAAATAAAATAGTGATTATCATAAAACTACTGTAAAAAGAAGTAGCTATACTTTTCTTTTATAGATAATTTTTCTTCCCCCAAAATAACTCAGTGTTTTGCCCATGAAATACTTCAGACTAATGCACTTCTGAAAAAACAGTTGGAGATGAACAAAATAGTCTCAAATGGCTCTTCTGTCTAATTTTAACCCTAAGACGCCATTTTACATCAAATAAAAAGACAACATAATGTACCTGATAACAAATCACATTGTTTGTGAGGGCACTTACAGAACATGAATTTATTTGTATTTCTGGAATAAACATTCAACAGAACCCACCAAAACATGTGAAATTATTTAAAAAAAACATAGTAGTTCTCCATCCTGAGTAAACTAAGGGGAAAAAAAAAAAAACCAAACCAAAATAAAAACAACCCAACGAAACCAAAACCAACCCAAACTGTGCTTAAGCATGTATTGGTATTGTGTTATTCTGATTACCTGGGAAAACTAAAGATACAAAAGCTGCCTGTTTTGCTATTTTTCCTTGCTTTTCCAGGAAACCAAATATTAAGTACCTGGCTTACACACCTCCTCCAGCAGTTGATCCCACTTCCTCTGACGCTCACCTCCTACGAATGACACAATCCAACACCCACATACCAGCTCTAAGAAATCAAGAATGCCATTGCTTCAACAAACCCCCATGCACTTGAGGCCAGCCAAAGAAAGATAAAACACCCTGTAACTCTGCAAACAAATTATACCCACTGCTGATGTAAGAAGAGGGAACGGAGAGCAAAGGGGGGGAAATGAAAATTAAATAAACCACCCTTAGTCACCCGGAGAACGTGTTGAGGTTGGAAATTGAAAGTCTCTATTAGCTCTAGCTAGAAAGTAAACAGCAGGCTGCAAGTGGGCAACGAGCATCACCTCGTGGGGTGGGAACTGAACGCCTTGTCCTCAGCCTGGGCTTGCAGATGCTGCAGGGGAGAGGGGCTGCCTCCAACTACACTAGAGCCCAAGGCAGGCAGGGCTTTGGGGAGCACAGAGGAGCTCCCTCCCCATCAGTGACTCACACAGCTGTGGCCTATTCCTACGGCTGCACAGGCCAAATCAATCATCAGCAGTGAGTACCTGGGGTCTTTGTGGAAGAACAAGGATTCAGCAGGACAAAGAGAATTTGGTATCACACCTAACATTGCAATAAGCCTTTAAGCAGCTAGACAAGGGCATTGCTGAAGATATTAAGGAGTGTTTTAGGGGTCAGAGTCTATGGGGTGGCATAACGCAGGGCTCCAAAAGCCTGAGAGGAAAACACATGCTGTGGATGTGGCTCTGCACTTCTCCCCTGCCTCCTTCCTAGTTTCTAAACAGGCAATTTGTCAAAAAGCATGGAGCTGGAGAGCTTTGCATGCTACATCTCTGGAATGTCACCCATTCCTGGTACCATGGGCTTCGCTGTCTGCCACAGCCAAGTCTTTCCCTGAGCACTCCCAGCCAAAACCTGTGCTCACTCACCTCTCCCCAATTGAAAAGACCCCAGAAAGGCAGAGCTTCTACAAGATGACCTGCACCCATAAGAGACCTCTTCCTTCTCCCCCGTTTCAAATTATATATGTGAGCAAATAGGTAAAAACATTGCCTTCAAGCTCAGAACCCAAACTTTGGCCTAAGCATCACCACCAGCATTTAGGAAACCAAACAAACGGGAAGCAAGGAAAATTCTGCATAATTACTTAGAGCCACCCTGAAAGAAGGGCTGTACCAAAACCCTGGAGTCCATTTTATTGAAGCTTTCTCACTGAGGTAGAACACTGCCTAATAGCTGCTGTATCCTGCTTGAGCAAGTATATTCTCCTTGGAAATCAAGCACAGGTTTCTAATAGTTTTTGACAGAGTGCAGTCCCCTAAAGCTACATTTTCTGTCTGATTCATGCTGGCTGACTGTAACCCTACGACAGTTATTGAAAGTTAATTAGCGGTGAAGTGGAAAGAGCTCTAGAAATGAAAATACAAGCAAGAACTGAACGCAGAGTTTCTCCCTTCCCAGAAAAAATACTGTCAAGAAGGTTAACGTAACCGAAAAAATATTGCAAATTGAAAATGTGAAAGGGATTCCTCTGATAACTTGGCCGTGATGGTCCCTTGCTGTGTAGACACACAAACAAGAGGTAACATATTTCTAAGGGTTTATCAGGGAACCAGGGAAGCACAAACACAAGTATTTCTTTCTTCATCAACTTTGCTAGAGAAAGTGCTTGAAAAGTTACATGGAGACAACACCCAAATTACATAAAGACAAAGATATAAATCAATCGCAGCTTCCTTTGGAGACTGAAGTTTGTCAGATGTTGCACGCGCTATCAAATCCCAACTATTTTTGCCCTTATCCTCCACTTCCTCAGTACTTGCAAGGAAAAATCCACAGTGAGATGCGAGCCCAGCCAGCACCAAGCGGGCGTAGGAGGTGAGGCGAGGAGAGCCGCAGCCCTGCACCGCCCACTCCCTGCAGATGTAAGCGCCGAGACAGGGTGCGAGGCAGTGGGCAGCACCCTTCAGGTGCTAAAAAAGCCCATCCTGGCACCCCCAGGAATTGGATACAGCCCTAAACAATAAAAAAATAAAACGACAACCAACCTTCATGCAGACAAATAGCATTGTTTAAAGAACATGGAAGGGAACCCGTCGTAGCAAAGCAAGTAGGTTGGAAAAGCCAAATGTAGGGCTCGGTATAAAAATAGACAACAGTGATGCCAGAATGCCTTGGCAAAATTGTGTTTATTGATTTTCATAGAATAGGAAAAAGAACTCCAGCCCTTTCCACCCCTGACTGCTGACTGTGACTCACAAGTGATCTAAAATGACTGCAATGAGCAAGCAGGGATGAGCTGAGTTGGACCTTGCTCGTGAGCTGACAAGGGAATGATGAAACCTGCTCCAGGCTCTCCTTGTGGCTGCCTAGGAAATACAGGAAAGCTGTGGACATTCACCTCCATCAAAGCATCTAATAACACTCCGTTCAGGGAAGTGCTGGGTGGGCAGAGGGACTGATCCATGTGTGTTGCTCAGTGTCTGACTCAGTCACCGCTGGTTGCCGGCACCCTGGTGACCTGAGTTGGCCTCTGCCTCGGGCTGGGCGGGGAAGGGGCTGGGGAACAGGGTGCACAAGGAGGCCAGAATTCACTGTCCCGTTCGGCCGCCTTGGTTGAGGTTTGGAAGTGTCACCAGCTGTTCACGTCAGCCTTTGGTTTGGAACCAGTCTACACCTTGACCAGGCAGCCAACGCTGTGGGTCAGCTGGGCTGATGGGACCGCAATCCCAGGACACGCTTTCGCTGAGCTGTTGCATTCGATGGTTTCCCCCCTTCTTTCCAAGCGCACCCTCTCAGCCCCACGGAAGCCTTTAAGGCAGAGACCTACGAGAAGCCGAAGGTGGGGGTCACACCCCAGACGGGCCCCCGGCCCCCCCGAGGCGTTTGGGACAACACGTTTGGGGACACGTTTGGGACACGTTTGGGACACGTTTGGGACACATGTTTGGGACACACCGGGCGGAGCCGCAGCCCCGGGCCGATCGCGGCGCTGCGGGGGCGCAGCCGCGGGGCCGCACCGCCCCTTTCCCCGCCCTCGCTGGCCGGGAGCGGCGAGGCGGCACCGGCGGCCGCCGCATGGGTCCGGCGCGGCCTCCCGCTGCCGGGCCCGGCCGGGGCCGGGGTGCTGCTCCCTCCTCCTCCGGCTGGCGCTGCCCGGGGCGGGCGCGGGCAGCGGGGAGGCGCCGCCAGCAGGTACTGCCCGTCCCCTCCCGCCCGCGGGGCTGCGCGGGGCAGAGCGGGTGGTCGCAGGCTGGGGGGTTCTCCAGCGCCGTCCCTTTGGTAACAGGGAGCGGGGGACACGCTCCGCTCCCCGGCTTCCTCGCCCCCGCGGGTCCCGCTCCCGCCCAACATGGCGCTGCCCGGCGGTCGGGGGGGCTGCGCCCCGCCGGGGGCTGCGGGGGACCGGGGCGGCCGCGGCCCTGAGGCCCTTTGCCCTGTGCTCCTGTTGTTCCCTCGCAGTTCAGTTTCCACAGGACTGTGCCTTGTGGTCCCCGGTGGGACGGGCGGGCAGGGACCCGGCCCGGCAGTGCCCGCAGGGACAAAGAGCCTCCCGGGGCACAGAGGGCGGGCGCGTCCGTCCCGCCCCGGCGGCGGGGCTGGGAGCTCGCTGTCTGTGCGACTCCATCTGGCCTTCTCAGGGTCAGGGGAATTTGATGCAGAACTGATCTTTTATTAACATATTTGAGGGCAGTCAAAACCCTGAAGGCTGTTGTGCTCAGTTTTAGTAGCAGTACGGAACTCGAGAACCTGCTTCCCCCGTGCGTTGACGTCCTGAGCCTTGGGCATCCACCGGATTCTGCAGCAGACGCTGATTGCTCATAATTTCAAATTTCTTTTTTTGTAATCTCACAATTCGAGAGTTACCTCACCTGTATGTCCCCACAGTAGATAAAATTCCCCGCCATCTCAAGAGTCACCTATTCAGAAGCATCTTTCCTTTTGGAACATGATTGTTTCACTCTATGGAGCTGATGTAATGTTTCAAGCAGATTATTTTTCTCAAGAAAAATTGCTTAAAACGAAGGGGAGAAAGAAAATACTTGCTAGTCATCATATGGATGACCTTGCTTCTGACGTGGATGGATAGCTTATCCCTAGTGGCAGAAAATCCTAAGACACCCTGCAGGGAAGGCGTGGGCACTCTGGGCTGTGTTTTGTCCTTCTGGGAGGGTATTGCCATTTCCTGTTACTGGATTATCTTGGTTTTAGCCCTGGGTAGTGCCCAGCCTCGCCACCTTGCTGCGTCAGTCGGCAGCACCTCAGTGACAAATGAATCCTTTTGCAACTTCATCTGATGACCTTTGTGGAAGTGCCTGTCTAAAGGTGCAACCAGCCCCTGTCTGAGTGGTTGTGTTCCCTCCCACTGGATTTGCCATGGACGACAATTAATCAGATGGTTAATTTTTCCACAATAAAAATGCCCAAATTTTCAGGTTAAACCAATTTAGCAGGATCATGTGTGAACACTAATTCTGGAATGCTGTAATAAACTTACGAAAGAACATCCATGGTAATTTTCATTGGCTTAATTAAATTGGTTAAAATATAATTTAGCCTAATTTCAGCTTCCTTATAGAGACACACCAGGTTTTTACCTGCAAACAATATCTCCTTGTCCAGATTGAGACTGTTTGCACATACTCATTTTGCTGCTCTGAGTGTATGACTGTGTTAGCAGTTATTACCGAGCTTGGCTTAGACCTACATTTTTTTATTCAGTAAGCCAGATGAGTCCCTCTCTTCAGATCTGTAATTATTTCCTTTATTCTTCTCTTTAATTATGTTCCTGGAACACTGCAGTAATGCACTGTGGGGTATACTTTACACATGTATATGGATCGGAATGTATATTATTCAAAGTTTGCTCTGTAAATTCTTTAGGTCCATTTCTGCTCAAAAGTGCAACCTTCATTCTGAAGATCACAGGGGCTCATTAAAGTTTCAGGAGGGTTAGAACAAATAGCATCCCTAATTCAATGTGAGCTATCAGTGCAGTTCCCCTGTTATATGCCATGGCTGGACTATGTCAGGAAAAAAAAAAGTTTTAAAAAGAAAAGTTGCGTTATTTAACATTAGGAACATTTCCGAGGGAGAGGAGTATGATTTCTGCGCTCAGCAGCTGTGTCATGTGCTCAATGACTATTTTAATATGTAAGCCTGTTTACCTGCTCAGACTCCCACAGTTGCATTCACCACTGGTACAAGCAACTCCACTGGAGTTATGCCCACTCGTGCCAGCAGTGAATTTGGCCCAGAGGCCCAATTCCAGTGCCATCAAAACACTGATATCAAAGCCAAGAGTTTCTAGAATACAATTTTTTGGTGTTTTGTTTTGTTTTGTTTTTTTTCCTTCAAAGGTGTAGCAGTTTATTTTGGAGCCTAAATTACTTGATTAGAATTCTAATTTGAATTTTCATCTAAATCATATTGAACTTGTTTCAGCATATATAACAATGGAATGAACTAAAATGATACATTTGAATTTGATTCATGCTTAAAATTAACATCTTTGCCCTCTCCTCCCCAGGAAGAAACTGTAGCTTATTGCAGGAAATGGATGTCATCGAGAAACAGGATGAAAACTGTTACTGCTATGTGCAAAACAGAACCATTCACTTACAGTACCTGTGGTCAACTCTTCAGGTAAGAGGCCATGTGGGGATCATTCAGATATGCAGCACATTTCATGTGAGCTTTTACCAGCAAAGTGCACGGTCAGTTAGCAAGATCAGAGCAGCATCTCTCTGTAATTAGTATTTTCAATGGTGTATAGGTCACACCACGGTAAAAATGCAGCGTTATGATATTATTTATTGCACACCTTTTCCACTGATGGACTTCTGTTAACCTCTGCAACAAATGCTGTTGCTTATCACCAAACACCTTTATGGAATGTGTACATCTGAAGAGAAAATGCAGTTGTGACACACTCACTGTGTCAGATATTACTGGTTTTGTTAGAAATCTGCGTGTGGGCAAGTGTCATCCAAACTCAGTGAGCTTTTGGATGGACTGAGGCCTCTCCACTGAACTTTGCTGCTGCTGAGTTCTCTAAATCACCTTGTAAGGTGATTAATTGTAAATGGTTAATCTTTGCATAATGTAAATAACCAATATTAAACAACTAAGATTGATCTTCATTACCACATGTATGGCTTATATGCTATACAGCTCAGAAAAACAAAACCTTTTGGTGATTCTGAGCTACTTCTCTGTGTATTCTGTTCTTTGTTTCCAGGTAAAAGTTAACAGCAGAGAAAAGTTCAGGTTTGAGCCTATTTCAGAAAAAAGCAACTGTCGGAATTCAGAAACTGTTTTTGAGTTTGCTGCATGTGCTGTTCAAATCCTCTGGAAGCCAGAGACATGTACAGAAACTTCCATGAGCATAAAACAATATGGAGAGGATGTTTGTTTCAAAATACAGCCCTTCAAAACTGTACCGTACACTGTGAGGGTGAAACGAGAAAGTAAGTACCAAAGCTTTCAGTTTAGATTACAGATAGCTTGGTATTGCCAATGCTACTGGATGTGCCACCTCTGCTGTAAGAAGCTTGGGACTTTTCTGTTGATATTTTATTTAATCAGCAATTCAGATTGAACTAGTCTAAAGTCAATTTCTATTTTTTTCCTCCTTTTTTTAGTGCTAGATGGAAAGCTCTTGTTTTTGTTTGTAGCTGGAATTTTTCTGTTCCATTTTGCAAACAGCCTGAGCAGGTGAGTACAAGCTGCTTTTGACCTTCTTTCCCAAAGCCTGTGCATCTTTGGTCTGTTTGCTAAGCTAAAGAGACGGTTCTTTGGGAAAGTGAAATAAGGAACTGAACGTATATTTAAAACTTCTTCATACCGTTTGTGTTTGGACAGATTGTGACACACCTTGGAGTGCTGCACTCCATTAATCACTTAGCTGTGTTAGGGTTTTGGTATCCAAGCTTCCTGCACTGGGTGACACCAAGACAGTGAGCAGCTGTGTGGATTCAGAAGAACCCTCTCTCCCTTTTGTAGACCAGTGAGGTTAGCTGAATGCTAAATAATGCTGCATATTAGCAACGATGCTTTCCTGGGGAGAAATGCTTAAGATGAAGCCATCTGGGGCCTCTTCTGCCTCCACTTTTGTGCCACCCATTCCCCATCACGTTTTGCATAGCATGTAAGGGAGGATACTTAATTGTTATAGCAAAATACGTGGCCCATGACTTCAAAGCAAAATGAGTCACAAAATAATTGTCAGGAGGCACCTCTAAAACAAGCAGAGCAGCAATAGGTTTTATAGTGTTAACTGTGAATTATTAAGTCAGGCTTTATAATAAACAGGCTTAGAAAAAAAGCCTGTGGGTTTGTGGAGGGTTTTTTACATTCTAAATTAAAATAAAACCTCTCATGCAGTACAGAACCATATTGGTAGATAGAAGAAAATGAAATAATTAAAGACTAGGAGATCAACGAAATCAGAAATAGTGTGAGCTTTAAAAAAGCCCAGCACAGTTTCCTACCTTATAACAACTCCAGTGACCTTTAGCATCTGTTGGGGATTTTTCCTTCCACAGATTTAATATCTGAACTGGGCCTGTTAACCATATAAGTACAACTCTAACTTTCAGCTGTGTTAAGTTCTTATTGAAGATCACTGCTGTTTTTACAAATGTTGGCATCTTAACCAATTACAAATTACACTTCTCACCATATTCTCTCTTGTTCTCTTTACAGGAGTACCAAATTCTTTTACCTTTCTGGAATAATACTGGGTGTTCTTGCTTTGCTAGTCCTTGTCCTGTTGACACTTAAAAGGTTTATTCCAAGGGTAAATCTACATTTATAAAACAAAATAATAATAGTTATCATAATATAGGAAGTGAGAGTACAGAGCCAGATTCTGACCTTGTTCTGGTTTTGTGGCTGGGTGACTGCACTGCAATGACTGGAGGATTGCTTGCATCAAGTAAATATAGTTAGGTCAGAATCAAGTTC
Organism: Manacus vitellinus; assembly: GCF_001715985.3. NCBI lineage: Eukaryota > Metazoa > Chordata > Aves > Passeriformes > Pipridae > Manacus > Manacus vitellinus. The sequence continues at coordinate 4,612,012 of NW_021939471.1, read as the reverse complement.
TAGTTAGCTTCCTCCTGGGTTTAAACTGAACAGAAGATTGTTGATTTACAAGATGTTGATTCTGAAACATAAATTATTTTTGCTGGACTGGAGCTAAGTTTATTTTTGAATCTATGAATTAATCTAAATAAAAATACAGTTTTAGTGGCAACTGGGACAGATTCTCTTCCATTCACCAAAGGCAATTCATTGCAAGGCAGATGTGAATTTATGCTTTACTTTTACAAAGCCTGTGCATTCCCTTAATATTACTGAGATCTGTTAATTGGTAATACACAGGAATAGGCTTATACTGTGACACTGTGACATGATACACAAATAGAGATGCAGTTGCTCCACTTAGCATTGATATTGTTTTGGCGTGCAGGAGGCTGTGCAAGGGAAGTCTTAGTGTGAATCATAAGCCCTGTAGGTCTAAAGAATATCATATCTGCTCTTGCTTCTGAGTTCCTTTGCAAATAATGATCCTGATTCTGACTTGAAATTTTTTGATTTTTTTAAAGTTTTTTTTACCTTTTTTTTTGTTTATTTTCAGCACAGTACCTTCTGGATCCTAATGAGTGGCTGCTGGATGGCCTCTCTCTATTTTATTTACTGCTTCAAAGAGAATATGCAGTGGTTGTGGTCTGAACACAGAAACTACCTGTTGGGTAAGAAAATTATCAAAAAATGTGTTGCAGATTTTGGTTTAATTTAGTGGTCAGATGAATACCTGCCCATAAAAAAGAAAAGTGACTCACTTATGGAGTACATTTTTCTCCTAAGCTACAGATGTTGAGATATTCCAAAGGTTCCTAATCCACTCAAATGAGCACTTACATTGTATCATTAAATAAAGAGTTTGATGTAGTGGACTAGAAGTTTTAAGAGCAGATTTTGCCTGTATTACTTGTTCATTGATTTGCCATTACATACTCCTCCTGTAAGAGCAAAAGGGCAGCTCCTCTGCTTTGTACTTCACTACATGTGGAAACTGGATGCATAAATTGCCAACTGGAGGTGGCTGCAGGGGCTGACAAATCTATTGATCTTGCATCTGCCTCGACCTTGTCACATGAGGAGAATTCGTGTGCAGGTCACAGCTAAAGGCTGTTCATAGATCACCTTGTGACCTCTGCACACCTTGGAAATAAAAAGCACATAAAACAGTGCAGGTATCTATAAGACAACCCAAGATTTGAGCTGTACTTCACAGCAGTTGCAAGCTTTGTGAAGCAAACTGATGAACTTTATGGGGTAGTTTGCATCTTATTCTCCATGTCCTACTTTTCTGTTCCTGCAGGGTATTTTCTGGCTGTTGGGATCACCAGCTTTGCCATTTGCCATCAGCACGGGCCACTCACCACTGAACTCAGCATAACCTTGTTCACGTGGACGCTGCAATTAACAGCTTTTGTCTTGATTTACTGTGGTGTCACCATACCTCAAGTTGCATATGCAGTGATAGCAGTCAGCCTCTGCTCCAAAGGCCTGTGTTATCCCCTTGGTGCTGCTTGTCATATAGCCAGGTTTGTATCTATTTGTGATGAATGCCCAGGTCCCAGGATCACTAAGAAATATTGGAGGCTGATAATGAAAAAAAAACCTCTACACTTCAGTAATGATTTAGGAATCCCTAGTACTTGTTCATATTTTTGCCAAATGTAAAACTGCAATGGAAAAGGTTTAAGGCCCTGAGAGACAGGAATTACTTTCTATTTGTCAGTTCTAAGCATGAGTTTTGTTTTATGGATGATGGAGAAACGTGACTGTGCTCTTAAGGACAAATGTAGCACCTTTTAGTCTGCAGCATATGGTAATCAGAACATTTCTGTCTGGTTGATTAGACTGCAGCAGTAGTGCCTTGGCTTCACATGTACTGAGAGAACCTGCAGGTAACTTGTATGGAATCTTATGGAATAAAACAGTACCATCACCGAGGAAGCAGCTGTTCAAAAGTAACTTGTAGCAGAGTTCAGAGACTAAAACCACATGTCCACAAAAAGAATGTTTTCCATTTAGTTTTCCAAGGTTATTACCTGAGATGTACCTAACTCTCTGTTTTGTGGCAGCAATCTATTAGAACTATGGAGATATTCCCCTCTATTCCTAGGCCCCATTTACATTGTGCCATTTGGAATGGAAACTGCTTAGTTCTCTTAGAGAACTTAAAGAACCTTAGTTCTCTTAAGTATTTTCATCAGCAATACGGGAACAACATGTTTGCTCAGCCTTGGACTTGGAGCACATTTTATCACAAATGCAACACTCAGATGAAGATTATAAAAAGCCCTGCCAGTTTACATCTGTTTTTTATTTTCAGTGATGGCATCCAGGTTCAGAGTCCTTAGTGCAGACTGTTCTGTAGCTGTGGACTCTGCTGAACCACAGAGAATTGCAAAGAGGCAAAGGCTAGAACTGCCATAAACAAAATAATAAAACCCAAATTATTTGGGTTTTAGTTTTTTTACACATTTTTTCCCTTTGAGGAACATACTGCTTTGCTCCTGTGTTCTTTCTACATGTTGAATTGTGGACTGAGTTGAAACTTTTTTATTTTAGGTAGAATTTATCATTTGTAGACCAGTTTTTGCCTGCAGCTGAGAAGCTCCAGCTGTTTCAAAAACAACATCAATAGTTACCTGACGTAAGCAGGTTCAGCACACTCTGAAAGCAGTGTGGTGTGGCCACAAGTTCACAGAACATACCTGTTTTACCCTGGAACGCTGGAGTTTATTCGTCATGTGGTTCTCTTTTTTGGCTTTCATGAACTGATGCTTCTATAAAGAAATACAGCTCTACAAAAATCTCTTAGGAGAATGATTTTCTGTTTAAAAACACTAGGCCACAGCACTGAACTGTGGGGCCATGATGCCAGATACACAGTTCAGAGCTGGAAATATATCAAAGTAACTCAGAATCTTGCTTTATTTGAGCCAGCAAGACCCTTACTATTTGACCTGAACAATGGCTAGTTCTCTCTTGCTTTAGAGGGAAATAAGGAGGAAAGTTGAATGCTGCTGTTGGAGCAGGTGTTTTTATGCAGAGCTGAAAGTTTTATGGGCATCCAGCCCTTGCTTATCTTAACTCATCACAACATTTAAATTGAAAGCAGTCAACAGAAGGGAATGGAACATGGCACACTTTCTAATTTATATCTAATTATATTATACATCGCTACGCAGCAGCTAAAAAAACATCAGATTGTAAACATTTTGGCCTCAGACTACTCAGTTTTGTAATTTAAAGCAAGATTTAAGGGAAGCAATCTAGTAAACAACATGAACAACTCACAACAGGCTTAGAGCATCGCTTATCTTTAAGGGAACATATGCAGACTGGGTTTTGATTCAGCCCCTGTCTCTGCACAGACACATTTTGCATTTTGCACCTAAAAATGGCTGAGCAGGCAGCCATCTATTTAATTCTGTGAGATTTTAGTCCACGCATACACAATAAGGACCTGATCCAAAGCTCATTTGAAGCTCATTAAATGTAATTATGTGAAATATTACAGCTTCAGTTAAGACCTAGGGTAAAGAGGTGGCACACATTACATTCCTCGTACTCAAATGCAAAAATGTAGCTTGTCCTTTTAAAAGGATAGAATTATTAATGCATGTTAACAGCAGGTAATGGAGAAAAAGGGCAGATAATAATTATGTGCCAGAAGACTTTAGAAATACCAGTTGTTTTCATTTCTTTCTAGAAAAATGAAGACTCACTTTAAATCAAAAAAGTTAGTGTTTAAATACCTGACTGAAGAGGAGTATCGAGAACAAGGTGAAACTGAAACTGTCAGAGCTCTGGAGGAGCTGCGCTCGTTCTGCAGGAACCCAGATTTCCCATCATGGATAGCTGTATCCAAACTGCGGTCCCCACACAGGTAAGAAAACCTGGCTCCTCTAAAACAGGAAACTCATTGCACAGCAGACCTAAATGCCACTTCAGGCACTGTTCCAGGTGAGTTTATCTTGCATATCCTGCTCAAGACCACAGCCACACCTCCCAAGGGTACTATTTGCTGGTGGTATTAAATCCCTGTTTGTTCCTCCCTGACCATAAATTACTCTTGAGAGTTTGCAGACATTCACAGCTAAATGACAGTCATAAAACTTCCAGCCTTCCTGGAGTGCCTCTGTAAGCTCCTACAGTTTGGCTGTAGGAGCTGGTGGCTGGCTCTCTGACCAGGGAAATGGCCTTCCTTCAGGTTCTAGAGCAGTGCACTTTTTTTGTGGTGTAAAATTTGGGCAGGCTGAAGATACATAAATATTACCTGTGTTAAGCTCTCCAACTGCAAACCTGGACAGTCAGGGAATCCTATTACTTGCAGTATCACTAAGACTAAGAATACAGAGAAAGAAATCAATGCTTGCACCTAGCAAGTGTAACAGGTGGAAAAGCTATGCCATGTATAGCTTAAGAGACAGACTTAAGACAAATATAGGTCAGGAAAGGTCAGGCAAATGAAGCCAGAAAAGCTTGCAGAATATAAAATTAATCATCATAACAGTGTTTTCCCATCAAACCCAAAACTTAAGATGTCAGAAACAGAATTTCACATATTAGCCAGCCACAAAGACTTAGTTCTTGCCACAGAACCAAGTGTCACAATTTTAAAGGAGCTCGAGCCAGCTTGGATTTTCATCAGTGACCAGGTAAAACCAGTTTCAGAACCTTAATCTTCCTTGCATGGGCATGCAAACAGCCTTTCTGCCAGCTCTTACAGATTTACAGTTAAACAGTCTTACTTCCTATGCTGCTTGCATTCTCTAGCATGATAGAAATAAAAAAGTGAAAGCTTACTGCAGTATTGTACAACCAAATACTGCCAAATGCGCAGAACAAACAACGGAGACATGTATTTTCTAGACATCACTTTGTTAATACAATTCTTATAAACTGTTAACTAGATAAGAATACAAAAATAAAAAGGAGAACCAAAAGATTTGAAGCTGAGTCCCCCGTCAAGCTCCCACTAAGCATCAGACGGCAGTTCATCACAAGGCAAACCTGTAAACCAGCCAGCCCAAAGCTGTTCCCCATTTAGACTAACAGAGGTTCCAAGAACAGTGAGGTGACAGCATTCATCTCACAGAAACGTTAAGTCTAAAATGTAAATTATTGATCAGTTTACCAGAACTGCAGAATGTAGCTGCATATCCTCTTTCATACATCCCTCTGATGCTGTCGACACTTACCCAGGTGTCAGAACTGCCGTCTGTTCCCACACGCTTGCCAGAAACCTCCAGTTCCATTCTCTCTCTTCAGTGGAGTTGTCCACTGAAAGCAGGATTTGTGGCAAATGAAATGTAGGGACAGTGCTGATTTTAAGCTTTCTTCTGCCAGACCTCCGCTTTGGCATTTACTTGGAGCAGCTGCAGAATTCCCAGCTTGTAGCTCCAGGAATTCCTTGGCAAGACTTGAGCTCAGCTTGCCCACAGTGTGCATGCAGCTCCAGAAGCAAGGTGATTGCACAGCAATATAGGAATGCAGAGTTCTCACCATATTTCCTTTCATTTGCAAAACAAACTTACTCGAATTCTTACAGCCTTTGTCTCAAATATGCTAAAGCTTTAATTTATTTTTAGAAGCTAAAGTACCACCTATCCAACTGTACAAATACTTACTCTGCATTACCCCATTAGCACTGACAAGACGAGAAAATGGAAGTTAGGTCTTCTTTCTTAGTCACAAGACCTTGTAGGATGGCCTGCAGAAGAGCAAAAGTTACTTCTATAGAAAAGACTGAAAAGATGAGGCAGGAAAATCAATCTGAAGGGTCGTTGCCATCCCTTGTTGCAACTTCCCCTCACCTGCACTGCCTGTAAGCATGTCCTTAAAACATTTCTGCTTAAACAGCAGTATCCCCAGCATTTACAGTTGTGGTTTTGTTTTTTGTTTTTTTTAAATTTCTCAGCTGATCACTTCTCCCTTTAAAAATTTGGCAGGTTTGCAGATTTTGTTCTGGGATTTCCCCACGTCTCACCTGCAGAAGCAAAGGCACATGATGAGGAATACGGCATTGGGAGCTCCTTCCTGGAGGAGCAGCTCTTTGAGACAAGGGCACGGCCTGAGCAGGATGATCCAGCCAATTCCATCCATGAAGATGAGGAGAATGAAGATGAAAGGCATAAACAAATTTCATTTCCATATGCTACTGAGTTGCTCTGAGCTTTGGGAAATAATGAAAAAAAAAAAAAAGAGAGGGAAAACACGTTTGTCCTAGAAAGGAAGGATACAGACTGAGAACTCCCACTTGGCCATTTCTTGTGGTTGCTGGTGGACAAACGAGGATTTTTTCAAACAATGTTTCCCGTATCACTGATGTTACCTGGTTAGAGCAACAGAGAAACCATCAGGGCTGTTCAAGTGAAGAGGAATCTCCTACTACTGGTATTTTAACTGGGGAAGCAAACATGGCAGGCAGCAGCCTGTCCCACCAGGATGCCTTGTTTTACCAAGGATACTACCTCTAGGAAACGGGGAACCTGTTTTGTCTCTTTCCATCCTCAAGTCCTCTGTGCTGAGCACTAGAGGGAGAAGAACCAGTTTTTAATACTCTGCTTTTATTAAGTACACTATGTGTCAACACTTTTATTAATGCCATTAGAGTGCCGATAAACTGTGTTTATTGTGAGACTTTTCATAGAGTTAATGCAGTTGAACAAGGTTGGTTTGCTTTTCTGGCTGGGCTTGCTGTCTGTTACCTTCACTCTGCCTCTCCATTTTTAAGCTCCCCTTACTCAAAACCCTGCCTGACTTTTCACTCTCTGCCTGTATTGCTCCGTTCTTGGTCTCTGCTCTAGTTAATACTGCATTTTGTTCTTTCCATGTCTTTTTTTACATACTATTCTTCCCTCTTCTATGGATACTTCTGCTAAACCTCTCTTCAGCCCTCTGCTTCTCCATCTCTAACAGTGCAGATGATTTAGGAGAGGATTTTCATCCCCAAAGGTATTTTTACTACTGCCTTCAGTTTCAGTGCCACCTTACCTCAGGCAGGTGCTCTGCCCATTCCAGGCCTCTCAACAGCCCAGAAAAGGCCACACAGGCTGAGACTGTTTCAGCTGCTTGGAGAAACTGCTGTCAGCAGGGCCAGAGTGCTGCTGTGACCATGTAATTAGGAATGAAGATAAGCCACATAGAGCTCCACTGCCCTCAGAGTACTCAGTAGTTTGCTCATTCAGTAAGAAACAGAAAGTCACTCCTGGCACAACAAGGGATGATACCTGGCTCCTACCTCCCCTTCTTCAGCCCTCTGTGGGACTTCTCACAGGTGGTGTGTGGGCAGGAGAAGACAGAACAGGGGGAGAAGTTTAGGCAGTCAAATGTCTTTCAGCTTATGGATTACAGAGTCCTAGGCTGAGTAGAGCATCTGCCCTTAGTTCATCCACCTGCAGAGGTAATTTCCTTCTTTTGTTCTTTACCCTGTATTCTTACGTTCTCACCTTGCTGTTTTCCTTTACTGTCTTCCAAACTGCAGAAAACAAAAGACCATCAATTCTGTCACTGTCTGACCTTACAAACCCACCAGGAATTGCCAGCAGTAGGAAGCAGTGCTCCAGAAGGGTATGTCAGACTGGGATGTATTTGCTTTCTTTGTAACATGCCTCATGGTGCAGTGTGACTCCAGCAGTGCATGTGCTGTCCTGGCTTCTCGTTGTCCATCGCTGCACAAGGAAGACAATCTCTTACCTCTAACAGTGCTAAGAAGTGGCAGCCATACCATATTCCAAGAGCTCCTTTGTATAACACAGGACTCGGAGTTGGTGCTCAAAAGCCTTACTTCCATGGTTCTTCCTCCTTTATATTGCTTCACCTTGCTTCATTTTACAGGGAACAAACAGTCCACTTGACAGTAAAGAGACACCTCACACCCTTTAGTGCCATAAATGGGTAAGGACCTATGCAGAATCTATAGCATGTTTAGCAGACAGAAGCCCAGTCAAGCAGGTGATCCAAAATATATTCACTGTTAAGTCCATAACATTAAAAAACAGAGCAGGAGTTCCATTCAGGAAGGCCACTAGCAGCAAGACTCACCCCTAAAGAGAGGCTGCTGCTACCAAATCCACAGCTAAATTGCCATCCACACTTGGGAAGTCAGGCTTGGATGGAGGCTCTGGCACTAGCAACAAGCTGTTGCAAAAATGGAGGAAAGCCTCATTATCTTTGATGGCATAGTAGACTAAATTAGATGTATTTTACCTTTGTCTGTGTCACCATTGTGAAAATGGAGTACTTAAAATTATTAGAGATTATCCAAAGGATACTTGAAGAGATGTCACTGTTAAATGTTTTTTTGCAGTTTTTTAAGTACACAGGTGTTTTTTCAGTGCACTTCATAGTTAGCCAAGAACTCCCATCCATGCAATTTGAGGCCAAGGGGGAGAATCAGATTTGTCCAAGCTTAAACACACAGTTTTTCTGGATGTCTTCTCTTTACTGAGGTGGTAATGATTTTCCTTCCATAATATGGGGGTACATAAGTACATATTTGTATTATATAAGTACATAATATGTATTTATATACAATAGCCCAGATTATGCATCAAGGTAGTATTTTACCTAAGCAATATATTAAATGGAACAGCTCCCCCAGTTCAGGCAATTATATGTTTTCAGACACTGTCCCTTTTTCTAAATTATTTAGAGCAATACCAGGTACACCTACTTCAACAAGGAAAAATTAAAAAGAAAATAAAATCAACTCATGTTTTGTGTAGTTGTGAGATCCATCATTTGGATGGGTAAATACCATCCAAAGTGGAGCAGGAAACTACTAAACGCATGCACTGCTGAAATGCAGCAACATGGGAAAGATGATGGCTACTTTAGTGGATATCTAATACTAACCTTAAAAATCCTCACAAGCCTGTTCCAACACTGGAAGCATTTCATAAACAAAACCCACCCAAACCAGCTGCTGTCACTGAAGCCCTTTGTTGACAGTGAGTTCACTTGCACAGTGCTCCTGTGATATGTGGAGATGACACAGGCTTCCTGAAACACAGTTGTTAAGTACTGTCCACTGTTCAGCCAGAAAATCTGATAAGAGAATCTAGATGTTAATCCACTGCCCTGTTAAAAAAGCCTTTCTTCCTTAACAAAGGATGCTACATTTATCTTCTGTTTCACGGTGTTTACAATGATGCCCTGCACACTTCCATACCAGCCACTTTATGATGCACATTAGTGTGCATCCCTCACATTCCTGCAACCCATAGAAGGGAATTAGTGCCTACAGTCAGATTTTATTATGAAACACTGCTTTAACACAGGAGTTCCCAGGCTCTTGGTTCAGTATCCTCCACTGACCTTATCATTATCATTGAATTGATTTCAGTTCAGGTGGTTATGTTCACTGCTGACGCTGTAATACGAGCAAATGAAATAAAAGTTCAGGTTGATACTGTTAAATATGTTATGGATATTTTATATTTCTTACCACAGTTTTTAGAGTTCCACAAATATCAAAATCCAGATGTACATGTCCATTTTGCAACATAGAATGACTATACAATTCCAAAAAGAGCAGGCATTTCAAATACACAATTCTGAAGTGTAAACACAGTGTACAAGCTCTTCACTTCACAATCCAGGTGCTATGCAGTAGCAGCTGAGGTAACACCGTACAGCATGAACTCAACAAATGGTTGGTTAGCCTCAAGATGATTTTTAGCATCCTTCTCTCCTGTCAACCTGTTCAGTCTTTAGTTCTCCCCCAACTTATACAAACATAAAATAAATACATTTCTTATTTTAAAGGACACTTAGACAAGTCATGAGGATTTACGTGAGTACAGTACATTTAGGCTCAAGTGCAAAAAAAGTAACTAGTGGCTAGTCATTGATGTTTCTTTTTATTGTCTGTGGTGTTGGTCCCAGGCACTGCCAGAACGTGGGTTGTTCTAAAAGCACAGCTAAAGCACAGCTACGGGACACCCCTTCAGTCAAGCTCACCAGATGTCAGAGTGGGTGAATTTGTGCACCCCCTTTCCTGCTCAGCTGCTGCCATCTTCCTTTCCCTACCCCTGGTCTGCTGGCCTTGCCTCCAGCTCCCTGCACACTCCCACAGCACACACCTTCCTCACAGAAGGCCTGACATCTCACGCACATGTGACTTCAAGGAGGGCACCTGAGCAGGGCTCCCTCCATCCTTTGGGAGCTGAGTGCTCAGAATCCCCCAGGAACAAGCTGTTAATCTAAGAAAATGGGCCAAAACACTATCCTGACTAAACCCCTCCTGACTCCTCCCTGAGCCCGAGGATTTCCCTCCAGCAGCAATGTTCACCATGCACCAGCACGCAAGCTGGCTGCAGTTAGTAGTGAGAAGCATAACAAAACATAATCCAAAGTCCTCCAGTGTCGTGACATTGGGCAAAGTAACTTCCTAAACATACTGCAATTGAGTTACATTTGCTTCCTCCTGAGACTCACTCTACTTGATTTCTGCATCAACTACTTTGCCCCTATAATTCTAAACATTAAGATTTTAAGGTGATTCCTCCCTACCACCCCCCACCTTCCCTAGGCACTTAAAGCTTACTGTTTTCTTAATAAATAACAATAGTAACTACACTGCATTAAATAAACCCTTGTATAGATGATGAAATAAAAACCCAAGAAGAATGCATGTCCATCAAAACCCCTGATCAATCTCAGGCTGTGCAATCTTGATCAAAGATTCTTTTCTCAATACAACATCAAACCTAAAACTCCCCAAACACACACAACCTATGCCCAACTGCACGGCTGCAAGTGCTGAGAGTAACTTCAGAAGCCTTCCTCCAGCTTTTGTGTTTCACTAAAATGCCAGTTCAAAACCTTTGCTTTGCAGAACTAAACCTTTATCTCAAACAAGAGAAATTCGGCTTCAAAAACATATTCTTTGAATATGTGTGCGGTCACCATAACCTTAAGATGCACTTCCTAAACCTACTCTGTTTCTGAGAAATCTTTACAAAACCAGTTTTGTGACACTTCTATAATTATTGGATCTAGTATTTTCTAATAGACTATTCAGGGAAACTCAGTTTCTCTCTTAAAAAGTCTCTTCATTTTTATTTGGGAATAAATTCAAAGAAGAAAATTACCCAGTCAAGTCAGACACACTGTGCATCAGCAAGTGAGGAGTGAACTCCTTTTTTTCTAAAGATTGCAAAGAAATCTCATAGCACTTGACTCAGCTTTAGCAAAGCAGCCAAGAATTCTTCCTACCATTCTATCTGGCCAACATCACTTCCCTCAAGAATTCTGAACTTTTGGCTCCCCTGCTCATGTTGCTCTGTGTAGTCATATGAATATTCTTTATATAGTTAAAAGCTTGCACTGCATCACATTATGATTGTTAAGATGAAGGAAGTCCTACTTTTGAGCTCCTACTCCAGCGTTTCCCAGGTGAGAAGCAGAATTCCATGCACTGAATTTGATAAGATGAGTGCATCTCAGGGCCCTGCAGCAGCAGGCTGAGCATCATGATCCGACACAACACGGCTGCCATCTACTTGGGAATCTGATGTTGCTGTAGGTGTTGGTGCTGAACAATTTCCGGACTGCCCAGAATCTGTCGGATTTTGGGGTTGTCTTGCTGAGCTGGCTGATGAAGCACTGCAATTCTCATTGATTTTCTAAAGAGAGGGGAAAGGATTGCATGGAAAAAGTCAACATAAGCACTCAGGACACTGTCCCCACTGGCACACCCCCCAGATGCATTCAGGCACTGCTGGAAATTCACAAAGCACTTACTTGAACGCCCGCAACATAACAAATCAAACTTAAAGCAGCAAAGCAAAAACAGTATATTTAAATCCAGATGACAGTAACAGCAAGCAGACAGTAGCTTACCTTCCATCTCTTTTCCTAACTGCACTTTCCCAAGAAGCATGCAAAAAACAAACTTGTTGTGTTTCAAGGGGAAAAAAACCAATAAACTGGACTTCAAAGTTTTTAGACAAGATAATTCTTTTGACCAAGCAAGTCTATAACTTTTTTTCATGCTCCTTAAATATAGCTTTTCTCAATAGGTCCCTCCCCGCCCAAGATACTGTTCAGACTGTCTCACTGGCAGAACATTTGCAGTACTGATGTACAATTCCATCCCATCTCCTCAAACAGGCCTTACCAGGGAACATGTGCACATCTGAACACTGGTTACATTCCCCAGGACTGAAACAGCCAATGCTCGTGCTAATACATTTCATTAGAAGGTGATACACTACCTATGATTATTTGTTTTGCATTGAAGCATAGAAATTATGGCCAGCATGTCCCTTTGTTTGAAGGAGTCTAAGCAAGCAGAAGTAAAATCAATCCAAAATCTTAATGGAATAAGAAGGAATAATTTTCATCACTAATTCTCTGTGCACTGACCCTCCTTCTAAATGATTCATTTTCATTTTAAGGAAGCTATTTAACAAATTTAATAAGAAAGCTGGGCAGCCTTTTTTCCTAGTTTCAGTATTTTAATATCATCAGCCTAAAATAAATGACTGAGTACAAAACCTGAAATATACTGGAGCAAGTCTGTCATCTTGGGGCACCTGAAACAGGGATAAGAGATTTTGGAGAATAGAGGTGATGAAGTAAATGATACAATGTGGTGCATTAAATTTTGGCACATGAAGTGCTTTTATATCAGCACTGTATTTCTACAGGAAGAAAAGAATAATGTGCCATAGAGAACAGGCACTAAAGCCCTTCTGGTCTCTTCACAGTTCTCAGGGAAGGGGCTGGGTGTTGTTCAGTAGTGTTGGATAAGTCACTCTCAAACACCACATACCTGCAAAACAGTATTTTCCTGCAGTGTGAATTGCCTACGTTCTATGTGACTTCTCTGGTTCATCAGGGGGCAGCTTACACTAACCAAGACCCTGAGGACATTTACAGTGGGAAACAGAGCAATTAAACTGGGCAAATTACTTTGATGCGCTTGTGATATCATGAGACCTTTTGATATCTCCAGTATCACTACTAAAAAATTCACATTCTTTGACTCTGGGAAGGTCAAAACCAACAAAAAACCCAGCCAACCTAAAGCAGACAAGGCTGTAACATATTTTCAAGAATAAAGTCAAGTAAGGAAGGCAGGAGATCACTGACCAGGTGAAATTCCTACACGCTCTGCTCTGCTGATTCACACTCCTATCCCAAATTACCCATTTCTAAAGACAGTAATTATGGAAGAAGCATTTCTGTGTTTACGCCTACCGGGTGCATGAGAAAGAACCTCACCCACTCCTTCCAGACAAGTAAACACAGTGGTTTTGACAGTGACCATGCTGTTCTAGAACTTCTATGGACAGTGCTTCCCTACTTTGCTTCAGCTCCAGTCTGAAAGGCAGGGCCAGAGCATTACAAGTTCAAGATCCAAGCATATCCAGCCACTGATGAAGCTATTACAGCATTTCTTGGGTGAGACTGGACAGAAGGAAAATGGTGTAAAGTAAGCACCAGCCATCAGACATGTTAAGTCTTTTCTGAGATGGTTCTTACGTGGCAGTACTCTAGATAAAAAAAGAGATTAACTTTATTTGAAAAGAAGGCTCTGTATCCCATCAGGAGTTGTCTGAAACACCTATTTCTGCAACCATGCAGATGTTTGACAGCATCACCCAAGGAAGTAAAACTAAATAAAAATCATTTTACAGTCTGTTAATCAGCTGTGCATCTTCATGTTCAATTATCACATTGTAAATTTTGCAAAATGAATAACTCACACATTCCAACTAATATGAAAAGAAATGCAAATTTTAAGGGAATTCAAGTATATCTGAGTCCATAAAACAAAGCCTCTTTCTATGTCTCTTCCTCTCCTCCCATCTTCAGAAAGATAAAACTTGCAAGAAATAGTTATTCCTGCTGTATTATACACAGAAAACAACTCTACTTCATGCAGTATCTTAACTACTGTGTCACAAGTCCAGCTTTATTACAAGCTGACAGAAAATACCTTCCAGGTAATAACAGATTTACATAGCTATACAGTGTTCAAGCATCTAAAAAGTGCTTCCTGCACATTAAAAGATTACCTGCAAAGGCTGATTCTCAGGAGCTGGATTGGTTTTGGATAGTTTAACCATCTCTTTTATCTGGTAGACAGCATAAGCTAAGGTGACCCACGGAGAAGAGCTGATGCCCCAGGCAGGCTTGTTCACATCCTCCTGCTCTTCTTGGTGTTTAGTTTTCTTTAGAGGAAGTCTGGACTCAGTCCGAGGCATGATATCTTCCGACTGCTGCTGTACAAGGTCAATAGTTGCTATGGGAACAGGACTGGAAGGCACTGGGATCCTTTCTGCCAGCATTGTCTTTTCTGAAGTTTAAAACAAAATAATCACTGGCAAGGCCAACAAGCTAAAAAAAAAAACCCTGATGCAGACAATGAACACAAAGTGTTTCTTGCTTTCACACTATGGTCATCACCACCCTGAAAGCAGCCAGGAGCCACACACCACAGTCTAGTCAGGGACATGCAACGTGGCTGTTGTCTCACAGGCTCAGGGGCTGTGCCACTGAGGGATGTCAGATGTCTGCCCACACTGGAGGGCTGAGGAGTGTGGAACAGTCCTTTTGTTCTCAGCTAGTCACTAGAAATTCCTGTTTTCACATTACATGGAAGAAGTAATTTTCATGTTACATGCAAATTGAAAATAAGTCTTCTAGACTTGTAGCAAACTTCTTTCTCTGCATAAAGCCTGCATCTTACAACTTAGCTATACTCATAATTAAACACTGGCTTCAAACAGGAAGCCAGTGAAGAGACATGGCCAACATCATCATCACTGATCTTAAAACTTCTAAACATACTGATCTGAATGAAAAAACTGTTCTGCATCTTCACCACCTTTTTTTGTTAAGGAAATAATATCCCTTCATAGTTACTATGGAGTTATACAGTTCATGAGAAAAGAACAAGGATAGTGACACAATGAAGGAGACGAAGTATCTGTCAAAGAGTTTCAGGTAAAGGAAGAAATCCTCCAAAGAGACCTTTACATCTGAGGTCTTCCAATAAACTGTAATAGTTTTCATAACTGTCTTGAAATGTCATTCACAAAACGACTGTCATGACCCCACACAATGTGCTTTAAAGCTTCAGAGAGCCAGAGTATTTCTATACAAAAAGTAATTAAGCAGATTGTTAGAAACTGAGGGATGTTTTCAGTAATAGCTATGCTCTCTGTAAACAACACATTATGTAAAGTTTGAAAAAAATATTTTTCCAAATAAAAATATTTTACCAATTAAAAGTACTTTTTTTTTTTTTCAAAATTATAAAATCGTATTTGGTTTACAAATGCCTAGATAGTACTGGATATTTTAAGCAAGGGCTGGGTGTGCCCTAGGAGCGAAGAAATGAAGAGACTAATCCTGCACACACTTGACCACATGCTTCATTTTACTCATCCAACTGGTCTGCGTGAAAGCAGCCTAATTACTGTCACACTTAAAATTAACACACACACTGTTCAGATGGGTGGCGAGTATTTAATGAAACCCAAAGACAGAAACAAACACAATAAGGCCCCTATGAACACCCTGGTCTTTTGTAGGTTCACATGTAATTAAGTAAATGCTGATGGGAAACTGAAGTAGCAAATACCCCTTTTGCTTTCCATTTTTTTGCCCTTATTATTTGAGCAGAGGTGAAGAAATACTAGCAAAATAAATATTTGAACACTTCAGTACAGGGAACTTGATAACTAGTCAAGAGGAATTAATTTAATATTTCAGCTAAAAAAAAACTTCCTTGTCATACTCAAAGCTCATACTGGAAAGTAATATCTGGGTAAAAACAGATCAAAAATCCATGACCTTTCAGAACTTGCCAGAGTTTTGTTGTCTTTGTAAGAATCTTATTTATGCTAGTTCCTTAAGTTTGCACCAAGTATTTTATTTCTGGTTAGCCTTTATATTAATAAAGGTAGAGATTAAAAAGTTCGAGTTCCACCAGAAGGGGGATATCTCAGGTTTAAAAAACCCATAGAAGTTTGTGTCCTGTGAAAGCCATCTCTACAATTTCTGGTTGGTGGCTTCAACTGGTAGAACATGAGAGCACAGAGTGGGATCGAGGTGACCTTAAAGAACGGATGCAACTGTAATGACTCAGTACAGCTGTAAAGACCAACCTAAGGGATTCCAAGAACTGAGAGGATGTACAGGCAGAAAAATACATCATGTTTTCCTTCTATCAACATTCAAGAACTCTGTGCTGCCCTTCTTACAGCAGCAGCACATCAGTTTCTTCATTGTTCAGGAAAAAACTCCCCACTTGAAAACAAACTCTTTTGTTAAAATCTGAGTCAAGACACCAAACACACAAAATGAAAGCTGCAGAAGCAGCTTCAGAGAGATCTTTTTTCACTAGCTCTAGTTTTGTAGCGTCTCGGTGACATGAACATTTACCTTCTTCTTCATCAGGAACCAACAGCCACTGGATCAGGGCAAACAGAAGCAGAATCACTAAACAAGCCATCCCTATTCCTCTGAATGTGGCAGCAGGACCTGTAATGAGATGTATTTTTTTTCTAAATTGAGAACCTACTTACTTAATAAAATGAGTCAGCATTATGTGCTCCCTGGCTATATATTGCTCATGTAGACTCTTATTAGCTTGTTTTGCTACATTTTCCTCCCCCAACATTGCTTCAACCAAGTATTTTTGCAAAGGATTTTTAACCAAGTAATTAGATTCTCATTTGTTCATCGAGAGGCTTTACAGCATCAACCTATTCTCTCACAAAGGATTCATTCATCTTACTTATGGATCAGGCTGGAGATTTGCTTTCACAATACTAAAGATATCTAGGCATATTTAATGAACCTGAAACACTGACAGGACAAAGCCATAAGCACTGTGGTCTGAATGCAGTGCTGACCTTGCTTTGATCAGGGGCCTGGACTGGAGATTTCAGGACCCTCTCCAGCCTGAGCAGTTCTATGACTGTGATTCATAAAAAGTGTACTACACTTTAAAGTATAACAATACCTAAAGCATAAATAAGTTTAAAGCCGATAGTTCGGTAAAACCAATCAAATAAAATCAAATTTTTCAATACAGTTTGTCCTTACCAAAGTAATTGACCAAAACTCCTCCAACCATGGCTCCACATCCTCTACCCAGACCCAAGTGGAGACCCTGCAGGATTCCCTGGGCCGACGTCCTCAGCTCCGGAGGCACAGCCGCGCTGAGGTACGAAATACAAGCTGCCCATATAGCCGCGTGTGTGACACCTGCAGAGAGAAAACACTGTGGAGAGTAACCAGGCCCAGAGTGTCCCAACACAACATCTGAGCCACTGCACTCATCAGCTGGAGCACATGGAGAAAAACAAAATCCCCTGAGAAATGTCTGCGAAGTACAAATCAGTGTTTGGCAATGAGATACTGGCAACCAAGCCACAGGGAGACAGCACAACTCCTTCTGCAGTCTGGCAATAGCTCTTTCTCCCTCTAAGATGACCTCACTACTCTTCTTGAGACACAGTCCATAGGAAGACAAGTTTCTCTGCCAGATTCCTTCTGCCTCCAGAAGCGGCCCAGGGCCTTTGGAACACAGTCCTGATTTCACAAGCTGCAGGCAATTAAAGCATTTATATCTCTCAGCAGTGTCCTTACTGCCACAACGAAGGCAGCACAAAGGTCATAAAATCCAAACTTGTATCAGAGATATCTACGTCATTTTGTCATTTCACAAGCAAGAATGAATCCCCTCCTACCCTTCTCACTCCCCCCAGAAACCCATCGCCTCCCAGCAAACTCTTTCTGAACTCAACACCAACACGCTCTGCATTTAGCACTGAACGGTCCGGATGAGAACAGCACACAGGCTCCTCAGAGTAGGCCAAGGATGTTGCTTTTCACGCCTGCTGCTGAGAGGCAGAGCTGGCGAGCACTCCCTCCCGCTGTGACTGCATCCTGCATCCTGCGTGGGCACCGCGCCGCCTCCGCCTCGTCACTCCTGCTCCAGGACCGAGCCCGGGGCTCCTCGCTCATCAACCACAGCCACGAATCAGAGACAGCCCCAGCTCCTCAGCAGAGATGCTGGAGGTGTCCTTCCAGCACATGCCTGGCACATTCAGGTTTGTGAACACCCTTCCCTCCTGCAGGAGAGCTAAGGGAAGGACAGCACATGACCCTCAGCATGCAGAGACTGGCTGCAGGTGGAGCCCTCGCCTCTGAGCATCTGCCTGAGGGGCTTCTGTGGACTGGGGAATAACTGGACAGGGAAAGGCAGGATTGTGCAGAAGCTGGAAAAACAAAACAGTTTTGTAGTTCATCACACATTAAAAATAAGCCTGAACTATTTTGCCACCCTCAGATTGAGTGGGAATGTTTTTTTCTTATTTGAGAGGTATTAAAAATAGTCATCACAGCTTACCAATGCCTAAGCTCTACTGCCTCGGCTTTAAAAAAATGTTGGCACAACTGGTGATTCAGTCAACGTGCTTCTGTCCCCTGTACTTATGTTATTAAGTGAACAGTTGGACACTCAACAATTATTTTGGCATTTAGGTTGAAGACTCTTAAGAGCAATAAAACATAATTTTGTAACACACAAAATAACTTGGATTTTGCTCAGGTGTACAATGATAAATAGCACTATATGAAGTGCTGTACAGGTCAACTTCATTCCAAATCAAAATTTCTCAAGCCTTGAGTTTGTAAAGATAAGAGATACGGGGGTGTTTTGGTAATCGTACATCACCTCGTTGAAAAACAAAAAGTGTGCATTAAGGTGAGTGTATATTACCTCACCATTTAAGTTTAAGGCTTCAAAAGTCACAGACTTTCCTTGCAAAAAACTTAGGAGTTTTAAAACTCACTGAGTATCTACTTTTTTTTAAATGCAGTTCCATGCCCACATCGCAAAAAGCAACCAAGAACTGCCCCAATAACAAGGCAAAGCTAATCTAAATAGATAAAGTGGTTTTGGTTTAGAAAGTACACCAATTAACATAAAATATGCGGTTTTATCAGCTATTAGGAGTAAGTCAAGGTTTAAAGCCAGGCAAATCAAAAACATATCAGAAATGATTTGAACCGTGAAGCACAATACCACTGAGTTTGTCTGAACACAAAAGGCCATAACTTAACCAACAGGTTCTTGGATGTTTCCACCTTTTCTAGGCAGTCTAGTTAGAACATAGTGTTCCCAGTTCCTCTGAAAACAAGTCCATACCTTTAAGCTAGCTTACTTCACTTGTCTTTAAAGGCATGGCCTTTTTTTTTTTTTATTATGTATACATTACTAATGTGATTTTTATTATAATTATTTATACAACAGTGACTATTTGGAACAGTTTTTACAACAACTTGTATAAGAAGTCTGGTCTAGATTACTGCTAACCACAATTCTTTTTAAAAGAAGTTGCTCACAGCATATGTATTGTGACATTATTTGCTAAAACCACTAACCACCATTTCATCATTTGGACTACAGTTCCAAAAGGTGTAACAATCCTAGTGTTATGCTTATAATGTTCAACAAATTTAGGATAATTTATATATAAACCATGAACTGAAGATTTTGGGATCCCAATTTATTTCAAGATAAATATGTATCATAATTATTGCCAGCTAAAGGCTGAAGCTCTTTGTTCTCTAGGCATCCCTGTGTTGCTGGAGCATCAGTAGGAGTCACTTCTTAGAATAGTACTTGTTTTGGAGTTTGCTGAGTAACTGCCAAGTGAAAACACCAAATACTTTCAGGTTAACAGTATAGTTTTGCAATTTAGAAAATTCCTGTTATGCAAATTGGTGTGCTAGCAGAGCTGTTACCAGAGAATCTAGACCAGTGCTCTGGAACACTAAGCTGCAGCTAACTAGAGTAACAAAATTTCATCTTCTAGGTGCAAAATGAACAAGACTGCTTGTGTGCTTGCAGACTGATGACACAGATAGATACACTGTACATATTTGCCTACGAGGATGACTTGAAATTTACAGTTATTACAGATTCGGTCTTAGCGCTTCTTTTCATACATTGCCTGTGCCATACAGCATAGTGGTTCAAAACTCTAAATTAAGAAGGGAGTTTAAATCTCCTCATTTACTCCTTTGAGAGTGCAATGCACTTAAGGAGTTGTCCCCATCCCCACTACAGAGAGCAGCTGAGACACAGCTTGGTTCCTATTACAATCAATACATGCAGTCTGCGGAGTCATCTTCCAGAAATGCCTCATGCCCTTCAGCACAGCACATGGGGATAATCCTGCTTGTATTGCAGAAACATATTAAAAAGAAAAATAAATTTTTTACAGAAGTCAGCTGAAACTTTTTTTAGCCTTAAAACCCCTTGAGTTGATGGAACTGGAATTTACATAGATTTTGACAGCTTATTGGAAAAAAGTTATGTGCAATTAGAACAAGGACTTCACGGAGGGATTTCAAAGGCCCATCAACTTGATGCAGCCATGTGGCCCACGTAGTTCCCACATGGTCTGCACAATCTACTCTTTTTTTTTGTTTTTTAAATACTTCTAATCCTTACATAGGGAAAGCAGCTACAACTATTACTTCCCTCTGTCAACAAGCTCACTTAAAAATAAGAGCTTCCACCTCACCAAATTTCATTAAGGTGTCACTTCTTATCACTAACAACATATTCAGTGGTTATGTAAGAGAGAAGAGCAGAGCCCAAAGAAACAGGATTTGGAACTGCTGCAAAAGAAATAATGAATCAACAACAGATGAAAACTGGAAAGAGCAGGAAGGGAAATGAATAAAAGGGGAGGGAAGTCAACAGTACTTCTAAAAAGATAACCTTGATCTCCCATTTGCCAGCACTGAATGAGATGACTGGAATCTAACAAATGCAGTGGCAGTGGTCAGACACACACAGAGCCCCTGTGGACTTCGTGGACACTAACAAGTGATGTTTGCTGCAGGCTGAAAGGGCACACAGAACACAGAGACCTGGGGGCTGGAGGGGGGAAGTTGTCTGTGTGTGTGTGGGTTTGGTTTGAACTTTCTCATTTGCTGACTGTAAATAACTGCAAATAGTCAGATTAACCAGAGTACATGATTCAACAGTGGCTAAATATGATAAAGTCTGGCAGATACCTTTATGAGAAAGGATTATTTGGAAGGTCCTTAGTTTTTTCTTCGAATTTCAATTACTCAAGATTGTGCCACACAAAAACCCCACCAAAACAGCTCCCTCACAGCCTTGCTGTAAAGGCAAACCTACGTATTGTGCAATTCATATTGAAATTTCAGCAGAATAAAAACCATATTCAAAGTTAAAGAAACTTCTTTCCCAGTCATGACTTACAGGATGCTTCCAGGCACAAGCATATGCCTGTATTGTTGAAACCACAATTTTTCCCCCCTATATTTTGAGTTGGGATATCTTTAAAACAAGATTACCTAG
This sequence comes from Manacus vitellinus, assembly GCF_001715985.3. Lineage (NCBI taxonomy): Eukaryota > Metazoa > Chordata > Aves > Passeriformes > Pipridae > Manacus > Manacus vitellinus. Next base: position 4,590,657 of record NW_021939471.1, on the reverse strand, counting down.
AAGGCAACATCCAAAACTTTGTATTCATCATTTGTTTTCCCTCGATGTTTAAGCAGGCAAGAGTATAACACACATTCACTCTTCAGGTTCTTTGTAACATTTTCCTATTTTAACACTTGGTAGGAACAGTGAAGTATCAATTCAATAGTTGTGGTTCAAGAGTTTTTTAATAAAAAAATTCAGAAGCTTGATGTTGTGGCAGTTTTAATATGATAAACTGTTTTATTAACTGGGAGGGTAAGGAGTCAGGACACAAACACATCTCTTTCTATGTGTACATAGAGATCTACATATCACTCTCTAATGGCATTTTATAACTCAGGTTAAAATCTAGCTTACAAAGACTTCTGTAAATATAAAAATATTAAACTTGTGCTGCAGATAGAAGAATAAAACTTCTAAGCATAATCTGTGGAAAAGTTTCTAAATATTATTGCACAAATCCAAAATACTGGCTTTAAAAAGTTGGTAAAAAAATGGTACTCTTCAAATACTGAAGAAACAGAAAGTAAAACAGTTATGATTTTCCATGGTTTTCAGAAGTGGTACCCACCTCAAAGACAAAAAAAAAAGGTCATAAAATCTAAGTTGGAATAATTTATTCTTTAACACTGCAACAAAGGTTTTGCAGACTTCTTCTACAACAGGACTTGACAACAGGGCTCAAATTACTTTTCACAGACCACACCTCTGTCCTTCTAAATAAGACAGTGAAAGGGCAACTATCTTAGAGAAGCTCTATTAGCACAAAGAAAGTTATTGAAAGAAATTCCACTCTAGCTATTAAAAGAAAAAAATCTATAATTCACAAGTATTGATGAACAATACCACTGAAAAACTACAAAATATCTCAAGAGAGACAACGACTCAGACTATGTTCGGGTTTTTTTAACGGCATCCTTTCAAGAACCACAACCTTTCACGTTTAATGAAGTTCAAATTTATCACCAAACAGGATTTGCAGTCCCTTTGTTTAGTTTAAGGGTGTGTTGGTCTCACACAGTTCTGTTTGAATAAACAGAGAACTGTGCACAATCAAATGCACACCCTCCCTTTTGACGTCAAATATTTCCCAAGATAAACAGTAATGGTTTATGTGCTTTATGAACATGTGTCTTCTGGGACATTTGTGGCCAAAAAAACAGAGAAATACTGAATTTTTTACTTAAGTATAGTTCATTTGAAAACAAGATAAATGGGAGCACATCACATTATATTGGGAGGTCATCACTGAGCTGTCTTACCTTGAAGTACTTCCATCGGAAGAACAGTCCAGGCATTTTCCAGATAGGAGATGTAGATGTATCGTGCTGTATTACAGGCAAGACCAATGTAAAGCACTCTAAAGGAAGTAAGGAAAAGAGAAGTCAGGACAGTTTGCACTTTCCCTTTCTGGCATGTTATAATATAGCTTACTGGTTCAGAAGTTATTTGCATGTGTGCAGTTTGCCAGTCTGAAGCATTTGCTCAACACAAAATATATCCTTATGTCCTACACCCAAACATAAACTCTCCTCTTGCCCACTCCAAACACATATTCAAAATCCTAATAGGAAAAAAAAATAAAATCAAAGAGACAGCAGATCCACTGAGCTTTTAACTAAGCTCTGTAGTTCCATGCCAGGCTCTGCACAGGATTGTATTTCAGAGGGACCATTTTTAAGTGCATTCGTTTCCAAACAATCTTATTTTCTAATCATCCAGAGATTCATTCTGCCATTTCAATATAAGCCTGGAGCAGGTTTGCATTAAAGGAATTAATTTTACCCCAATTAATATAAGTTTTTAGTCCCGGTATCTGAGAGCTGCTCAGAACTACTCTAAAACACATCCCACAGAAGCAATATGGTTTATAACAACATGCCTCAGGATAAAACTTAACCATCCTGTTGAAAAGCAGCAGATGCTGCATCTCAGAATTTGGAGGAAAAAAAAGCTCTTACAACAGTTTTTTAACAATGAAACACAAAAACTATTTGTGCAGTGCATTTCCCACTGTACATTTAACCTGATGACTTTTCCCTTCCAGTTTGCCCATTTAGCATAGCTTCCCTCCAGGGTGCTCATTCATCCAGCTATCTTTCTCTTATTTTTAGATGGATCTTAGGAAACAAAGACTTAATTCAAAACATGTTTACAGCCTGAGAAAAGATGCTACTGCAATCTTTAAAGATTTTTTTCAGGGACAAGGATAATTTATTGTCCAAACATGGCTTCTTGGTTGACCCGTGGTTCAGCATAAGTGAAATAAATCCAATTGATAATCAAGGTGAAGCACAGACACTGGGAAAGGGTTCATTATTCTTTCTGCTGCTTTTTTAGTTATTTATTCTAGAAAGGTAGACAGATTTAATTCAATTGTGCAGAGCCACTGAAAATCTAGAGTGAAACACAATCACAAAAATGCAGCATCTTGTTAACACAAATACACGTGTTGACAGCAAAAAAACCAGTACCACAGTTCTCATCACGTCAGTGATATCAAAAACATTCAAAATTCTAGAGACAGGTCCATGCGTTTCACAACAACATGAATTTACTTTCTACAAGTGGGGTGAGTTTGCAGGAAGTTGTCCCCACCCAGTCACACATCAAACCAAGCTCTGCTGCTTCCAGATACATGTGAGGTCCACGAATAGCTGGTTTAAGCTGCCTTTAGGCAACACAAGCCCAAGCATTCATGGAAGAAAACATGGGAAGCCATGAAAAAGTTTGCTATTATACAGTAAAGAGAACAAACTTGTTCTTTGTGCCATGCATCATAAATTTCATCTCATCTTTTAATTAATGCCTTCTGTTCCAAACAAATAACTTGGTTCCTTTCGTAGCCACAACTTAATGTACTTCTTATGTACAACCACATTTCTGAAGTGTATTAGGACACACACTGGCCACAAAAGTAACCAAACATGTAAGGTCTGCAGGGTCCTGTCTTCATTCCCCTACTAGAAAGGCCCAGAGTGATGCACATTCTTGGGGATACAAATACTTGTACTCATAACACTTGTTTTTCCTCATCAGCAGCACAGATGTGCCCAGTGCTCTGTTTAGGACCTATTCTCAACAGCTTAATTTCACTTTTATCTAGCAAAAACTTTGTCATTTCACCACAAACTTTCTTCCCATCTGAGCTGTTCCCTATCACAGCTAGACCAGAGAAGTGGTCTTCTGCTTCAGTTTCTCCATCACTACTAACACACTCACCTACCTGTGCTTTTCTGACATGTTACATTTGCAGAAAGATTTGGATTCAAAGTTTAAGAGTGGCAATTTAGTCAACTTCTGCCTCTTAATTTGTCAGAATATGCACAGAGTTTCAGGTAAATTACAGTTTATGAAAATTTCTATAATTATGGTTTTGGAGGGGTACGTCACAAAAATTTTTGTGTATTTAGAGAGTCCTTTCAAAAATGTATTTATAATAATCATTTAGACTCTTTATCAGACCTACATGGAAAATGTAAAGAGATTGTCCTTATGAACCCTAAATGCAGTATCCATAGGGACACCATATTCAATTCCACGTTAAACATTTAAAGCACTGAATCTATATTTAAGTTAAGGAGACTAAGCTGTTTACAGCCATGACTACCAGTCTCTACTTCCCATAAAAACACATGCTGGAATTGCGGTCAGACAAACACATTCAAGCTTAACCTCAAGTAGGAGGTTATTTTCAGAGCTTAACATCATCTTCCTAAAGTCACTTGCAGTTCTTCTGAGTGTTTCTACATGGTGACATTCAACAATGGGGACTAAATATTTGATAGTCAGGTTTGTACACTTTTCTGTCCTAGTATCATAACATCATAGAATGATTTGGGTTGGAAGGGACCTTAAAAATCATCCAGCTCCAACTCTCCTGCCACAGGCAGAGACATGTTTCACTAGACCAGGTTGCTCAGAGCTCCATCCAACCTGGCCTTGGACACTTCCAGGGATGGGGCATCCAGGGCTTGTCTGGCAACCTGTTCCAGCCTCACCACCCTCACAGTAAAGAATTTATTCCTAATATCCTCTCAAAGAAACACTACAAGCATGTACAAAATATGCACACATGCAGTTAACAAGTGTATGAACAGCAGAGCTAGTGAAGTCAGAAACTGGGTATTTTAATCAACACATATTTAATATGGTCATGCTTAAAATGCTTGGACAATAATGTGTTAGTTAAAAAAACCTGTAAAACAGAATAGGTTTCAGACTGTTTTAAGGGTCTTATGTGCCAACACATACAATGGTAGAAACAGAAAGCTTCACAAGGCTCAAAAAGGGAAACTGAGTTTCTGTCTGATAAGGTGTAAAGACTATTTTCTTTAGTTCTATAAAGGACAGTCAACAGCTTTCTTCTGCTACTGTGACAGTGCATGCAATTCTAATACTCATGCCTGTCTTCAAACAATTTGGACGAGAAAGAAAGACTGAATGATAAATGTTCAAGTAAATACTGCAGAAAGACTGTCTACATCCAGTTTAACAACCCAGAAGAAAGGAATTTTGAGCTATTAAACAAAAAAAACCCCACCCAAACAACAGAACACCGATCCCAAATGCTTCAGCTAAGACTGTTCCAAGAAGGATACATAGTTGGAGGCTATTGGCCCTTATTATTGGGAAGATGAATACCTGTACTACAAGGCAGCAGTCAAGACATGTACAGAACTGTCAAAGAATATGCCTCCTCTCAACACACCATGCATTCTATGAGGTTCAGAAAGTACAAGAACAGAAACAACAAGGAGGAGATATCTCAGACTGTGATGACTAAATACAAGTAAGCATTGGATAACATTAAAATATGACTAATGTGCATTTCCCAGGTGTAGGTATAAAGAACGCTGCTTCATGGCAAATAAGGACCAGAACAATTTAATCTCAATCCAGTCTTGACTTCATAAACTTAACAATGCGAGAAAAAAAAAAAGAAAAAGGGAGAGTTAATCCCATATCTCATCCTTCCTTTCACTGGCCAACACTCCTACCCCTTCCATTTCATCTTATTTACAACCATATCAGTCTTTGGTTTTTGTTTTTTCTTTAGTTGAAGTCTAAGCCTGAACTTTGTACTATAACAATATACATTGAAAGAGCATACCCAAGCTATCTTTAGCTATCAAGACTGTGATCTCTTCTCACCACTTCTTCATCATCACGTCCTTCCTCCAGTCTTTGCATGCAAGATGCCATTTTCTGTTACTAATCATTGTCAAATCCAGAGATTAGAAGACTGACTCAAAGTAGAGTTCCTCCTCAGTTTAAAGTAAGAAAAAAACCCACATTGTTTAAGCAATCTCTCAAATTACTGTGCTAAGCATCTCAAACACTTTTAGTAGAGGTCAAATGAATAAAAAAATTAATCCCAATAAAGGCAAAACAAAGAGAAAAACCACACAACAAAATGCACAAAAAGAAGAGTGCAAACAGTTTAAAAATACTTACAATTCAATGAGTGTATAATTATAAACTGGGCATTTGGAAAGCGTATGATGCTAACAACACACAGAAGTCTGTGCTCAGTTGCACGAAGCACCTCAGTAAATATAAAAAACCCCATCTTTATGACTTCATCAACTTAGTTCCCCCCTAGCTTTCCTCCCCTGAGCATTTTTTAAAGAGCCGTGAAGAGATTTAGAACATGTGGAAATTAAGTCAATTGTGAATTTAGTGGAAAACAACGTTCACAACATTCTGGAAGCACTCAGTTTCACTCACACAAGGCAAAAACTACAGGAGGAGCCCTGCAGCCATCTGGCTTCAGTAGCTGCAACTAAAGGACAACAGCAAGCCCTGAACTGGTAAGTGACACTGCCAGGCTGCAACCTCATTCTGCCAACACCCTGAGTCTGATTACCAGGCCACGTGCACAGGAGGTGCTCACCTCATTTCCTCCTCTCATCCTTCTCCCCTCTCAGCCTGCAACTGACACCTTTCCAGGCTACTGTGGGGGCAAAGAACTGCCCTGCAAGGGGAAGCAGGCTAAAGCAGGAGGTGCCCAGAATGCTGCTACTCACAGGAAAAAACCTGAAAAATTAATGGTATTTATATGTCAAAACAGACAACCCTTAAGTGGGTGGCAATGTGTAAAGACCTCTAACACAGCACTGCATTGGGGAACTAGGATGTCTCCTGGAACCATCTGCAAGAGGTTACGATGCCAGGCATAAAGCACATACTAACACGCAATTCAAACACAAAGGAAGCATGTCAGAGCATTTTCAACTCCTAAAATAACAGAAACTCCATCACATGAGCCACGTAGTCGAACAGGATTTGGAATTAAGGGAAGAAAAAAAAAGGATTAGCTTGAATTTCACTTTGTAGCACAAGGCTGAGCCTGAGAATCACCATTTTTTGTACAGCTCTTTAATGATTGCTACCATCTTACCTGATGTGACCAACCAGTTCAATGAGCTTGTGGCTGAAGAAGTAGGCAGTGAGCTCAGACACGTGACTGAGCACGGAACAAACTCCAAAGAGAGTGGTGGTGCCATTCAGGTCTTCCAAGTGCCAGTACAGAAAGGTGAACACAAAGCCATATCCAAACCCCATGAACCATGCCACGAAGAGCACGGAGCCGTACTGGATACTACACAGCAGTTTTATTAGGTCCCAAAAACTGAAAGACTGCGACTGGTTCACACTGGTAGGAGTGTTATCCGAGGATTCGTTGGAGGCATTTCTGTCTACCTGTGAGATTTCCACCTCTTTTCTCTTATTTTCATCTTGCTTGAAGTGCGCGTAATGAAACCGGAACTGGGTGGCCACAATTAACGCCATCGTCATCAGGACACCAAAAACAATGAAGACAATCCTGTAGTTCTTGTACTCAGGAGCTTTACATCCTTGACCTTCAATGCTAACTTCTGTATGGGTATAGTCAATGCCAATTCCCACGGAGAGCATGGCCAGCCCCCAGCCCAGAGACCCCCACATACGCTGCAATCCATACCGGTCCCTGTGTTTGCCAAGGTACTGCAGAGTTATGGTGTCCACAATAGTAACAGAGGAAGCACTGAAAAATTCTCCTATTATGACAACCAGCAGAATGAGTAGGAAGATGGCCTCTACTTCTTGTTGATCATAAACGAGCACAGCTTGGTCAGAAGGCGCTGGCTTTGTGGTGATGGCAGCTGGGGTAGTACTCGGAGTTGCGTTCCCTGGTGAGGCTGGGCTAGTGGTGGTGTTTTTCAAAATCAAACGGGTACTGTTTTCCAAGATAAAATCCACATCGCCGCTCTGTGTAGGTGACAGGAATGTTATTTCAGGATTAGCTGTCCCTGTTGTTTCCAAAGTGACTGGACTGGAAGTGAGCAGGTCTCTCTTCCTGCGAACGTTTGGGGATGCAGCACTCACTGTTGTCAGCAGAGAGGACATCGAGGTGTTTTGGGAAACTGTTGTCAAAAGGCTGCTTGCGTTGGTGGGGTGTGCTGGGGGAAGGCCCTTTGGTACACACCTTAAGGTGGCTGGTCTCACAAACCCAATCCCCAGGTTAAATAAAACCCAGCACAAAAGCGAGAACAAGAGGACGATCTTGCCTTTCTTGAAGCGATCTGCCACCACTCCCCAGAAGGGAGCACTGCAGAACTCAATAAAGTACCTGATGCCCACCAGAAGCCCACTCTGGCTGGGTGACATACCCAGCTGCTTGTAATACACGGGCAGCAAGGGGTAGAGAGAGCCATATGCAGAATAGAAGAAAAAATAAAAGACCTTTGAGATCAGGAGATCGTTGTTTATTTTGACACAGTGCTTTTCTAACCAATCCAGCTCTTCGTCTGGGACCGTGGTTGTCTCCGTCGAAGGGGATTCATTATTGGGTGGCAAGTCTTGATCCTTGGAAATGCCATTAAAAGGATCAGCAAGCACATACTTTCTCTTCTGTTCTTCTTCATCGTCGGTTAGAATGGCAACCTTATCATCAGCTGCCATGGTTCACCACAGCATCCAGTACCTGGTGGACTCTCAAGGAATGAGGGCTACCCTGTGAACAAATGAAACATAACATGGTTAAGGTACCACACAGGAACAGCCATCAAGAACAAAGACAGATTCTTTTTTATCAGTGACATTCCTGAGCAATAAATGCAGTACCAGGGCGGGGAAGGCCATTTGTCTGGACTAGTGGTACATGGTAGCGTGTTTTATGACCAATTCTGTGAAGTTCTCCCAACAGCAGCTTTAATATTGTGCAATAATAATCTTTCATGTTTAGGACAGAGAATAATTTATATATTCAGAGTAATTGTGGCAATTAAGTGCTAGCCTTTGCAAGTCTCTTCTTTCAAGTTGTCTTTTCTCCCCCAAGGTTAACTGCTTTATTTTCAGTATTCCCCACTATACCAAACAATAGCCATGGTTTCGTAATTAAATAATGCAGCCACATATATATCTAGGTATTTTTAATCATCAAAACAAATTATTATCCAAAGCCTCATGATGGCCTTCAAAAGGTTCATCAGTCTCCTCTCAAAAAATGATTTTTTAAGCACTCCACAACCAACCACAGCAGAAATCAGTGGGAGGCTTGAGCTTCTAGGCTGCATGGCAAGAGAGGTGGGAATTAGGATGGGGCTTTGAGATTGAAATTAGGATAACAACCTCAAAGACATCAAAGAGCTGGGAGCAAAGAAACACAGAGACAGGCCCTACCATGGTATCTTCAAGTCAAATTCTGAAATTGAAGAAGGGTGGATTGAAAGATAACTGCACTGCAGCTCCCCACGCTTATCCTTTGCAGAAGTAAAACGTACAAAACTGACAAGCAATGCTAAAAAATAAATTCACCAGTCCTTAAGACTTTGAGCTGACCAACCAGCTTTCACAGTTAAAAACAACAACTCATTCCAATAAGCTAGGCTAGCTAAGAAAAGCTTCCCTTTCAAGGAATAAAAACCAGCTCTGTCAGCAGAGTATCAGCTCAAAATCATTATTTGAAAACTACTTTTGCTCTATTAGTACCTGTAAATCTAATGTAAGAAGCTTAGCTCATTGGACTGGTGTTATTATCACACAGAAACCTTTTGAAAGACCAATATTTAAAAACAGCATTTTATTTCAGAAGAACTTGAAATTTCTCTAAGAGCACTCAGTTTGTGACCTGGACCTTCTCTAAGAATTTGAAGTTGGACAGGATGATCCTTGTGAGCCCTTTCCAACTCAGGATATTGTATAATTCTATAAGTATTTTTTGCAGGTCTGCACTTTATTCCAAGAAGAAGAGCACAATGAAATCAGTCTTTCAAAACTCAACTGGAAGCACAGTATCATCCCCTTAAAATTAGTCATGCATTGATATATTCGGTGCCTTTAAGTTAATTAATTCATCGTTATCTAAATACTGACAATGCATTTGAAAATTGGTACAAGGCTAATAACAGAAAAGAGACTAACATTCACTAGTATGTTAAATTAATTGTTTCTTATTGATTCAAAAAAAAAATAATGGCTGACAAAACAAGCCAAGGGTATTTCTAAAGACAAAAGTTCATTAAAATAACCTAAACCTTACACAGTTCAGTGATAGACAAGTCTAAAAATACCATCATTAAACTCCCAAACACTGATAAGCTTTGTGTATGTTTTTTGCTTTTAAATGTCATTTCTATGGGATACTATCTATGAGGATCTCCGGTTTCACTTACGGAGAAGAGGTCGCACCAAAATCTTGGAACCTTAAATATTCATGTATTCAAGGTCAGAAGCTATTAAAAACAATGCCAGCACATACATACAGCCTTGTTTCTTAATCCAGTTTCTCCAGAGACAATCAGATTTAAAAATAAAAAAAGGCATTTGAAGTGTCAAAAGATTAGACAGTCCTAATTAAGTTGTTAGAACAATCAAATGTGAAAGCACAGTTTCTTGCTCTTACCTGCTACCATCAAAAGCCACATGAACCAAAAACCAGCAGCTGTCTAGTGAGCTCCTGCAATTTTTAGTTCAGTCAGCCACATCCACCTGACTGCTGGAAGGACTGTGGGTTATTTGCTCATTTCTATATCCAGAAAACAAGCCCTTCTAATGAGAAAATTGGATCAGTGCTCTTATTTTCTTCATGCCTTGCCTTGCTTTGACAACAAAGACTCCAGAACTTGCACAGGGTCCCACTTCTGTCAAGGGGATGTAACTGAGCTTTCAGTATATACTCATCTGCTTACAGCAACTTGCTTACTAGCTACATCAGAGCTTGACAGCATTTAATTTTGAAGAATAGATTTCCTCCCTGTTCCCTCTCCTATCATGACAAGATAGAACTCACATTTTAACCATGTGGATATTTTAGGACAAACAATTTAGGACATATTCTTCGCAAGCATATGACTTGAAATTATCCTGATTTAAACAACACAGCCATATTCCTTATTCCTATATATGAGCTCTGACCCATGTGGTTTCATATAAGTTATATCAAAGGCTTTCAGATCAATTAGCATTCAATGTTTTTTAATTTAGTTTCCCTTTTCTACTGAAGTGGAACTGAATTTTCGCATGCTATATGAATAGTGGGTATATTACAAGTTATTATACTGTTAACCTTTAAACAGTTTGGTTGCTGCATATTCCTCCCCCCTCAATAATTTATATCAGCCTCAGCATCCATCTTCTTCTAGCATATTGTGTGCAAGGATTAATCCAAAAGATACACTCCTGGTATTCTGACTAGGACATCTTGGGTTAGAATGCTATGAAAAGTATATTTCATGACAATTTCAGTAAATATTTTCCCACACTGAGAGTGTTTCATTGAATATTATTAATAACACAGAATATACTCTTCAGAAATATAACAGCATCAAGACTAGTAGGAGCCATATGGCATTCTTTATTGTTTTGATCACTAGTTTGTTTAGGAGTCAGGTTTTTGAAACTGATATTGAGCAATTTTTTAAGCTCTAAAAATAAATGAGTGAAAATGACAAAATGAACAAAGGGGTATTGTTACTGAAAAATCTACCAAAAAAACCCTGTATCTACAGGGTTTTCCTTCTACTGACAAAACCCCCATGCCAGTCAGGGATTGAACGTGCAGCAAACCAAACAGATAAAAAACAACGTACTTCTGAGTAAGAAAAGTCCATTTATCTGCTGGTTATTTTAACCACAGCCTTCAAATACTGTATCTTCATTTTGCAAAATTTTTTTCTGACCCACAAGATGGTAGGAGGGCAAAAGACAAGCACTACTGGAAAGTTAAAATGCACAACAGAGAACAGGAGCGAGGAAGGAAGGTTCAGAGAGTACACAGAATGGATTTTAGAGTGAATATAAATTTTAACTCACTTGAGGCTGAAGAGAGCACAAAGCTTTGGTAAAGGCCTGTTGAATGTCATCAGTTCAGCCGTGACAAGTGAGACCAAAGAGGTTTCTGAGTGATACCATCACTCTAAAAAACAAGAGTAACAGTTTGAAGGCTGTTTTCCTCAAACTTAGATAAGTGGACAAACACACAGCAAAGCCCTAACATGCAAATTGGAAGGAACTTCTGCAAGGATCCTGAGAAAGCCCAGCAAAGGGAAAGGGAAGAGGCATAGCAGGCGCACAGCACATCAGATGTACATCACAAGAGAGCACTTTGGTCCTGTGGCAGACAAACAAGCTTTTATCTTGACACAGGTTTACATTTCCAAACCACCACACAACTTGGAACAGGGAACCGAGCCTTGTTTCCTGGCCATCCCATCACCCCTGACACGGCTACAATTGTAAAAGAGCTCATTGAAACCTGAAGTGCCCATTCCCCCCAGCCCATGACCCCGTCATACCGGCCTGGGACCGTACGTCCCTCACAGCTGCACGGGAAGCTCGTGGCCCACCCAGTTCCCTCAGACTGGGAATTATTCTGCGGGATCACATGTGCTCTGAGCCTCTTTATGCACAACTGCATGTGCTTCTCTTCAGATATAAAGAACCTACTTGTTAACCACAAGGCTATTCTCCCTTCGAGATTTGGACAGATAAGGGTTTTTTTTTTTACGTAAGTAGAGCCTATGATTTTTTTCTAAGTTTCCTGATACAGATTCCTGCCACCTGATTTTATATCTACTCCTCCAGCAAGTCAAAATCCGCTTTCAAACCCTTAGATCTATGACACGCTTTTTATCCAGTCATCTTCTGCAAACGGCTACAGCAACTTCCCTGCAGATTTGTACCTTTGAGCAACTATCTGAGGAGCGGAGGAAAAACAATTTGTCCCAAGGAATTCATTGATGACAATGCAGGGGTCATTTTAATGACTGCAAGGAGGCTCTTTGGCAGGTAGTTAAAAAGAGGCAAATATGGGTATTCTGCATTTAGTTAAGTATCATCTTGGCATTCTTGCCTTTTTTATTTCTTAAATCGATCCTCATTTACTCTGGCTCTCCCAATAATTAGGAGGATTTCAAGATCAGAAAGGATAAAAAGCTAATCTATTCAAGACAACCTGACATTACAAGAAGTTTCTTATAAAACAGAGAAAAATTATAATACGGAAAATAAAAATAACAGTATACTAAAAACTCAGCTCTCTCCTTAGAGTCACTTCTCAAAACCTTGGGAAAAAAACCAACCAAACACCTGCTTTATACTGTATCTCAGGGGAAAAAAAATAATTAAAAAAAAGCCAATCAACAGATCAGACTGGGGTAGCAAATCCCTAAACCTCTCAGGGAAAACACCACGGCACTTACAGCGTCAGGCATTGAAACTTCACTTGAAAACCAACAAAAAGTTAGGTTTGAGGTGAAAAGTACTGTTGTTTTAAAATGAAGTTTAATTCAGCGTAAATATTACATTCACTAGGCTTTGAGAATTAAAGTATAATAATGACTCATAAAGCAGAGCATCAAAATCCAGGTTTGGATGTATATGAATGTTAAAAAACGAACAAACAAACCCCCATGACAGCTCATCAGAAGACAGTGCAAATGATCTAGAGGCTTAACCCAGTAAATACGTAGCAAAATGACTCACAGTAGAAAATTTATATTTATACAGTCTCGGAAAACATACTCCAAGAGTAGAATTTTGAAACAGGAATCATCAATTAATCTCTCAAACAACATGTAGCTGTAAGAACAGAGCAGACTAGCTTGCTGTTTGCATTGTGTGGATAAATCAAAGCCAGCCAGGATGGCAACACATCTTTTTTCCCTCCTTCCAGAATTCCACTGACTAGAAAACTGACTTTGTAGCAAACACATTAAATTCCACGTGGAGTTCTCATACCAACATCTTTAAATCTGCTAATAGAAAACATGTTTCTTCAAAACCCCCTTTTTTTTTCCAGTCCCTAATTACTGTTTGATTCAGAACAGGTCTGTGCTAGTGAAGTAGACTTAAAAACCATCCATCTTTCAAAGAAAGCTCACCTCGCTCACCCCCCAGCTAGTGAAACTACCACAAGTGCATCCATCATATTGCCCAAGCACACCACCTCCTCTTCAGCCCCACTTGTCTCATTGATCTAAGCTACAAAACCTTTGGATCAAAGTCTTTTGTGCTACAGTATCTGTGAAGCAACTCCAGAACCAAGCCCTGCATCCAGCAGGCCTACACAGCACCGCTGCAATAGACATGAATAATAGACCATGTTTTCCATTTTCAAGCAAGTTTCATCCCTAAGGAGCAGCCTGGTGCTGTCGCCTGCGTCCATTCCAAAAAGGAGAATGTTATGCAAACAACTTACATCATGTCAGTGGAGTGCACAGACTTCATTTATTCTTGCATCACGTTCCCAAACCTCTCCTAGGGAAGCCAACCTGCAGGCAGAGCCCTTGGAGGGGCTGTTCTCTGCCAAGCCATACAGACCAACTCCCACGGGCTTACCCACCTGCCCCACATCATCCCCTGTTATCTAAAGGTAAACAGTTCCTCCTGAGAGGCCACCACATGGACACCTGGCTCTGAATTTATAAAATAAGGAAAAACTCACACATTAACTTAGGTGCTGGGAAATGTATTTGTTTCAAGTTTGAAGCAAGACACAAGTGTTGTAACGTTAACCACAATAGTCAGGGTTTCCATGAAGTGAAACCACCTCCTTCTAAAGCACTTAACTCCTGAAATTGCTTTATTTTGTGCTGCTGATATGCATTTACTTAATGTGTTGGTCTATAGGTTTTTCCACTTCTTCAATATGCATAAAAAACCCTACACACTGACACATTTACTCAATTACACTGAGAGACAACAGTATGCCTGAAGTATGTCAAGATCAGGTTTATAATAGGTTTAATGCACTTTATGATAGGTCTGAAGTTGCCAAGTTGCTGCAACAGTGCTTAGTATTAAGATTAAAGAAAAGAACACTATCAGAGCCTCATGTTAAAGAAAAACCATTAAACCCACATGTTAGGATTCCTGTTTTCCAACCTTGTTCTCCATTTGCTACATGCACATTAAGATGTCCCGGTAGACTCTACGTGCTAAACAGTTTATTTTTAGTCAGCACTAGTCTCCAGTTCTTTTAACCAGTTTTCACTTTGCCAACTACGTACCCACACCACCAAGGTTTACACTTGATTAACGATGGTAAATAACAAGTGTGTCTTCAACTGCAGACCAGGCAAGTGCTCAGAGCTGCAGGACTCCAGGAGCACACTGCTGCCAGCGCTGGGGAGGGGCACAGGCACCCAGCTGCCCCACCAAGCCTGGCAGGAGCAGTGGGCTGTTGCAAAACAGAGAGGCCTTCCTGTCAATTCCCAGCCTCAGGGACCAACCACCACCGGCTGTCACTGGTTCCCTTTCCCACTCTGCCATATAAACTCAGGCCCGTTGTGCTCTAGCTTAAAATTAAGATGAATTTTAGGTGGTGTTTAAGTTCTGCCCTAGCACCAGCCACATTAGTGATCAACCACAGGTTCCTCACATCGTCAGCCTTTGCTCTCATTTCACCTGTTTGAAATCTTTTTAAGTCTTCTCAGGATTTTCCCTGGGTTTATGACTGCTATCACAAACACTATGCTTGAAGAGAGAATTGGTTTCTTTTCCCCTGTTCCCCAGTGGGTCTTCAGAGAATGCAAACAATAAAGTAAATGTCGCCTTTGTCTACTATTTCTATCCAGGGAAAAAAACACACAATAAAAATAGTCAAGCTAGAAAAGCAGCATTTTACAGTCTCTTTCCTTGGACATTACTAACTACAATGGACAAGAGCCAATGTATCTTAGTAATGTAATAATGTCTAGGGTGAATTTTTACCGAAATACTTCAGTGTAATGTTCACACAGCCACTATCCGCTCCCCTAAACTCCAAGTTCATCACTCCTCAACACTACCCTTTTCATTAACACAACATTTAAAAAAAGCCTGCTGTTAAAACTTCAGAGCTGCTGAGCAAACGTGGGTTTTAAACTCCGTCAAACTTGAACATAGCAGGCATCCGTAGCAGCTATGGCACCTTCAGCACTGTTATCCTAAACAAGCATCTATTCCTACGCTTGTCTCAATAAACAGAGGAACAACTGACAACCCGCTTGCTGAAGCCGCTGGTCTTTTAAGGATATAAGTGCTCTGGATCCGAGTGACAGGCACACGTAACGCCACGCCTGGATGCTGGCGGCGGGGAGAAGTGCGGGATGCCTGTGCAGGAGCTCCCGCGGGACACGGCCCGACCAGCGGCCACCCCCGGGGCCCAGGACCCTGCCGCGGGAGGGCCGGGGGCTCTGGGCGGGGGCTGACGCCCAGCTCCTGGAGGCGGGGCCGGGGGCCGAGCTCCGCTCCCCGCGCAGGGCCGGGCGGGGCTGGCCCGGCCGCCCGGCTCCGCTGAGGCGCAGCTGACCGGCCCCGGCCCCGGCGCGGCAGGAACCGCCTCCAGGAGGGAGCGCCGGGAGAGGCTGCGGCGGGGCCCACCGGCAGCAATCCCAGGCGGCCGCGGACGAGGCCCGCCGGTACCGGCGCAGAGCCGGGGGAGCACAGTCTCCCCGGCCCGGCGCCGCCCGGCTCCCCCGGGCTCGGTGCGCCACGGCCGGGCCGGGGCCCGCCGGTGGGTGCCCGCGAGCGCGGGCAGGAGAAGGCGGCGGCGCCCCGGCGGGCGGCCCTGGCTGCCGGCCCGGCCCCCGCGGGGGGCACCGCGGGCTGCGCTGACTCACCTCGCCCGGGGCGGCTCCGGGGGGGCGCTCGGCCGGGAGCATCGCAGCCCCTTCTGCCGCGCGGCTGCTGCTGCGGGCGGCGCTCCGCGCACCTCCCGCCCCCCCGGCCCGGCCGCGGCCGCCGCCGCCCGCGCAGGGGCGCTGCGGGAGGGACGGGCGCAGCCACGGCGGGGCCGCCCCCCGCCGGCACCGCCTCCGCGGGGCTCGGGCCCGGCCCGACCGGGGGAGCCCCGTACTCAGCCGCTGCCTCGTCGAGGGTCTGTGCCTGCCGTGGGACGCGTCGGGTTCTAAAAGAGTGTCTGCGGAGCGTCTGCGGGCCCCGGCCGGCCAAATGACATTCGTTAGCGCTTCCTGCTCCTCGCAAGTGCCCTTACGTTACGCGTATTACAGCGTAACGAATTAATTACCTGTAGTGCCTTTCGCAGCCACTGGCATCACCCCACTGGCATCACCTCTTCGCTGGCACTGTTTCTAGACTTAACAGTCAAATAAAATTACGTAAATGTTTTAAACAACAACAACATAAACTTCCCCCGGCTCCCCGTAATTGTTGAGGCAGAAAAAGGCAGAGTGACTCCTGAGCAACAGCTGAGCCGTGCTGAAATATCAAAAGGTCAGCGATGTTGAGCTAAAGAAAGGGAACGGTCAGAAAGTGAAAGGCCATCCTGAGATTTAGGGTGTTTATCAGCCCTGAGCTGAACAGGAGGTACTGAAGCTGTCTGAGGATTAAGCTCAAGTGCTGGTGTTCTTTACACAAGAGTGCACACTGGGCCCTAGTCCAAGCAGGTCAATAAAGCAAGTAAACTCCACTGGCCATCCCTCTCAGCTGCACAGCACAGGCAGCTTCTGCCCGGGACACTGACCTGACTGCAGATATCATTCACTGGGATACCACAGAACAAACACATTACTACTTGCATCTTCTTATTTGTACCTCCCTTTTCTGAGGGAGGATCCCCATTTCCTCAAGGAAAAAAAAAATTGCATTATTTTGCCCAAGGGCAGAAATTGAGATAAAACTACAAGTTTGCATGATTGAGGCAGACAGACAGGAACAGGGGCACTATGGGCATTCAACCCATTTAATTGGAGTCCTCACCGAAGTGGAAGGGCTTCCAGACTCCATGGAAGGCAATGCTCTCTCCAGGTTGTTCCCCTGCCACGCTGACATACTGATGGGGCATGATCTCTGTACATGGATACACCTACCATTGAGGACACTGTCCCATTAAAATCTTGCCTACCTCTACAGTAAAGGCTTCTCATGAAGGAGGCAGGAGACCAAAGCTGAATTTCCTAGGGGAGATGACCTGGGGCAGGAGAAGGCTTGTTTACCATCTGTCTCTGGAAGGATTTTCAGAACTCTTCATCTTTGAGTATCTCCCTTGTGGCTAATTAAGCACAAAGAGAAGCCACATCTGAGACCAGGAGCACAGGCCTCCTGTAATCTTGCAGAACGCAGAGACAGGCAACCATCAGCTCCTGTAGTGGGGGGTTTATTACAAAATGTTACTGTAATAAATCAGATCTCTGCTCCAACTGAAATTATTTAGTCTTAATAGAGACTTTTTTGGCAAATTATTACAAATGCTTGTAGGGAGAACATGTATTTCAAATAATGTCCAGTCATTGTTTGTGAACTGAAAAGGGAAAGCTGATCTTTGTAATCATGGACTACATTTACTGGAGCCATAAAAGCAGTCTTTCCCTAACCTCTGATAACTCAACATTGCCCACCACACATTAAAAATGTGACCATCTTCTGCAGCTGTGTTCTTCCTTTTCTTGGAGCTGTGTTTCTTAAGACTTGCATCCTGATCATTCCCTTTCCTTCTACTGGGCTTTGGAGGAGCCAGAGACATTAAAAAAAATAATAATTTATTTTTGAATGCTCTCTCAATAGAGGAATTAAAACAAAATATGTAACATTTCTTTGAAGGCAGCTGCATAACCAGGTATGTGAACAAGAAGTTACAGCTGAGGACCAGAGTACAGAATATGACTAAGACAGTGATATGTTTTCTTTATACATACATACATATATATATATAAATCCTATTTATATGATATAGAAACCTATATATTATAAGTACTAAATATATTCTATAAAAATGTAATTTTTAATATCTATATATTAAAGTGTTTTCTTACTGGGTTTAAAAGCCCAATCCAGCAGTGCGAGGAGTGTTGTGAAAAGCCTGACCACAGAACAAGCTACTCTAGCCTGAGCAAAACTGAACATAGTAGGGTTCTGCATGGCTATATCTTTCAGTGAGGCTGTGTGTAAAGATCTGTATTACACCCTGTTACACATTATTACACTTGCTCAGAAAGTTCTTTCAGCTATGAAAAATGAGGGTTAACAAAAATGGAGAAACTGCTGCTCTGCACACAAACTGTCCTAATGTATTTTTATCACAGATATTTCTAGGCAAAGCAGTGTTCAGAGGAAAGGAAATGTAGTTGACAATTACTTGAAGTATAAAGTTTTCTATTAAAATAGTTGCTAGTATAAAACAAAATAAAAAGCTGAGTCAAGTGTAAAATCTATTTAAATTAATTGAAATATCTCTTCTTCAAAGACCTCTGGTTCGGGCTCTGAATTGCAGGAAAATGTGATATATAAATGTGACATACCAAACAACAATCTTTTTCTCTTAGCTAATAGAGTGACATTAATAAATATGTACCTGACCACTGCATATTAGAATATTCAGAAATAATACTTTTAAAAATAAATATAAATCATACACACACATGCCATATAATCAACTCTGCACTGTAAAGCCACACTGGATTAAACTTATCCATGCCTGTGTTTTCCTGGGGGTTTTGCTTCAATGCATATGTTACTTTACATAGATTTCTATTCATGTTCCCCATATGACTTTACCATATATCATGGTGAGAATGCTTGCCAAAAATAGTTACCAATGCTTTATAGCTTAAAAACCAAATAACCAAATTTAATGTCAAAAGAAAGCACCAAGTAAACTTAAAAATTAAAGCAAATTAGTTACCTTTTAAAAGCAAAATAAACAAAAGTATGTACAAATAACTGCTGGGACTGCATATATTAGATTTGGCTTGAAAAGGACTCAGTGGTGTCAGCTGACTCCATGGCTTATTCCTTAGGTTAGAGGGGAAATAAAGCAAACATAGCATAAGACACACAACTGTCATGTAAAAAACATCTGGTAGGTTTTATGAATGATACGAGCATCTTGTGCTTCTGCTATTTTGCAGTAGTGACAAAGGTAAAGTATGTGAGCCCTGTCTTATGGAAATCGTTTCTAGGAGCTTAAATTTTAACATATAGAAAAACTTACAGGTTTCTTTCATGAGCTGGAGCTGTACTTTGAAATCAAGAATTTCTGGTTGACCCAAAATATTCTGTTGTCCTTTAGCAGCTTTTAACTCTGAGCCAAAACCAAAAAAAAAAATTACATCAGTCAGATTAGAAAGATAAGCTGAAGGTGAGATTTATGCTGCTAGGACTTGCCCCAGAGTACAATAAAGAAAACAGAAAAGCTTTCATTTCCATCAGACCTTTAATATATTTTGCATAACATGAAAACTAATTTTTTTAGTCAGTTCTTTGCCAGGAGAGGTGCTACATTAAGGGAACTATGACATTTATTTCTTCCTCTTGAGGAAGTTCTTCATAACACAACAGTTTGTACATCTGGGAAGACTCTAAGTCAGTAGAAGGAAAAATGTGACTTTTTCCTAGTGTTTCAAAGACTAAATGCAACTATGTCACCAATAAGAGAAAAATCCCAACAGAGGAACTGAGGAACAGTCACCCAGTGAATCAGCAAATCATACAGAGCTGCAGCAATGTTAATGGTAACCAAGGACAAAATATTCACAGCCAGTGAGACAGCCATTGCAGTGATCTGTCTGGTTTGGCAGGGAAGCAGAGGACTCCCTTCCTTTAATTTTTAATCAAATACTTTTGGAAGCATTACAGTCATTAGCAAAGAGAAGGGAAAAGCAATGCACAAAACAGTACAGAAAGTGTGTATACTGTGACTGTGTTTATTGTGTGTGTATATACAAACTTTCTCCTACTGGATAGACGTTTTTCCTCTTTTTTTCCCCCTTAAATTTAGATTTGTGTTTGTGTGGTATCTGCTTATACAGTAGTCAGCCTTTCCTCAGCTCAAGAACCTTTGAATCCACTGGCAAGTATTGAATTTGATGTGCAGTGACAGTCTCACAAATATTACATTCTTAAAACATAGTGTGAACAGCAGTGGCTGGCACTGATGGAGTTGGAGGGAGGGAATCTTAACCAGCCAGAGCTTTGAGAAGGATCCACTTAGACCCTCTCTTATGGTGGGGTCCCCAGAAAAGATCCAACTGAAACTTAAAGAAATAGCTCCCCCATGCACATACATCTTACTCTAAATAAACACTACAAGTGTTAAAACAAAAATGCAAATGACCAGGGCAGGCAGAGTACTTAAAAATATGACATATACCCCCGTCTCCTCTGCCAGGCACATCCTGCATAACAGGTCCTTGCTCTCCAGGGCTTTAGTAACACAAACATTTGTCTTCTACGCTGTGTTCTGAGTGTACTCAGTAACTGTTATGTCTAACATGTTTAATAGCTGCAGGTATATGACCAAGGGACAACAAACTGACCAGTTCTCTCCGATCCCTAGGAACTTCCTTCTATCCCATCTGAGAGCCCAGGGTGGAGTGAATACCAGCATTCAAGCGAGAAATTCTTTACTATCATTGTCCTTCACATCCACAGAAGAAACGCATATAGGGTCAGATATCCCTGCTTTCCTAATTGCTAGTCAGTGACTTCAGGTCAATGGGAATTTGAGTTCTCAGCTTTTTGACTAAATTAAATTTCTGAGAATAGCTTTTAAAGGAGATATAATGCCACTGCACAGCAAAATATTCCCTGGCCAAAACAAATTTTAATTGAGGTTCAGTATTCTACAGGTTGAAAAACTATTGCAGAAAATAATTCCTGATTTTACACAGCACTACATACTCCTCTCATTTAATACAAGGATTCTCACCATTTATATGTCTAAAAACATGGTGATAACTCCGAGTACTTTTTACCTGACATGGTTTTTTTTTGGTTTGGGTTTTTTTTTTAAATCAGATTCTGATTAAATGCAGGTCTTCTACAGTGTAGCTTTCTAAACCTAGACCAAGACTAAGACAGGCATTTTTGGTTAGTACATGTAAATGTGATTTTTGATGAGAACTACTTGTCTGACACAAGCATTGAAAAAATCTTTTGCACTGAGGGACACATGGCACCAAATTCAGACCAAGGCTAGCTGCTGACTTCAGAGGCCTCACATCTAACTCACTGTAGAGCTGAGTTTGTCTCATTATAAATAAGAGCAGTAAATGTCACTTTTCATACAGAAGGGAGTCAGTGTTAGCCATCTGACCTCTTTCCCCCGAAAGCATACTGATCTTTTTATTCTATATTTCATCCCATGACCTCCAGCATAACTGATGGGTTAACCTCTTTTAATGTCTTGGTTAATGAGAGGACATCCACGTGATACTGGCACTTGAATTTAGTTTCAAGGTGAATTTCAAACAGTTCCCCCTCCTCACAGTGTAAAAACAATGAGCAACTTATTGATGCCCTTCTCAAACTCTGGAGAGGATATTCCTCTGTGTAAAGAACAAAGGACCTCAGTACTTAAGTGTCAGGACGTCAGTGCCACAGACGTCAGTTCCACTGAGACTCAAAGCAGTATCTCTGATCAAAGTGATCGGGAAATTAATAGATGCTTTTTAGACAAATAGAAGCACTCAACTATTGAAAATATGTTAAAGACAGGTAAACTATATTGACAGTCATGCCATGGAATGGTAATAGCAGATTAAACGTTCTCTGATAGCATTAGAAAATAAAGGTTTTTTGGGTTTTTTTCCCACTTTTGTATTCAGATTTCTGGCTGGAAAGAAAAATCATTAATAACATACAAGAAATGTTTTAAATGTTTTTGTTTTCTTTTTGGCTATCAGTGTAACGTGAGATAAAGACTTCATGTAATGGTACAAATTGTTTCAGAAATATTGTACACAGCTATTTACTTTTTTCCTACAACACCCAAATAATCACAATGTATTTAAGACAGCATACTGTAGTATTCTCAGTGGAAAGCTTCAGAACAGCTGTTTACTTCAGACTCTGAAGTTGAAGATAAAAATAAGACAAACAAAATCTCAGAGGATATTAATAGTTCCATACTTACTGAGCTCATTAATAAATTCATTGGATTCCTCCCCAGCAATGTTTCTTTTCCAAACCTGGAAACAAAATTATTGACGGTGAAAAAAACCCAACATATGTTTAGTTTTCAAGAGAATGCTAATTTAAGTTTGAAGAACCTGATTCTGCAGTGTGTATTGGCCTAAATTTCTATTAGAACCAATGACAGAGACAGACTTGGGCAAGACCAGGCCCTGCATTAGTGGTGTGACATTGTGTTTGGCACAGAATTAGAATGTATAGCTTATGTCAAGTCTGTTGCCATGATATAGCTACTGTGAAACCCAGTCTGGTTTCAGGGAGCAGTTTCTCTTCAAAACAGAAAAAAATCTTAGAGAAAGTTTGTCCCTTCCATTTAATGTCTTATTTTACTCACAGTCACCAAAGCATCTTTCTCAGGCTTTCTAACAGAATTATACAGTCGAAGATAAAAAAAATGGACTTCAGCTGTCTGTATATGGCTGTAGGAATAGTACCACTCCCAGGTATCAGGTTTCAGTACAGGGCAACTCCTTGTCTTCCAAAGTCTGTTTGAAAGCATCAGCAGGATCTAAATGACCTCACAAAGGGAAGTACTCAGAAAACAAGGGATATTCAACTGTTTCCCAGTTTTTATTTTTTCACTGTCTTGTTGGACAAAGACAGGGTTTCAACCATATGCTACAACATCTCACTAAAATTAACGTGTTTTGGAGGTAAAGTGGAAAGAGGGAGCAAACTCGACGAACGCTACCGATTCAAAGTACACGAGTACTGCCAGAAAAACGATGGTGTCAAAGTTCTACCTTCTGGCTTAGTGGCTCTGCAGTGTATTAAGGGGTAACTGCCTCTTGTGTTTTAGCTGCGCAATAAGGAACAGCGAGGTGCCTCCTTCCCACGTCATGGAACTGTGAGCTCCCGGGGCCGTCGTTCTCTGCTTGGCACCGTGACCAGGAGCGCTGCCTGACTCCACCTGGCTGTTCCCCACTGCTGCACACAGAGCACGGGCTCCTCTGCTGTGGTTAACAGAGCATTTCAGACCGAGGGCTTCTACTCCAGGAGACAGCCGAAATCTCAATCCACATCTAAATTTTTCAGCCAAGCTTTTACAGTATTTGCATTCTCTTTGTCTCTTGCAGATTGTGATCTATTTATAACAACTCAGCTATTTCTAAACCTCAAGCAGACAGAAAATTGATGTGTCATTCTAAGGATATGCCTTTGAAATGGTGGGGTGGGAAAAGAAAAAACCCAAAACACGGGAAGGTGACAAAAGCAGAAAAAAATAGTCTTTGTCTATGTAACAGTATTAATGTTTCTTACCTTTTTTTCCATGTCATTCCTCCTGACTTCCTAAATCAGCACATCAACTATGAATTCTAAGTACCTATGCTTTTTAAAGTCATTTACTAATTCGTTTTCTTCTTTCCCTTCTCTTCCCCCTGTTCTATAAATAGTTGAAAAAAGGTCTGTTGCCTGTTGGTTGGACAATTTTATCTGCTTTTAGGATGTACAACCTAGCTCCCTGAGGATTTCTTGTCTTGCTACAACATGCTGTTAACTGTTTGTTACCAGGAGGTTCAAAATTGTCAAAGCACTTCTGAGGGAGGAAAAAATAAATATGTACAAAACCAATTGCAAAGTAAGAAATAATTCTGTTTTAGCATAATATATGGATTTTTTTTTTTACCTACAGAAAAATTCAGGCATGGATCCCATAAACACTACAGGAAAAAAAAATCAGGATGTTTTCCTCATTTCAAAAAATACTATTTTAGAGTTGGAAAAGGTACAGAGAGGATGCTTAAAAGCTTGGAGTGACTCCTCTGCTTGGAACAGTTGAGTAGTCTAGTATTCACCAGTCAGAAAAAGAAGCAAATTAGCAGGGATAAAGCAGATTTATGATGTCCTGGATTGGAGAAAGCAAATTCATTTACTCTTTCTTCTCATACATGGAATAGGAAAAATCAAATTAAGCTGGTAGGAGACCTGTCAAAAGCTTGCAAAGATACTGTGGATGCCAAAAGCTTGTCAAATTCTGGGGGAGACTGGACACATGCAAAGAAGAGAAATCCCCAGGTTACTAGACTTTTTGTTTACTAAAACCTGTAATCTTCTGGGGAACAATTAAAAGATTCTAGAATAACAATAAATTATTAGTTCTCTAACATTTTGTACCACAGTTTATTTTCCCTTCAGTTTTTCAAAATATCATGCATTCTTATAATTAAATGTTTCATGTAAACACTAGGTCTGGTTTTGCAGCTCACCTTTGGGCCACTGCTGGTGTCATGGGCCCTCTAGTTCCTTGGGCCACCTTGTAATAACTGTTACTAATCCTCATACTTTGCCTTAAACAATAGTTTACAGATGTACTGAGTTGGGAAGGCATTTTTCCTATTCCTGAATGGCAGAGCCATTCTAATGTGTTTAAAACAGTAGCATTTCCTACTAGTGCAGGTCCATTAGTATATGAGTGAGAAGAAGCCAGCCCAAACTATGAGCAGCTGGCCCCTTCTTGTCATCGGTTGTATCTAAGCCAGAAAAGCAGTACTCAAGTGTTCCTTGTGTCTTCCAAAGCCTTGGCCACTGACAGCAGCAACATCAGGAAATGTTAAGGAAAGCCTAAGGTCTCAGTTCCTTCTTTCTTTGTAGCATGTGTGCTGAATAATATCACTAAAGAGAGTGCAAATGCCATCAGCTCTGAACTGCAGGGGGGTTTTGTTGTTCAGGTTGTAGTGGAATAAAAAAGGTAAACAATTAAACTGAGCACTATGGAGCACAATGGTGAGTCAGCCCTCCTGATGCCTCAAAACCCTTCAGACAGCCCTCTGAGAAGTAAGATTTCTGATCTTGAAAATTCTCCAGTAAAGTGTGTTATTTATAATTTCTGTTAGCAAAAATGAAAACGTGGATAGACATAAATGTACATAACACATAGGTTGTCCATCTACCTTGTATCTCTTACTTTCTAACTTACTAATTTAAGCATAAACTACCATTCCAAATAGTAATACTAGAGAAGAATTTCAAAGACTCCAAACTGCAATATATTTTAAATTTTGACCCAACAGCACCAAGTTTTAAGTCAATGCAGTATCACTAAAATAGAATGCAATAATTTGTTTACAAAACCTGTCTTATCTTACTCCTTCTTATATTATAAGCTAAACAAAACTGGTAAACCTTTGGACTTGAGCAGGGTGGGGGTGATCTTGCAACAGCAGTGGCTGAACAAATATACATGGTTTATATGGAAAAGGCAACAAAGGAGGAAATGGGTATTGGAAAGTTGGTTACTAATTAACCCAGGCCTCTCTGGGAAACAAGACTGAAAGTGAACTACGGTTTCAATTTAGCTGTTTCCTCAGGTGAGACTCTTTAAAAGCACATCTGAGCTGTAGTTTTTTCTGAGATAAGTAAATAGTGCCCACATCCTACATACTAGACAGGTGTGAAACATTGTCACGGATCTGCAAACAGTTCCCTTTCTTAAACAAGAAAGGTGAAGGTTAAACAGTGGGGATCACTGTAGTCTTTGAAACACGTTTTCAGGTATTTAACATGAAGTGGCACCTTCTACGGAGGATGTTTTCCTACACCTTCTAGAAATAACACCACATATTCCTGAGAGATCTGCTTCTGGTTGTTACTGTGCAGTGAGGAAGTCACAGTCCATTGTTGCAGTCATTCTGTGGTGAGTAATTATGTTACCTACAAGCATTATGACTGCTGATTGTGAATAACTAACAAAAGCAAACGGTTCCTGTGTAACAGGCAGCTGACTGCTTCTGCAAACACGCTACAACCTCCTGAAACTGCATACTGGAGGACCTGGCAAAGTTTGGGGCTTCTTACTTCTGTAAATGCTAGGGTTTTTAAACTGAAAAGGTGAAGACGGTGAGAAATTCTTAGACAGCTGGGAAATTTATTTATCTCAGAAAAAAAAAGATAATTGAAGTACTCCCGAGGAAAGGAGTGTAGCTGAGTGAGTGTATTTTAATACATTGTGGATTTGTTTGTCCTGTGCTAAAAAAACAGGCTCATTTCCTTCTGCAGAACTGGGTAGCAGCTGATAGATGGCAGTGTTACAGGCTCACATGTAAAGCCACGGTCAAATTATTTGCTTAGAAAGAAAAAGCACGTGTCCCTTCTAACATGTATAGAAGGCCCTGGTTGGATATCTGTTTATAACAGTTTATGGAACAGCTTTTCTTTCTTAAAGAAGTGGAAAATATATTCCATGTCTTGATTTGTAAAGCAACACAGAAATTCAAAGCATCTGAATCCTCTTCCTCTGGATCCTATAACCCTGGGTCGTTGTGCTATGTGTTTTTTTGTGGCATATGCACCACAAACATACAGATAAACTATATTTATGCTTTATCTCAATAATAGGAGCAATGAAAAGATTTGTTATCACCAGTGTATTGCATCTTTCTGTTTCAGCTCTAAGTTTAATGTTGATATTACAATGAGACAGTCAAATACAGAAGTGAAAACTAAAGCAGAATAGTGAAAAAGCTACAAAGTTATTTCTCAATGTCTGCTTCTTCTGACTATTTGAAATATGTTGAAAACTGCAGGTTGGTATTGTAATTGAGACGTCAGACAGCTGTACCTGCAAAATTCAGCTGTCTCTTACTAGGAGGGTAACTTGTTGACAGTGAATGTTCCGAAGGGCTCACAGAAGCTACAGGGATGTTAGTGCTGTCACAGGAGAGGGAAAGCACAGACCAAATATGTTTCATGATTCTTCTGCTCAGTCATGGGAAAAAAAAAATTTCCATTAACATTTCAGATTGAAAATGGATTTATTTTTTTTTAACCATAAAGTCTCTGCTTTCTTAGAAAGTCATTTAAATTTAGAATAAAACAAACAAAAGATGTTTCTTCTTGGTGCTGGCCAGAACTCTCTTCTTTATTTTTTTTAGGCTACAAATGTCAGTAAAATCACTTTTCAAAATGTCTTAAATTTACAGAATAATGTCCCAGACTAATTCGACATGGTGTGACATCTCCTAGGCAGAAGCACAGCCTGTAATTACATGCTTTATTTCTTGGCAGGTCCCAGATTGAAACCCTGCTGTTAACTCCTGCAGTTAACCACACAATAAAGCACCTTCTCACTCCTAGAGCCTGAAGAAGTGCTCTTAGCAACAGTTCTATAAGGGAATGCCTGCATTTTTCTTGGCAGACAGAGGTGTGTCAAAGTATGACTAAATCACATTGAGTTCCATGTTATTTCTGAAATAATTATATATATTCCCATATAGTGCTCTTAGGAGGATGCACCTCCATTCCAGCCTGCAGAGACACAGTGAGAGCTGGACAGCCTGGGTCTGCACAGGAGAACCAGTGGCATCAGGAAATCCAAGAGTGAGGTTACAGAGAGGAACTAATGATATGGAGACCATGTATTTCCTTGTGAACAATTTTGATCTCTACTCTGCCCTGCCACAGCTGCCACTGCTTTTCTTCAATGGGCAGTAATATCCCTGGGGAACTATGTCCATTCAGTAAGTGCTCAAGGAACCAAGTACTTGTCCCTGTCACTGCCATTGCAGGTTTGTTTATGATCCACGATGACCACATTTCTTTAAAAAAAAAGAAAAAGAAAAAAAGAAAAAAATACAAACAAACACTTTTCCTTCTGACTTGCTACACATCCTTTCCACCAGGTTAATCATTATACACAGAGCTGGTAAACTGAGTTGCATTGAAGCTCATTATTAGCCCATATTGGATGCTGATAATTTATACTTATAAACAGAATATATCTGCAGCAGTGAATGATATATGCTTATTCCTAATAGCTTAAAGGCCTCTATTTATTCTCCTGATCTACTTTTTTCCCTATTTCTAAGTTCTGCAATTTGCTTTGCTGTCCTTTCCATCATTTGTGGCAATAAATGAGATATCTCTCCCTAGGCAATGTTCTTCAATTCATTATTTTATGAACAGTTTTCATTGTACTCCAGAATGAAATAACAGAAAGAAATTTTAAAAAATATTCTTAATATTTACTTCTAAAATCAAATGTAGATCTTTTCAAGGGAAAATTAATACCTGTGTGAGGTGTCAGATGAGAAACATGGAAAGGTTTGAATACACCACATCCATTTAAATAAGATACTGTCACTCTGTCAGCCAAACTGCCCTGCTGAAGAGCCTCACTTTAATTTAGAGTAACAAATTCTTGAAA
Source organism: Manacus vitellinus (assembly GCF_001715985.3). Lineage (NCBI taxonomy): Eukaryota > Metazoa > Chordata > Aves > Passeriformes > Pipridae > Manacus > Manacus vitellinus. The sequence continues at coordinate 4,562,135 of NW_021939471.1, read as the reverse complement.
TAAACATCTGAGGTGCTCAAATTCCTGGTCTGTCAGAAAGCTACTAATTAGCATCAAATGCTTTTGTGCTTAATTCACTGTGATTTTGACTGAAACAAAATAGGTAACTAGGCATTCACTGTGACCCCTGAGAGGGAAGCAGATGGTTGAAGACCACATCACATGACATTCCAGCTGAACAACAGACAAAATGGGGAGGCCAAGAGGAATCTTACATACAGGACTGATTTAGAATAATTTTTAATGATTCTAAGTATTTAGGGTTTGGTGTTTTTTTTTTTCTTCTTTTGTTTTGAGTTGTGGGGTTTTTTTTACTGCTTCTTGAATAATATAATTCCACTACAATAGATCGTACAAGGAGAATTTCAGGCTAATGGTAGTTGGCAAGATAAGCATGTAATCTGCATTTAAAATATGATGTACATTCATTGATATTAAAGGTATGAAAAGCACTACCTTTAAAGTTAACTGAACCAATGCTAAATGCAAGGTAGAATTACAAAGCGGGCCAATGGTGCTTCAAAATGCTCCTGACAAAGGAATTACTGCAATGTTTTAAAGTAAATCAGTCAAGTGACATGAACTTACTATTTGGAATATTGTTCCTCCTTAGGCTGGGTATGTAATTCCAGTAGATTATAATTATGAGTTACATAAGATTCAGTGGAAGGTAACGAAGATATATTAAAAATATTAATCACCATTCATAAATAAGACTTTAAAAACACCAGGATAATTAGTTCCATTAAGGTTACATCCCCATTGATACTGCTGTAGCTCTTGCTAACATAAGTCCATCAGCTGATCTGTTTTGTCACATGCAAATGTGTTAATTAGGCTTATTCATAACTCCCTTTGTTTCTGAGCTGATCAGTGGAACAAATTATGCTTACGTTTTTCCTTCCAACCCTAGGGTTAAATCTCCAGAGCCACAGGAGACAGACTGGTGGGGGACATGCACTGAAGTCAGCGAGCCCCTTTCCCAGCCTTGAGGTTTCTACTCACAAGGAGAAAATTACAGGCCCTGTGCAATATTTTTTTTTAGATCTCCCATATTTTCAAAGTCAAATTTCATTATTTGGCCGTTATTGCATGTCTGAACCATTAGAGACCACATCCTGATATAAGATTCTGCATCAGTAACGTATATGGAAAGTCTGATGCTGGTGTGAAATCTAGTCAAAAATCAGTGTATGGGTAGAGTTTTGGACTGAGAAGAATGCACGCAACTAACTCAAGCTAGGATGACTATAACTAGGAATACATACTGTGAAACCTGTATTTCAGATAGATAAGTCAAAACAAGTCAGAATGTCAAAGCTGAAGAGGACCCTTAGTTCTTGGAGTCTATCAAGAAACAGCACTATCCCTATGCACTCTATACCACTAGTCTTACAAGTTCTGTTTTCCTACACTAGTTCCACTGCTATTTTCATTTAATACCAGCAAAACACCTCAAATAACATCCTGTTAACACAGATAAGCCTGAATTTAATTTCTTTTAGAAGCACACATTTAGAATAAATCTTGAATTAACTGATATTCTGGGACAGTGCTATTTCAAGAGGTCCAACAGGGACGGTATTTTGAAATACAGACCCACACTGTGTGAAAACCACGTGCCTTTTTCTCTTCCTACATACAGGCAGCTCTGACTCTCACAGAATCAAGCACACACATCGAGAGCAGCACAACAGACGTGATGACACAACGGGATGCAATACAGATATCATTTGCTAAGCAGACTCCTGGAGTCTGGTAAGCAAGCTTCCCTGCCATCACTTGCACTACCAGGGAGAGATAAACTCAGTTGCATTCTTTCCAGACCTGGGAAACTCAACCTTAAGAACTAATTATACAGACAAAGACACCCTCAGCCGTTAAGATATCCTTGGGGGATTTTTTTTGGTCCACTAGAAGTTAACTGTCCTACCAAGAGAAAATTCACTTTCCTCTGGCCCCGTTCCCACACACACTCCCTACAGCTATTTTCACCCACGCCACAGCTCTTTTTAACTGTGTTTAAAAAGCTGAGAGCGAGAGAAATGTGCTGCTGCTGCTAGTGCTCCTCCTCCTCAGGTGGGCGGGTTGGTAGCTGGTCAGTTTTCTGCAGCATTTCTGATTGCTGAATGCGTGGGAAGCCAAGAGCAGGGAGGGAAGGAAGCGGCCCTCTTAGGGAAGGAGGCATATCAGAGCAAGTGGGAAGCAAATAGCCCCTTCCCACCTGCACATGTGCAATTATGTGCAATTGAAAAACTAATACAATAGATCTGCAAGCGGAGCTTTCCAAGCTGTGGTCCTAAAAGGTATCAAACAGCTTGGGTCTCAAAGCCAAATTCGGGGGTGACCAGATCTCTGGGAAGACAGCATTTTTCACCCACGAAGAACAGGCTCGTGGGGAGGGAAAGGAGGAGGGAGGAGGGCGTTCCTCACAGTTATGGCTTTGTACGTAGGTGGAGGGTGGTTCGAGGAGCGGAATGACAGATTGCTTGTGGCAGCAGGGAAGAAAGATGTAGGCGGGTGTTTGCCCAGGGTCCCGTCTAACCCAGGGAGTACTGGCAGGGTGGATGCAGCATGAGTGGTATGTCTAAGCCGGGCTGGTGGGAGGAGAGGAACTCGCTGGTGGATGGACCTCGCTCGGATCCGCCCTCCCTGTCTCATCAACACGGCAGCATCTGCAGCAGCACCCAGCCACCCCCACACTTTCCCCCGGTGCCCTCTGAGGCCAAAGGAAAATGGAAAGCACTTCGCTCACACAGCTTCATTATGGATTTGCTTTCATCCTTTTCCAAACACTTCTAGTTCCCCACTGAAAAGATGCAAATTAACTGCTGAAATAAAAAAGGGGGGGAAAAAAAGTTGATTTTTTTTCCCCCCTCCTTCCTCACACACTTTCTTGTAACAGGAGGAATTCACTCCTGCATGCCATTAGCTGTGCCCTCAGTCCAAATCTATGATTTCAGATGTTGCATGGAGCCCCAGGGAAGACACTTTGTACAATGAGATTACTCATGTTACAGACAAAAGCAAAATTTTCCTTCTCCATATTTCATAGGTGTTTTGGGTGTTTCAGTCCCTCCCTGGGCTGGCCTACTGTTAGAGAGTGGAGGAACAGATTAGTTTTCTGCTTATTTTAAGGCTACTTCTGCTCTCAATGACGTTACTGGAAGCCTCTCCACTGCAGACCTGAGGCTTTAGTATTTGGCATCCAAGTTGGCACAAGGAAATTTCTGCCTGTGTCACCTGTGGAGGTGCTTTAGAGTGCTGCCAACTGAGACTGGACTGAGAAATAACAATGTGAGGATTGTTTGTCAGCACAGTAATAACGAGTTAGCAGGGATGAGCTGGAAATTTTCCCATTCTGTTCCTCAAGCCTTCACAGACTCATTTTTCCTTACCTTCACACGCTGTAAGGATGCACTTGCTACCCACACTCAGAGCAATTAGGTACCAGCTCTTAGACCAGCAGAGGAAAAGATTAAATTCACAGCAAGCCTGGACACAGGAGCACGGGACAGGATGAAGTACTTGTACCATTTATTATCTGGTCTTGGTCAAGTACACAGGGAGCTCTCAGAGCCAACTGAGAGGCACAAGTTAATGATTAACTAGGGATATGCAGGTGGCACACAGAAAGCAGCTGAGCTGCTCTTGGAATCCTTCTAGGGAGCAAGAGTTCCCGCATTCTAAAGTTATTTTTTTTTTTCTGGAAAAGAAACCAAAAAACCCCAGAAACAAAACCTGAAAACATCTGCTCAATTCTGAAGTCCTCCTACAGTCTGCAAGTTGTTTTCTCTTTCCAAACCTGCTGAGTGCACTGCCAGGAAATTTTTCCAGGGGGAGGAATTACAACCTGCTTATCCTTCTGGCTATGGCACTTGTACTCCCTGAGTTCCTGGCTTGGTTACTAGGTGTGCTGCTCACCTCCAGCATATCCAGTCTCTTGCAACCCACTTTGCCAATATTAAATCATCCATAAACTCCCAGGTTAAAGGTCATCTCATTCCACTTATTCTCATGCAACTCCATTATTTTCACTCTTTTTCCTATTTCTACTTACGGAAGTATTTTATTTACCTTTTAGAAAACATTTTCACTTTGATATTCCTCTCTGCAAAAAATGGGGTGTGCAGGAGAACTCTGAAAAAGCAGAATGATATGCAAGTTACTTTTTGGATGGGATTGCAGTCAACTAAATGGCCATCTGTGATAAAATCACAGTTTCCTAACACCTAGCACCCCCCTAAAAAACTATAGGAAAATTCAAGCCATCACCAACAGGTTTAAAAATGAAGAACGCTAAGCTCAAAGAAGATGGCTCTTCTGTCACCACCCTTTCTTCTGGAAAGCAATTTATATTAAAAAAAAAGAAAAAGAAAGAAAGGATTTTTAAGAAAACATTGAGTATAAATTCAGTGTCACCACCATGGAAAGAAATCAGCAGCTGTTGCAAGACAATGCTTGCTGCTACTTCATTGTTTACAAACAAGTAGGCCCTGCTCTTGCCCTAAATCAGACCTACAGCTGGAATACCACAGAGAAAGCGTCTACACCATTATTTATACTGAACTCAGAGGGAGAATAGTTTAAAATCAGCATAAGTAAAAGAAGAATCAGATCACCGACTTCTATTTTGGACCCTTGAAACAGACACCCTATGAAATCATGTCCTGATCACAGCCTTGCCCACGTACAAATGGGATTTGTTAAGAGATTTCCAGGGGTTTCAGACGGCCTCCACCTGCTCTTACCCAAGGTTAGTTTCCTCACACCCATTTCTTCATTTCCACACCACCGCTAGCAAAAAGATTATCTGACAGAAAGATTCTACTTCTATTTGTCTGTGAAGTGCATAGACTTTCAGACATAGGATATGAAGAACAAAAATGTTACCTGCTTATCAGACTCCCCGTTATTGGTTAGGCCTGGATGAGAGATGTAGAGCTATCCTAAAAAAAATAAAATAAAATATGTATCTAAGTCAGGGTTCAAGTTTGGCAACTGGGATAATTTGGTGTCCTTTAGACTGGTTTAGATTTAATTTCATGGTACTTGGTGTAAAGCAGCATACAGGGCTGTATATACTCAAGATGACTCTAATAAGCTACATCATTGATTATCATATAACCTTTAGGTGAAAGTTTTAATAGTCTGGATTGCCTAATGAATTATGCAATTCATTAGTTTGTAGTAGTCTCCCAGTCACTGCAAAAGCACCTCATGTCCTGTTCTCAGTTATTTTTTGTTCAGAGCGTGCAAGACTGAAAACTGAGACTGCATTAATACACAAATGTTCTGTATCTTTTTTTTAATGCATATTTAGTTTGATTAAGACTTTTACAACCAAATTTAATACAGCCTGAGAGTCATTACAATGGAAATGCCAACACAGATGACGCTGCTCTAAGCAGGGGCTGAATCATTTCTCGAAATGAAGAGCAAGGTTGCCCTCTGGGGACTTTTTTAGAAGTGCTTCTGAGAGCTGGGATTTTTTTGTTCCAGCAAAATATATTAGCTTAAAGGTTTTAAGATTGTTTGGATTTTTTTAATACTAACGTGAGTCAAGACAGCTGGTGCTAAGAACTTGCTACACCAAGAGATGATGAACCCACGTTTCTGCCTAGTGCACTTTATTGTCATTTATTCCATGGTTCGTCACATTTTTCAGTATCAGTCTCATGCTGATCATGTCAAGCCTGAGAAACAAAATTCATGGAATGGTCTTAGTTATGGAAATCAAAGTGAATTTAGCACTATGAACTCCTAACATGATGGCCATAAATTCTCAAGTGGCTTAATACTCTGTTTGTTTTTTTTTTAAATATAAATAATAATTTAAAAAAAAAGAGGCAATTTTCCCATTTGCAGTTTCTGAGTCTATTTATGCAGAACACACACATGCTGTGTTTGAGCTCACAGCTGTCTGAGCTGCTGTCAGGGCAGTAACCATGCTAGTGCTTAATCCATATATTCACCTTCACTTACAAGCAGTTCTTAGTGCGAGGTCACAAGAGCAGCTCCTTAATCCCACCTCACTCGCTATCCTGTGTCAGTAGCTGGGGGTGTGGGATAGCCCAGGTGTGTCCACAGGGTACACGGGATGAAGAGAAACCAGGAGGTCTGAAATTAAGAAACCGGTTTTACTGCTGAAAATAACAAACCACTAGAATAAAGTCTCAGTCCACAAAGCTGAGCTCTGAAGGCAGTTTGGCAACGCCAGCTTGCCCCACCTTGGGCAGCAACAAGCATGGTTTGTTATTGCTACACGCAGCATCATTGCTTCACTGACAGAGGAACGCTATCACCTCGCGCCCTCACACCTCCCGCCCTCATTCCGGACGGGGAACAGGCAGGAAAACTCCAGGTAAGGAACCTGCCTTTACCTGTGCCAAGGGGTTGTTCGGGGGGAACCGCAGGCGGCCGCCGACTCCGGGCTCCCTCCACGGTAGCGAGGCGGAGGCGAAGCGGGTAAGGGGACAAAGGTCGGCGCGCTCGCAAGCAGTCGTGACATGGAGAGCCGGCCCGGTCCGGATGGGCGGCGTCCCTCAGAGCCCCGCGCATAGCGCCGTCCCGCCCGGGGCGCGAGCCGTGCGGTGTGCCGCGGCGGGGCCGCCATGGCGGGGCGGGTGCTGGCGCGCGCTGCCAGGTAGACTGGGCCGCCCGGCGGGCGGGAAATGGCGGGCGACACCGGGGGCGGGCAGGAAGAGGCGTGCCGCGGAGCGCGGCCCCGCAGCTACTGTGCCTCGCGACTTAGGCCTAGGTTAGCCAGGCCTGGGCTGACTTTCCCGTGCTAAAGCGAGCACGCGATTTAAAAACAGCGTAGGATGCCGGGGCATTAACATATAACTTGTAGTTGGCTGGGTTTGTACGCTTAAGTTCCTCGTTCCAGGGGAGGGGTCTGGCGTCTGGGCAGCGCCATCGATAGCTGCCTTCCTCAGTGACAATTAAGAAATAAAACGAGTGACAGGGGCACAGAATGCCCTGGTCTGGATCTCTCCTGTCACCCACAGAAACTCGAGCCTCTTAGACAAACTGTGTAAATACATGTACACATGAGGGCAGGTTTGTGCAATGGAACCTTTGGAAATACACAAGGTTTTGACAAGACCGTTTTTGTGTTTTTTGTTTAGTTTTTCTTTTTGTTTGTTTGTTTGGTTTTTTTAGTGCCAGTATTTAAACATCCAGAAAAAGGCAGTAAATCTTTAAAGGACACACACTGTTAACTATCATTCATATCCCCCAAACCCTCTGTTTTTCCAGGTTCTGCTGACTTGAAAACATTAGTAGCTGACATTGGTATCTGCTGTCTATTTACTAGTAAGCAAGGAATTTGCAACTGTTCCGATAACAAAATTGTACCCTAATTTGCTTGGTTTTAAAAAGGAGAATGTAAAACACTTGTATTCAGAAATTTTTCTGCCACTGCTTTGCCTAACCCAGCAGCCAGATATTTGGGGATCGTGTGGCTGGTTTATGGTTTTATCTGTCTTTTTAATATTTCTGTTTTAGGCTGAAGACAGTCAACAGACTGCAAGTAATATTACAACATTTGGTAAGGACAGCATCTTGTTTGACTGAATCGGAAGCTTTCAGGACTCCTTAACTCCCTCAAGACAGACAGCACAATGCAGCTTCTAATGTGTCTGCTCACTGTCAGACTCCGAAAGCTGTCATTTATTGCTTAGGCACAGTATTGTCCACATCTTTGAGCACTTTGTTAAAAGTTTCTATTATATTGTAAATTAAAGCTTAATTATTTTGGTTTTACTTACCTTTATAGATAGTTTCTGTGTTAGCTTCCATAAATTCCTTAAATATCATCCCACTGTGAGTTTGAAATCAATTGTGAAAATAGTTCACTGATTTGTTTTCAAATGTTAAAAGTTACTTACAAAGCAATGTGTATGTTTGAGTGTCAAACTGCCAGTAGGCACACATGGCACTGTCATTGTTCTAATAGTTGCAGGTATTTTCAGAATGTCAGTTTTAAGGAATTGTGGTTTTATATTGATGTTTGGGTGTTTTTTGTTTGGTTGTTTTTCTTAATTTCACTTATCTCAAAAGTCATTGTTAAAAATGTGTGGCCAAAAAAGTTGCCTGAGATTTATTACTCTGAAGGCCTCAAACATGAAGCAGTTTCAAAAGAACTGCAAATAAAACTTGAAGCACAGTGGGAAAGTGTACAATTAGTATACAATTGCAAAATGCATATTTTATGATCTTAAATAATGAATTTTAAGAATATATTTCCATAAACACTTTTGTATGTTACTCAAGTTATCTGACTGATGACACTTGCTGTATTTATTTGGTTTTGCATGTACAGAAAATGTCAAACCAAACAGATTCAACAGCTGAAGTGTTGTTGGAAAAGAGAGGAGGTGCAGGCATAATAACTTTGAATAGACCCAAGGCTCTCAATGCACTAAATCTTCCTATGATCCAACAAATTTACCCACAACTAAAGGTTAGTATCTCCACTTCTCCCCATCCGCTATACATATCTTATTTGAAACCAATTCTAAAATACAGTTTGACACTTCTTAGTATACTGATTTAAAGAATGAAAGTCTGTGTGAGTGCATTGGCCAATGAGCTCAAATTTATAGGATGAGAAGAGACAGTTTCAAGCAAGTTAGAAAGAGAAAACGTCAAAGAAACAAGCTGTCAGACAAAGTTAAATTTAGCATCTCTGTGGATAAATGAACATCCATATTAGTACCAGAACTGAATTCAAAAAAAGCATTTGTATGTTCCTTTAGGCAACACCCAGCTGGTCAGTTGGCATGCACAAATTTCAGTCTATACAGTGGTGTTGCCTCTTAATTGGATGCATGTTTTTTGGGGAGGCTGTGTGGCTGAAATAAAAGGTACAAACCATTAGGAAGCAAGGTGCTGTCAGCATCATTCCTTAAATGAGGAATTCATGGATTTACAGGCACTGTTTCCACAAGCTAGTGAAGTACTGTGGGATTTCAAGAATGCAAATAGTCCTTTTTAATTTAATGGTACTGTTTATCATGTGCACAAACTCATTAGATACCAGTTGGATAGTTGCCTTTTGGTATTTTAATAGGTGGTTGTGTTGCAAATTTGTGCACTCCTTGGAGAATATTTAAAGAAAGAAATACTTAATCTGTAGTACTGAGTACCTTGCTTTGTTTGAAGCACAGCCTTAAAAGGTGTCATAATTTTAAGTGCAGTTGCTGGTATACAGAAATATCATGTTTCTCTTTTATCTGGGTTCACTTAATTAAGTGACATATAAACAGTTTAAGAGGGAGGGTGGAATGCCTGAAAAAGGCATCTTTTTGTCTTAAAGCTGCACCTCTGCTGAAGTCAGGTATCAGTGCATTTAATTGAGGAGAAAAAAAAAATCCAAACCCCATAGTCTTTATACCTAACAAAACATATGTGGACAAAGGGGTTTGATCCATTCCTTCACTGGCGTAGACTGCAGTCATTTTGGCAAAACCCATCAAAAATTTAAATGCTGATTTCTTTGCCAGGCATCTTAGCTTTACACAGCTTTCACGATTTGGCCAGAAATATTGTTATCCATCTTTAATACTCCCAGCTTTCTGCCCCAGCCTTGTGTTCCCATTGGGATTGATGTCAGGCCCTGTTTCAGGAGGTGCTGCCTTTTTTCAGGGGCTGGGAGCTCTGCACAGTTGTTTTTCTGAAATACAGGAGGCAGCTCTGCTGATCTCGGATGGCACTGCTGATAAGGGCTCGGGGTGGCAGAAAGACGTTTAGCTCTCAAACTTCAGTTTAAGACAAACTATTTTAAAGCATGGATTGATTTTTTTTTTAAAGTAAAATAAGAATTATAGACAGTATACAGAGAAAGCCTTTTTTTTGCACACTTGAGTCTTACATGGAAACCTTTACTTCTTTTTAGACGTGGGAGCAAGATCCTGAAACTTTTCTAATAATTATAAAGGGAACTGGGGGAAAAGCTTTTTGTGCTGGAGGTGACGTCAGAGGTAAGGACTATAGTCACTTAAACATTTGACATATCTTTGTCACTTGCTACTTTGCATTTATTTCCTTTGTTTACTGTGACTTGGGTAAACAGAGGCTTGCTACACAACAGTAAGAGATTAGTTGTGCTGACTTCTTATGACACCTTGATGTGCAGATACTACTTAAGTTATTTGTCAGGAGAAAGCTGCTGAGACATTGTATAAAAGAGTAAAAATTGCTATTCATAAACATTTTTATGAATAACTGGTAATAGCAGCCAGTCATTCCTGGGGAGAGAGGGTTCTTGTCTCTACCTTTCTCTTCCCAGATTTTCATTACTGACAGCTTCTTCACAAAGAATTTGAAGGGTCCTAGTAGGTAGCTGTGATAGCATTGGATGATGTGTGTCTGATGTTTTAGATGGCTAGATGCAGAACTGACAGTGGTGATCAATGTGTCTGTGATCATTTTTTAGCTATAAACTGTGGGAAATCTCTGAAGTGTGAAAATTAGCAGTTGTTCTAAGCTGTAGGTAAACAAGCAGCACGGGTTATTGTTAAATTATGTCCTGCTCTAATTGGCTTCTCATTCCTAGTATTTAGTCTTAATCAATTTGAAGTGACTGTTCTATATATTGATATGAAAAATATCAGAAACAAGAGTACTAGACATTAGGAGGAGTTCCATAGCATAGAAAAGGGACCACACTCTCACAAGTACGTGACAGAGTCTCCAGCAAAATACAATTGACTCAAACTTGAGACTTAACTTGAGACTGAACAGTCATATTTAAGTTTGAGCAAATTTTCTACAATATAATAAAGCAGGATTAACTTCTGTTTAATTGCTGTAGGAAAAAAACAAACCACTTATGTGACATTATTTTCTGTTAATGTTACTTATATTTTTTATTAATTATTATTTCTATTATTACTTCTATTAATTATTACTTCTATTTGTATTAAACTTAGTTATCTTCAGAATTTTTATTTCTCTTAAGCCATCACAGAGGCGGGAAAAGTTGGAGGTAAACTGGTACAAGAGTTCTTCCAAAGAGAATACAGGCTGAACAACGCCATTGGTATGTTTGATAGCAGTTTCTGAAGCACTACAGTTTTCATAACACTGGCTTTGAATGTAAATTTACTCTCTCTCTTTGCTAATCTATTAAAGACTGTGAAAACATCATGGAAGTAGTAGTTAATTTTTCTTTAACTGAGTTTCAGTACCAGTAGTGTAACATTGCATTTTTATACCTTGCATGCAGAATTTGTTCCTTTTGTTTGAGCTATTGTGACAGCTGCTTTATCCCATCCCATTGTTCTGGGTAGTTATATTTCCTCTATGGAAGAATTAAGTCTTGGCTGCAGAACTGCAGTTCTGTGGTAAGTATCATTGATCTGCCTCAAAGACCTGAGCTAAAAATAGATATGTGGAAAATCATTAACATTCAGTCAGAAGATCAAATCATGTTAAGGCTTTCCATTTAAATAGACTGCATGAAAGACTAAGACTGCATAACTGAGGCCAGGAGTTACCTGCTTAGCTTACTGCAAAGAACTAACAGCAAAGACAATGCATGAAGTTTACAGGGGTAAGAGATAATAAGAAAGGATATTAATTCTTCAGAGTAAAACTCAGGAGTTGAATATTTTGGTGAGAAGAAACTATTCCAAACATACTTAATGCATTTTGAGATTTTAAATACTATATCCAGTGTTAGTCCCTACAGGAGGAGAGGTGAAGGTGTTGCTTACATTGACAGAAGAGCACAGTTATTAGAGTAATTTTTACTTTTTACAAAGTAAGGTTATTTTTACTTTGTTTGAGTTTCTAGGTTGAGCATGCTTGTTATGTACCTTGCCTTCTCCAACAGGAGGCCAGGAAAATAGTTTAAGGTTTCACATACTTGGAGAAAACATAGTATTACTATGGCAGTTGGACTTGATTCTGTTGCAAGGGTACTTAATTTAAAAGTCTGGGGTTGTTTTGTTTTGTGTGGGTTTTTTGTTTGTTTTCTTGTTGGTCTTTTTATTATTATTAGAGTGTTCAATATATAATAAATATAATTACAAACCCTAGATTTTTGATAACTTTAGTATGATTTTATTCCTTTAAGGCCGAGATTTCTACCTTGTTTATACCTTATATTCTCCAACTTAAAAATACACAGGGGAGCTGCTTTCACAGCATTGCTGTGGGAAAAGAATGCTGCTATAGAAATTTAGTTCAAAGGCTAGCATCTACAGCCCATGCATTAGCTTGTACGTTCATGCAAGAACAAAGTTAAAAACACAGTTCTGCTACATTTTCTAACTACTAATTTGAAGGATTGAACTGCCTTTTAAAATACTTTTTTTCTTAAACAATGACCTATAGTTGTAACAGAAAAACTAGCAGCATGGATGCAGGGGATATCTGTATCAGCAATCTTTTTGAACTTTGTTGGACCTGAAAACACTGAATACAAAGGCAGCTGTTTCATTCTCAGTGAACATCTGAATCTTTCCACGAATGGTAATTGAAAGCATTGGGGCTTTGGTTTTATGCCTCTTAAAGGCCCCAACAGATAAAGTTGGTAGCTGATACTGTGGTACTTCAGGACATTATCATCTCGACCTTCCTGCACCACATTCAAGGGTTGTAACATCCAACAGAGTTGGCAAGACAGAACATGTTTGCATTGTCACATTTTGACTGAAACCTGCCAATTCATGTGGCTTCGTAGCAAAGCACTGAAGGGCTGACACACACTGTGCTGTTAAGCCAGGCTGTGAGAGGGGGTGAAAGGGCAACTGTTGTGTCCCAATGTCCTACCAAGCTATTTATAATAGCTAAATTGTCAGGTACTGACATAGCAAACAGTCTGACATTTGATAGCTGTATGATTTCTCTTACAACACTCACAATGCAGTAAGTCAGTAACTGGTGTTTCTTTAAGAGTTATATGAACAATCTTCATTATAAGTTGATGTTTTACTGTTTAAATTACCATTTACTTTCTGTTGCTCTTGCTGAAGTAAGACATGGGGAAACGTGTCATGTGGCAGGTAGCCACAGGTCCACTCTTGAAAAAGATGCATGATTGTTTTTCTTTACATTTCTTACAGGCACTTGCAAGAAGCCATATGTGGCACTTATTGATGGCATTACAATGGGAGGGGTAAGTTAAGTACCTTGTTGCAATACCTGGCATAGTTTGTTTAAAGTAATGTAATATTCTGTACTTGAGTCGAATGAAGCGCACACGTGACATTTCAAACATTGCAAGAATAAAAATCATAGTCTAAACCTTTGTCTCTTGCATGTCAGGGTGTGCTGCTGCTCTTCTAGTGCTGCTGCTGTTCTTTGATAGCTAATACAAGTGCTTTCTCTGAGGATCTGTGCTGAGGAAAAGAGCAGAATCCCCTCACTGCAGGAACCAACCCTCACAAATGTTTTCAAAGTACTAAATGGGAGTTTGTAGATCATACAAGAGCTGAGAAGAATTTTCCAGTCAAGGTGTATTAAAAAATAGAACTATGTAAAAATACAGGTAAAGGACAACTCTTTGAAAAATTGGGAAAATATCATACAAAGCTACACTTTAAAAGGCATTCATAAGTTCCATATTTTTCCAGCAAATAATCTCATCTACTTTCCCACCTCTGTGAAAAAAACATGAGTTATAGAATCCCAATTCCAATCCCCCCACCCTGCCTAAGGTCACACCTTATTAGTAAATCAACATGGAGAAGACTCAATCACGTCGCTAGTTATACTTGGTGTTAATAATTTTTTCAGCAATTGTTGGCTTTAAACATCATAAGTAGATACTTAAAAGGGCAATGCCATGCTTTTTTACATGCTGAAATGCTGTTCTCTTCAGTTTGACGTCTGTTGGATATATAGCAGGGGGTAGAATACAATAATCTTAAATTATTTTCAAGAATGAGTTTGACAGTGGTAATTTAAACACACAATGCCTTTCTTCTCCTTTGCTACCAAGCCCCAAAGATTTTGGCTGGAGAGCCATTCCCTCCCAGTGTAGTGTACATACATCACATCCAGCATAAAGGAGCCTAGTTTTGTAGCTCTTCTTGCAGGAAAAGTGTTTTATTGACCATAGGAGACCTGGAGGTTTGTGAATAGGAGATAGGGAGCCCATTTATTTTATGGAGTTTTGAATAACAGCGAGGAAAGCTATGAGTGAGCCAAACTGCTCAGCAGCTGATGTCTTTTCAGAGGTCCTGTAGATTGCTCGTTATGATTGTGCCCTAAGCAAGAATAGAATTTTGTCATTTGAAAGGAAAGTATATTTTTGGACTGAAAAGAGCATAATGGAGTCAAATGATCCTGCGTTACTGAGATCCTCTGTTAGTTCTCTTTCCTTTAAAGAGCTTTTAAAAGACAGCAGTTAGTCTGAAACTTTAGTTGGATAACCAGATTTTAGTACAGGATACCCACATTTCAGTGGGACTTTGACAGAGTAATTGTCATTAGGGTTTGAATGAAAGTTTACTTGCTTATCCTCATATTATGGTAGCAATTGTCTTTGTTTATGGGTAGGGATCTAAGTCTTGGTTGAGCAAGTATGCAGCCTGACTTAGGGGGGAAAGCAGGTAGGTCTCAAGTTCCAGACTACTTCTGAACTTTTTTGTTTGTTTGTTTATCCTTGAGTGCTGTTTGATTTCCACTTCTTAATACAGCTGCAGTTTACTCTGAGATAAGGTACTTCCTGCAGGAGTGCACCATCAACACACTTCTTCCCCCCCCACTGGCAGTACATGGGAGCTTCTACTGATAATTTAACAGAGGAGGTCAGCAGTAGTATTTCTCAACACTGACTGATTTTTATGTATGTGTTTTATGTTAGTTTTGAGTTATCTGCTACACTTCTTCCTTTCAGCCACCTCTCCTGTCTGTCAGATTTGTGTTCATTTCTCTGAATGGACCAATGCTTACATAAGAAAAGTGCATTAGCTCCCACCTTTCCCCCACCCTCTTCTCTTGCCATTTTCAGCACTGGGAGCCCCATCACAACTGACATTAACCAAACTTAAAGCTTGCAGCAGCAGTTTTCTAGTGTGGTACAAATAGGTTCACTGCAGTGGGTTTTTATAGGTTAGAACTTCTAGAAAAGCCCTTGAACTTGTCCCAGTCATACTGTCACCTTGTTCTGCTTGCTGCAGAGAAGAACTGTCCTACTGTAATTCTTCATTAGAACTGCAGTCATACGAAGGAGTTACTTTGTTTATTACATAAGGAGATGCTTTGTTTAAAATCACTCAGTCACTGGGTTCTGTATTTTTAACACAAGCAGGTCATATTTCATCTATTCCATATGCTCAAGATCTGGCTATCTTAGTCCCTACAAGTCAGTAGGAGCTGGGAACATTTGTCACTTACAAACTACAGTAAATGCCTTTAAAAATGTACATTCAAGCCCTTGGCTTTAAAAGCAAGTAATTTTAGCTTGGGCTTATAAGTCAAGGGACACTCCTTAAATACTACAATTTCACTATAGACCATTTATCTATGAATGAAAATGCAAGCAAGCCAGTCTCAACCTTGCTCAAAAAAGCAGCACTAAGCACAGAGTGCTTTGTTGTTCTAATTAAAAAGAAGTTAAAAATCCCATAAGTGTATTAGAAACTCAGTTCTTATGTGCTTAGGTAGTAAAAGTTGCTACTGATGCACGGATACCATAGATCTGTGATGGTAAGACCGGGAATTGTTCATCCAAAACCTGAACTGGTTCCCCTTCAGCATTGCTGGGTTGGGGCTGGTAGATAGCTTTGAGCGCTTCGTTAGCCAACAGATGGGGCTGTGGAGCTTGTTCTCTGCTCATGGAGTGCTCCCCGGGCTCCTGGAGTTCATCAAAAACTGATATTCAGTATAAATGTATCTTTTCGTCTTTTTGTACTTATTTTGTACTTATTCGGAGCACTAAGTTCAAGTGACAGATTTGTTTGGTGAAGCAAAGATGACTGCATTTTAATGAAAAATAGCAAAATGGGCTATAAATGCCACATTTACTGCTAAAGGGTGTATATTATTGAAGGGAATGTACTGGACTCGTACTCTCATGTTGCTAAAAACTACTGTTCAGATTATTTTAGTTGATTTATATCTATGGATTTTTTTTATTTCCTTGAAATTTGATACCTGAACAGTAGACAAGAAAGGCAGAGGGGTTTTTTTTTATATTATTGTCTGCCAATGACATCCTGCGAATGACAAAAGACCAGAAATGGTTATCTTGGTTCTAGAAAAGTTCCAATTATACTGTGAGCTCTTTGGAGATGAATAGAAGTGTACTTTATGAGCTCAGTCAAAAGCTAGGGTTTTAAATAGGGGTTTGGCACAAAATATATTACTGCATCAGATACTCTCTAACAGACTAAAAGGATTCATAAAAATGTATTTGAAACCTGTTTCAGAGCCAAATAAAGCACACTAGACAGATTCAAGTGGTAGCTTTCCAATGATTTGGCTTAGAATTCAAGGCGAATATATGCTAGCCAAAAAAAAAAGAGAAAATCAGGGCATGGACTTTGGAAGTTGGTGTTTTTAGGCAAGGTCTTTTACTTAAACCAAGACACTACGTCTAAGTTACTTACATAGAATATCTTTAGGGTGACTATTGGACAGTAGAATGTTTTTTTAAGAACTGTGTGAGTGTTAGTCTCTTGTGTAGTAGTGTGAAATATGTTAAGGTTTAGACTACACAAACGTGGGGAGTTGGGAGGAGCCTTGGGATTATTCTTTTGCACTTGCAGGAGGGTTAAGTACAGCTGGATGACTGCTTAGCTGATTTTCACCTAACGTGCTTAGAACTCTCCAACAGCAGCAATCCTGGTTTTTCTAGATGTCCCACCTGAGTGCTTTGTTATTCTTTCAAGCTAAGATTCCCTAGTATATAATTTAAGTCTTTAATACTTAATACTGTTTAATACTTTAATACTGTAATCAATATATTCTGTCTTAGTCACAGCTCTCTGTGGACATTTTGAGATACTTACATTCCTTGCTCCTAGCCATCTCTCTTTAATAGGGATAAGGATAGTTATTCAGCCTTTACTATAGATTAAGTCTCTTGGTCTTCCTGCAGTCCTCTGGAATCTCTCCCATTTGTGTACTTTACAGTTCATTGCCAGAGACCAGACAATATTTCAGCTGGAGGATTCATCAGCACCAAGTAGAGCAGAATAATTATCCTCCCTATATTACTGAGATATTCTGGCACAAATAGTCCATGTAAATAGCAGCTTCTGAAAGCATCCTGTGCTAGGAGGCCACCACTAATAGTTATTCTCAGAACTATTACTCTTACCTCTTTCCTCCTTGCAGAACATAAACTTCCATCACAGTACATTTCTTTATTGCTTACCTTTTACCAATTTTTAAATCTTCTTCCTTGAACTGAACTCACTTGTCAAAGAATCTGTCTTGCAGAGCTACCCTTCTCCTCAGAGACTACAAAGGAAACAAAAAAGTACTCCTTTTCTCTGGATTTCAAGAAACCTGAGTACCATATATCAGGTGCATTGGGCTGTACTGAATCTGGGCTGAGCAGATTCCCACCTCAGCCCTTGGCTGCCTGCTGGTACAGACTCTGCTGTAGTGTGATACCTTCAGTAGCTCTTTTCACAAGAGCATTATATTGTTTGTATTGATTTCATGGTTGCTGTAAACCCCTGAAAACTGCCTAGGGATTTGTTCCATAGAAAACACGCTTGTCATCTCTGCATTTGATTTGGCTTTCTCAAGTGTAGTTCTTTTCGTATGTTAGTTTCTCCAAAGTGAGACTGTTTTGAATCTTACCCTTCAAAGTGTTTGCCTTACTCAAAAGAAGTTGTAAATTATAGAAATCTTTGTTATTTCATCATCCAGGCAGATACTGAAAACATCAAATAAAGTGTCATTAAGGAGTAGCTTCTGCATGACCTCAGCTGGGGTGCCCTCTCGGTTTGATGGCAAACTGCTGGTAACTCTTAATATTCTTTCAGAGGATGGTGCCCTCCATTTTCCAGTGATACCATCCAGGCTATGTTTCCCTGCCTTGTTACCTGTGCATCAGAAATGTTGCAGTTCAAAGCAGAAAGCTTTTTCAGAATGCTGCTTATTGAGTGACATCATTTTAATCAAGGCCTTATGCAGGTGTTCCAGAGAAACAGATGCAGCCAAATTCCTGAACCTACTCTATGGTTTGGAAATATTCATTCTGTTGTGCATCTACCTGTGCATCACTTCTGGAATACAGAATCAGAATTACTGCATTTGTCTGTGTTGCAGTAGAAGAGTGACTTAAGTACCTAACATTTAGCTTTAGTTCTTTTTCACATTAGTGCCACTTAATTTTCAGCAATTTTCCAGATGCTGACATTGTTAGATTGTAAATCAGATCTCAGGACCTGATATGAGGGACTTGGAGGCCTAAATTTACTTAGCTGAAGTTTGCATTTTTCCTCTGTATTATTATTCTCTCTTGCATCTTGTAAAATCTTTTTATCTTAGTGATGATTGAAGAAGAATTTGACTTTTGGGGAAGGATGATTTTTTAACCCTCCTTAGGAATCCTCTTCACTTTATTTTAAGCCTTTTACTCTGCTTTAATCAATAAAGACTTGTCAAAAATTTAATTAAGAATTTTTTTGAGTGAGTTTGCAGTTTCCAATTTTAGCCTGGCATATTTATGAAATTTTACTTCACAAAGTTCTGAAAAGGTTTTATAGTTATACGAGTTTGTTCAGAAATGCTTTGTGTATTTCCAGCATTAACTCTTTATAATAATGTTCTGAGACTTGTGGGGAAAGACTAGATAGAGATTTACCTCATATGTGTAATTTTTCTTGGTAGCAAAGTTTTTCAGTAGGCAAAAGTATACGCCTGACATGCAAAATATTAGATTAACTGCAAGTGGTAGTGAAATCAATCAGCAGGTTTTGAAAGTGGTTAAAAAAAAGTTAATCCCCTGTGCTCTTACATGTATTTAGGAATGCTTACTGCCCAAAGAGTGTGTTGGCATTACAATAGGAATTGGCCTGCTTCCCATCACTGCCTTGTATGGAAAAAAAACTTGATCGTTTCTTAGCTATTCAAGGTTCTTGAATGGAATAAACGGCCAAAAGCTGTGGAGGGTTTGCTCCACAGGTATTACATGAAGTTGTTACATTTTTTTAGGAATCAGTATTTCTAACAGAAATCATTCTCAGTCACAGAAATAAGAATTATGTGAAAAGAAGGCCAGTTGCTAAACTAGAGGAACTTCTTAGAAGAAAAGATAAAGTCAATTTTCAGGAGTGTTTTAGAAGTATTTTTAACTTCAAACTGCTTGCACGTAATTTAAGCTGTCACATTTTTTTTCTAATGCTTATTCTAGTAGAAAAAAACATCCAAAAAGTTTTACAATTCAATATTCAAAATATCAGCCGCATCTGACATTTTTCTAAACTACTAAATTGGAATGTTATTGAGGGGAAGATGTTCAGTCAGTATTTTGTTTGCTTAATATATTGGTTATTTTTTAACATGTATGTATGTTGCCTTATGGAACATATACGAGTGTTCTGAGAGATGTGGACCACATTCCTCAAAGAAAATGAGTGTTACATATGCAGTACAAGTTGAAGACTTCACTGAGTCTAGAAATGTAATTCACTGTGAACATCTTCCAACAGCTACATTAAAATGATGTTTTATTGAGCAATGTTGTTAGAGACTTGCTATAGGTACCACGGGGCATCTACCAATAGTCACAAATGTCTGAAATTACACTCTAGGAGGATTTGGTCAACAATTCTTTTTATATTAATATTTCTTATCAAGTAAATTAGTACTGATGTCATAAGAAGATTTTATGTCACTCATTTTAGTCAGTTGAATTTTAGTACACAAAGGAGCTGGTGTTGACCAATAGCTGTCCTTATCCTGCCCCATTTTTACCCAGATTGTGGGTATAGCTCTTTAGGAATGTTCCTTTCACTACCAACATACATGTAAAATTTCTGACATGCATCTGCAAATAACATTTTTCTTGTTTCTTCCAAAATATGTTTTTTAAAGTTATTAAAAAGACATCAATGTTGTATTTAAATTACATACTTGTAAAATGGAATGATTTGGTACTTTGACTGCCTGATGATCTGTAGTCAGGACCAAAGCAGCATATGGAAAAACACACCTTACACAAATAAAATCCTGTATTCCCAGGCATCACAAGTTAGGCTCTGGGTTACAACTGGCTGGACTGCTGCAGGAAGTGGGAGGAAGAAAGGGAGGGAATGTCTCAAAGATTTCCTCAGCCCGAACCTGCCCACTCCCAAAAGCAGTTCCCAGTGGTGTAAGAGGTGAGGAGGGTTTGCCCTCACCCTCTGTGCCATTTGTAGGTACGGACCTCGACCACACGGAATCTTTCCTTCTGAGCAAGTTGCCTGACGTTGCTGTCTCTTCTTTCTGACTAGTGAAAGCAAACCATTGTGACCGTAATGCCTGATGTTCACCTATTCTTTTCCATAAAAAGTATTTAAATGAAAATTGTGAGCCTGTGTCTTAAACCAAACTCAAAATCTCGTAAACCACTGAGTATTGGCACTTCAGTTTGTTTAGCTGAAGTGATTGAAGGCTGAAAGAAGGTAGGAAGTGTAAAGACAACAGACTGCTTTACTTCATTATGATCTCCCTTGAACTATTAGCTGTTAATAGACAATCTGTAGAAAAAGAAGCCAGACAAATATGATAGGCTGCAATCATTGCAGCTACTACATAAATGCTTAAGTTAGGTGTCTTTTGATAATCCTCAGGTGTATACTATGAAAGAGAGGGGGTAGCTTCCCATTTTCCTTCACATTGTAATATGTCTTCCCATCTACTGTTTGGTTTTGGTTTTTTTGTTGTGTTTTTTTTTTTAATTTATTTTATTTGCTTTTAGGATGTATTCATTTAAGTTGTGTGTGTATAGCTTTTACTTAGAACTGTAGAGAGAAGCATTTGAGACTAACATTCAAAAAATAGGAAACATTAGAATTAACCATATATAAAAAAATTGCACTTTTTTCCCACTTGTGATACAGTTTTTAATTAGAGGAATGTGTATTTACAAGTGGATATTGCCCACAGAACAAAGCTGTTCATTTGTGGTTTAATTTGGGATGCAAATTTTATTGCAAACTGTAGAAATTTTGCTTATTAGTTATTAATGTACATATCAATGGCTTGGGGTGACTTCATGAAAAGTTGTTATTTTACATAGCACCTTTATACTGTAATAGACATTATTACCCCTTTAAACTTTTTTTATAGATAGGAAACTGGAACCCCGAAATGTCAGTGCTCCTTGGGACTTCTCCCAATTTTTACTCTTTTTCTTCCTTTTTATAAATATGTCATGCCTCTTGTCAGCCATCATGCTCTGAAACTTGAACATCTTTGGATTTGTTTTAATTTATGCTCTAAAATCTGTCCTGAAGTAAAAGTAATTGTCATACTAAACCCAGATAAGCTGCTTTCCCGTTTTCTCCCTGCCTCTCCCCCTCCCTCTGGTAATTCATGCCCGTGAACCACACAGAAGCTTGTGGCCTGCTTTGTGCCAGCGCTTCAAAGCTGAAGGCAGCTTTTACTGTCAAACAGAATACAGATTTTGCAAGTGCAAACAAATCGTTGTGAGACTGCCTTGTGCACCACTTAGCTTTTGCAAGGTAGGATGTTGCAAGCAGTGCTAAGGCAATACCGACAGGGCTCTGTGCTGCTGTTACAGTGTGTTCACCATCTGGCGCCTGGCTCTGCCTGCTGGGCCCTCCCCTCTGATCCCTGGGATAAACGGTGCTCTGCATTTTGTAGCTAATCGGACTATAACAGCGGCAGCTCTTGACATCAACAAAAAGTAACCACTGAAGGCTCAAGGATTTGCGCCTGATGTTATTCCCCGAAGGGTTTATCATAAAGCACTGTCTTGAAAACAAGTATTTTAAGTTATGGGTCAGTATTGGTACAGTAAGAAAAACTCTTCTTCCCCTCTTCCAACTATACAACAAGTGAGATTTTTGCTGGCTTCTGCACAGATTTGTTCTTTCTAGAAACAATCAGACTATTTCTTGCTAAAAGTTCCACTGTTTTTCTCTCATTCTAGACCTTCTTGTACATGCCTAGTCACATATTGAGAGTTATCTCATTATTTCCCTCTCCATCCCTTTATTACAGATCAAGGAATAAAAGTTCTGAAGAGAATTATCTTTGCCTGCTTCTCCATCCTTTCATATTTCTGCTCATTTTTCTTAGCTCCAGAAGAATTTGAATGCTCGTTTTCTCCTTGAGTTTGTTTTAATCAGTCTTACACTTTTTCCAAGCACTTTCTCCAGGGAAATAGAGCATCATTACAAAATCCCCTCAGTTCACTCCTGTCATCCCAAATAACTGTGCTGCTGTTTAAACAAAAGTTCTGTCTCACATGCCTGTCTTTAAGAACAAGAAGTGTTTCTTCAGTTTTAAGATGAAACCTAAAAGCTCAGTTATGCATTGATGCAAATTGCTGAAACAGGTTCCCTCCCACTTGTCTGCCCTTCCTGCAGACATTAGGATGTCATGAGTTGGACACAGAAATTTCTTGCAGTACCTACATTTTTTAGGTGATACAGAGGAACAAAGGGATAGAGCTGTCTTCTAGAATTTTAGAAACAATAAAAATGCCAAACTTACTGTCTTTCTGAACACACATGGCCAGTTATGTATAAGGAAACAACTCTGGGATAAAAAGAATGCTTTCAAATTTAACACTAGGAAAAATTGCACTTGCCAGTAATTAATTACTTTTGCTATGGGCTTTTCAAATCTAGGTCTTATATCTTCTGTTTTCTTTCTGTTGCAGCACAAGTTTTGTATCCATAAAAAGTTGTGCAGATTATGATAAGTACCCTAGTAAAACCAGTTTGAGATCACCGATAAATTCAGGCTGGTAGCAGAAAGATCAAACCAGGACTTCTAAAAATTCAGTCTAAATTTTTTTGTTGATAAAGGACACTCACTGTGACAGCACTGGTGCACAGAATGGCCTACATATTTTTTTCCCCAGATTTCACTTTAAGAAGAAGCTGACCTAAATGATTACTATTAAAGTAGTTGGATCAAGTTTGTTTAAATACTTAGGGGTCAGAAGAACAGGACTGAAACATCAGGTATTATTACAGATAATCTGTTTCCAGTCAACTCATTGTGCTTCTATGTATCTGTAGAAGTTTGGACTGAGAATCTCTACTATGTAACCTGTATATGGATATTAATATTTTATATTTTAATCATATTACATTAATATTTTATGTTTTAAAATACCACACTAAATGATTGAAAAGTTCACAAACCCCACTGGTTTTTAATGGTATTTTTTAAATACTTGCACAGAATTGATTAACGTGTCATCAGCCAAAGAAAATGATATTCTAGGTCCAGATTGATCTGTTACATGGCACTGCTCTGGTTCACTGTGTTGTCTTCTCTGTTAGTATCTCCAGATAAAAAATGGATTATACTCTTTGGAGTGGTCCATAACATTAATGATGAACGTAGATTAATTTCTATTCAGTTTAAGATTTGTTGTGTCTGGATGCAGGGGGTAATGCTCTTACATCCATGATTTTTGATCTAACATAGCTGTAAGCTCCTGCTGCTTCCTGAATCAACTCCACTCACTTACTGTGCTGCCGACTAACGCTTTGGAAAACATTTTTACTGCACCTTGGCTATTCTTTCACATCTGTATGCAAATATATTTGCCCTTTGTTGTCTTATGCTCAGTTTGTTTGTTGATTGCCACATTTCTCTTGTGGCTCTGGCCCTACCAGGAATTGTATTCTCATGCAGTTAAAAATGAGTGCAATCACTGGATGGAACTGTTACAACAGGACTTTAGCTGCAGACAGTATAATTATCAGTATTATCAGAAAGGTGTTTGCTTGAACAGCTGAAAATTCTTTATCAACCTAGTGAAGGTGACACAAGCAACATTCCTGAAGGCCTTTTCTGTTTGTGTGTCTTTTATTCTGTCACTTAAGCTTTCCTAGGCAGTGATTCCTTCAGAGTCTGAGTTTGGTTATTTAGTAAATAGACAAGTGTGATGTGTGGTTTTGCTGTGACACGGGTCTACTTTTCTGTACGTGAACAGATGTTTACACCATTTCTGCTCTTATCTATGTTTCTAATTAATTCATAAATAAACCCTACACAAAGGTAGTTGTCATGGTTTAACCAGCTGGCAACTAAGCCCCACAGAACCGCTTGCTCACTCCCCCACCAGCAGGATTGGGAGAGAATGGGAAGGGTAAAAGTGAAAAACCTCATGGGTTGAGATAAAGGCAGTTTAATAGGTAAAGCAACAGCCACCCACACAAGCAAAGCAAAACAAGGAATTAATTCACTGCTTCCCAGTGTTCAGCCATCT
Source organism: Manacus vitellinus (assembly GCF_001715985.3). Classification (NCBI taxonomy): domain Eukaryota; kingdom Metazoa; phylum Chordata; class Aves; order Passeriformes; family Pipridae; genus Manacus; species Manacus vitellinus. The sequence goes on along the minus strand of NW_021939471.1, from coordinate 4,537,759 downwards.
CCAGCCATCACACATAATGATGAGTTGGGAAGACAAACACCATTACTCCAAACATGGCCCCTTCCTCCTTTCCCCCTCCCCACTTTATGTGCTGAGCATAGTGTGGAATATCTCTTGGGTCACTTGGGGTCAGCTGTCCCAGCTGTGTCCCCTCCCAACTTCTTGTGCACCCCAGCCCCCTCGCTGGTGGGGTGGGAATCAGAAAAGGCCTTGACCCTGTGCAAGTGCTGCTCAGGAATAACAAAAACATCTCCATATTATCAACACTGCTTTCAGCAGAATCCAAAACACAGCCCCATACTGTGAAGGAGCTACTGTGAAGAGATTTATCTCTATCCCAGCCAAAACCAGCCCAGTAGTTTGAATTGGTTGCTTGTTCATTTCTTAATTCTCCTTAAGTTCTAGGCTCATTCTTTAATTATTCTTTACAAAGTTCAAACATTCAGCTGTCAGTAAAAAAAGAAAGTTCCCAGCCAGTACAAGCCTGATTCACCACGAGGATGTATTGTCTTGGAAAAGTCAAAAGGAAGATATTAGCTTCAGTATATATATTTTAAGATCATAAAAGGTAGGACTCTGACAAGGCAGGATATACTGTATTTTAGTAAAGACATTATAGCACCAAGCCTTGTACGTGTAAATGCTGGAACTATCTGGTGAAGTGAACACAGCCCAACTGCAGATACTTTAATAGTGTGAAGGGCCTCCTAGGTAGGACTCTACATATGTAAGATTTCAGTTAAATTAAAGAAACAAAATTAGAGAATCCAGAAATGGAGGAACGCATTTAGACTTCTGACTGGAAGAGTTTAGGGTTACAGAATATTAAACTAATAAATATCTGTCATCTGTATTAGATCTAGAAGGTTAGACACATACAGTGAATATGTTAATGATTTGGGAAGTTGCAAATAAACAAAAAAAAGCATATGATGATCACCAGTTAAATAAGTTACTGGGGTTTGTACCCTCAAAGCATTAACTCATTTTCTCTCCTAATTTTTTTGTAACATTAGATTATTTAGAAATGATCTTCAAAGAAGTAAGGACATATTTGCACTGCTTTCTTTATAATGGATAAAAAGAAAATATAGTTTCAATCTTTTAAACATACATCTAAAATAAGGCTGTTATCTGTACTATAAAACTTTGAAGGCTGTCTAGAAAACAAATCCAATTATGGCTTAAGCACTTGAGAAAGTGAAATCTGATTTAATTACTTCTTTCAAAAGAAAATTACATCTTTCAACTTTCTATTATTAAAACTTTACAGTTATTTTTATCACTCTAAAAAAAAAAAAAAGAACAAGTTTGGAAGAAAAGCTCCCTTTATGGAGTTCACACTCGAGTCTTTGTTACTTAATACTCAAGCTAAAAAAATGTAAGTCCTTATAAAAAATTCAGACTATCTAGAAAATAAGCCAGAAAAAATGCTTTATCATAGATGGTATTTGTGTTTTTAGATATGGGATTAGAACAAAAATTAATTTAAGCATTAGAGCATAATGGGCATGATTTTTTAATTTCATTATCTTTATAAATAAAGGTCATCACTATTGCTGAACATGCATAAAAATAACAACAGGCCTTACTAAATGCAGTAAAAACATGCTATTATGACATTTGGAAGTTATGAAGTCACATTTCCATTTAACTTAAGACTTTTGGAGCTGTTCTAGGAGTGAATGTAGCTTTACATGTAGCTTTGCATCTGCAAGAGAGCTAAACACAGGGGCCTTGCTCTTGGTGCTGCTCAGGTGAGATGTGCAGCCTCTGACCAGTCCTCAAGAGAAAGGGCTGAAGGACAGATGAGACAGAACATGGTACCCTGTGCAAATAAGATTCAGATGTTTGCTCAAATCCCATTTGCCTCCTTGGAAAAGCAGTACTTCATGTGTACACATCTGGCTTAGTTTCTGAATATAAAATCCAGTATGATAACCAGTTGCCTTAAGGGAGCATTTCTCAGGAAATTAAACTGGAATCTTAAAAACTTCATACACCTATATTAAAACACTACACTGGCAGATATTCATTTTACAGAAAAAAATCAAAGATATTTTCAAATTTAGTCATGTATGACCCTAATGGAATAAACAGTGACAATTAATTTCTTGCTGGGCAGAATTGTAAGAGAGGCCATGGAAGGAAATGAATGTAATTTATATGAAATTGAGATAACTTTTTAAAATTTGAATGTAAAACCCACCCAAAGATCTCTGTAATAAGAAAAATAAAAAGATGTTCTACTCTCACCTTAAAAGCCTGTCAAATATATACTGCTGGCCCAAGAGAATATCACCCAGTTAATACCACTGGTTTTGATGAAAAGTATGAAATGCATGAAGATGTTTATGAAAACCAGTAGCCTTAGGTGGGTAAAGTATTATTTTTCTAGTATTTAAGCACTTTTTTCTTCATTAGACACTGACTTCTTTTGGCCAATGATATTTAAGATATCTTAGTTTGAACATAAAAAAAATTGTATAGGTAGAAGGACTTAACCAAGGGAAATCTAACTTCTGTTCTGAGGAACAGAAGTAAACAGTGGAAAGGAAGAGAAAGATAATATTTGTACGAAGAAACTTCTTCTGAAATATTCAGTAGAGGTTTTTGTCTCCAGATACACTCAAACATGCATTTCTATTAACATGTATCATGTAAATAAGCTTTGAGAAGTGAGACCTCAATATGTATGTTGTGGTTATGCCCTGTAATCTAAATATACTTGGATTACTTCAAATATTATTACTAAGTAGTAGTAACTTTGTCAGATTACCATTTTTCTTTATATTTGCCAATTTGCCTCTTGAACATTTATCTAAATTAAATTAATTTTGTGTGAAGTGAAAATACTTTTTTATTGGGCCTTGCTGCTGCTCACTGCCTAAATCAGAAAATATGTGACAGACACCACCAGAAACTCTTCTGCTTTTGAGGGAAGTGTCTCATCAGGACAGGCTGCTAGAGAAGAAGGCTAGATACTTAATAATGTGAATTCCATTTCTGATTTGGTGAACACCAGTGCTCAGGTTAAACAGTGGGTTTCTAATCACATACTCTGAATTTTAATCAGTAGTGCTGAAGGCTTTTCCTGTTTAAAATACTTCTGTGTTTTCACGGCTAGGCTTCGCGAACGGAGATTTGGGAAACACTTCTGTGTTTGTAACATAGGTAATTATCACATTAGTGATAATAATAGTTAATTATTATTTCTTTTAGAAGTGTTAGAATGACAAATTTGTACAATTTGTGTATTGGCTTTTTTTTGTCAGTGATTTCAGGTACATGCAAAAATTACAGATGGGGTGACATTAGCAAAGGGATACCAGCTCTCATAGTGGGCTGGTGGAGATAACAGGGTCACCCATTTCTGTTGCTGTCACCCGAGGGTTTTTGAAGGTAATCTCTGTGTGACTCATCAGTCTTTCAAAGCACAGAATGCTATTTCAGCCAAATCATAAAGGTAATATGATGCTTTGTTAGTGTTTGAACCGTGAAAGATCTTTTAATATTTTCTTGAGACGCATGTGTTAAATCTACTTTTATTTAAATGGTAGAGCAAAGCAAGAGGTGTGTTACACAGGGTTATGATTACTGGTAAAAATAATTTTATAACTGTGTCCTTTGCTCCATGCACAGGGAGTTGGCCTCTCAATTCATGGACATTTTCGAGTTGCTACAGAAAAGACACTTTTTGCAATGCCAGAAACAGCAATAGGTAAGCATTTTATCACGTGTTAACATGTCTAAGGTTTCACTGTTTGTGTAATCAGGATGAAACGTCTTTGACTGAAAGCTGTGGTGGTAATGAAAGAATTTTAAAAGGGAATTGGAGATGACCATATATAGAAAGTATTTTCTATTAAATTAACAGAAACTTACCTACATTCTGGGAGTTGATCAAGGTTCCTAACTGTCTAGACTGATACAATATTTCAGAAACAGAAGCAGATCAAGGAACTAAGTCTGTGCTACAGCTGTAGGCAGATAGAGTCTGAAGATCCCAGTGCAGCTACTTCAGCTTTACCCTGGGGACTCTGTGAGTCCAACTGCCTGTACTACACAGCTGCTCTGCAGTGTTAATGAGACAGATTTTGAAATTCCAGCTTTTCTTGTAGATTATTAATGTAGGCCCATTACAGTTGTGCAGAGATTGTGTCTAGGTGAGATCACAGTGTCTTCAGTAGTGTCTGTTTTTTTAAACAGCAACACGCTCCTTGTGTTTTCTAATGTTTGATCCTACAGTTTTTTTGTCAACTCTGAGATGTACAAAAGAAAATGTAGCTCGGAGCTACATGAAGATGGAGGTATGGCTCAAGAAAAGTCAGTCAGATTAAAGGCAACCCTCCTGATGCAAGTGTCAAGGGAAATAAAGCACAGTAAACCACCCAAATATAAGGAAGCTCATTATCATTTTAACTCCTGAAAAAAAAAATTACAGCAATTCATGCTGGCTGATAAATCTAATGCAATTTTTCTGAACAAGCAAATTTGGGATGAGAAAAGCAAAAGCTATTTTTTATGCTGAAGGAAATCTTGGTAAACTAAATATTTCAAGCATTAATACAACATGAACGTGCTAAACTCTGAGTTTCATAATCAGTTATTGTACATGAAAGCCGTTTGAAGGAAACAGTTTGTATTTTTTTAAAAACTAAACAGAGAAGTTCTTTGACATATAAAATTATACTAATAATGAAAGTACCTTCACTTTCTTCTTCAAAGGTAAAGATATGAGTAGTTTTATATTAACAAAAATTCTGTTCTTTACATACATTTCTTGTGTTGCCAAGGGCTTATTTAACAAAAATAGAATGTGAAGACATGTAAAGGAAAAGCTTAGAACTTGCTTAGGAAAGGAAGTAATTAAACCCTTTTTAGGACCAATTAGAAGTAAAACCACTGAAATCTGTTTGGATTTAAAGGCTTAGCTCTTTTGATCTCTGTGTGTTCTCTTAAAATGTCTAGCTCTCTAGACACTGGATTAATTGATTTTTTCATTCAGTGTTCACTTATTTCAGTAGGCATGACACCTTTGCTGTGAAATGAAAACAAAGCATTCATTCAGCTGCTACATTTTCACACAATTATTCTGCATTTATACACCACCATAAATAAAAGGATAGAGATAAATATGCCACTTTGCAAATAGAAATAAAAGGCAGTTGTAGACTGTAGGAGTTTGACACAGATAATACAAAGAACTGGAAAGCAGCTTAGATGTGGGAGGGTGTGGAAAAACTAGTAGTGAGAAGAACAAAAGAAGGAAGTATATTGTAAGAGGTAGGCTTTGAGATAATGTTATATTAATAATGGATACTTTCATGTATATCCCTCCTAAGTTTTTAGCTTTCTAGAAGTCATTTACTAATAAATTTCCAACCCCCTCAACAGACAAGGTAAGAATGCAGTAGCACTGCCTTTATTTTATGCTTGGCAAATGCAGAGTTGCACCTTTGGGATTACAGCAAAGAGCACAGACTGCAAGTCAGCACCACAGGCATAGGCTTATAGCCTGGTCAGTCCAGCAGTAACACAGTTCTTCTCTTATTCAAGTAGGAATTTGAGAAATAATTGGTAAATACTGTCAAAAGAAGTGGAACACATTAAGGGAACCACAGTGGCAAGGAGAAACATATGGGAAGCATTGTTGAGAGAATTAAGAGGAATATGTAGAACATGGACAAGAGGGGTAAAATTATAACAAAAATGGAAGACAAGGACATTGAAAAAGATACAGAAACTATAGCAGACTGTGTTTAGGCAACCAAGTAAGTTTAAAGTGGATTAGTTACATCTTCACTAATCCTGTTTGTAAATTCCTTAATAATTAAACCTTCATTCAATTTAGGTTTATTTTCCTCTGAAGCAACTTAAGTTAATCAACTGCACATTTTATTTAGAATGGATTTCCCTGTGCATGGTCAAGTGGAAGGGCATTATGGATCCCAGTAGGAAGATGTCTTTTCCTCTAGAATTTTACTGGAGCATGGGGAGAACAGTGGTCCAGCATCGGTATTATTCTAATTTAATTACAGCAAAACCAAGAAAGATTGTTGCTGTTGCAGTTCTGGTGGATGGACAGAATAATGTAATTGCCTTTTTACTTTGGAGGGCATTTTTAAGTCAGGTTTCACTTTGAAATGAGGAATTTTTTTTTTTTTCAGTAGTAGGATATCCAAGGGGAGACAGATAAATAGAAACATAAACCTAAATAAAAGTCTTGGCATCAATGTTTTGATGGCTCAAAATGAGAATGTAAAATGTAGAGCAGACTATTGAGAATGTGAGTACAGATGAAAAGGGTGAGTGATGAATTGGGGTTAATTGGGCTTTTAAAGTGTGTCAGCAAGGCATTCAGCATTTCAGGAGAAGAGCTGTATGTCTCAGTAGCCTGTGGGATGAAGAATAAATCCATTGATGACAGCACACACATCGGTGGGAGTAAAATACTACAACTTTAACTGATAGCAAGTGACTCCTAAAACCATCTTTTCATTGTATTGGAAGCAGCAGAACAAAGGGAGGACCAAGAGGGAATCAGAGGAGAAGCTGAGATAGGGGTTTGATGTTAAGATTGTTAAGAGGAAAACACTGAGCAGCTGTCTGAAAGAAACCTCCCCTCAATTCTGTCTGAGGGGGAGGACCTTTCCAGGATCACTGATTTCCCACATCTTAAAATACCTGTGATAGGATCTTTTCCATAATACATCCACTGACTCTTTTTGTGACTGAAAGCAATTGCTTGTAAGTGAAAAATTACCACTTTCTATCAGAATGCCATTTGAACTCCTTATGTACATCTGAATTTTCCCAGTTAATATCTCTGCTTTGGCAAGTGTTTATGAGTTTCCTACTGCTCATTTGTATTCTTTTTCATTTGTATTCATTTTTGGTTTTTTCATTTTTCCTCTCACAGTGAAAAAACACCACCATACCTTTAATTTCTTCAAAAGACTTTCAGTGTCATGAATGCACCATTGGTAATGATTTCAGAGTAGTAACTGGACACTGCTTCTATCCATTCAGATTTCTGAAACTGATACAGCTAAGCTAAAGTTTTCTTAAGTTTAAGTGTGTTACAAAAAGTGTCTGAATTTGTTTTGGTGATCAGTGTATATAACAGAAGGTAATCTTTCAATTACAACTTTTAAAAGTATTTTAAATTTTATTCACACTTGAGATTTTTAAAAATTACCCTAATCTGTTGATTTGAAAAACATATAAATGTAAGACAGTCACTAAAACAGAAAGTTTAAAAATCTTTTTTTACTTTCAGCTTAGTCATAGTCCTGTCAAAGAGCCAGGTACCAGCTCAGCCTCTTGCACCCCCACCTTCAGGAAGACCCTGTCAATATTTTTGATCTATTATTGAATTCTCAGCCCCAAAATTTGTTCAAATTAAGCTGTGCAAGAGGAACTCCATCACTGTTTGATATTTTTATCATAATAAAAGATTTCAGAGAAAAAGCAGCATCCAGTTCGAGTTTGCACAAATTATTTCACAATTCTTTGTGTCACTTCTGTTTCTTTGCTGAGAACACACTTGACTCTTCAAGCACCTAAAAATATCTCAAGTTGTTGGCAAATAGAATAAATACTATTTTTTGGTAGTTATTTGTAGAGTATGTGCTAGTGGAAAGGATGCAGTTTGGAAGGTGTTTGAGAGTTTGCTTTTAGGGAGGGATTTGATGACAGAGAAATGTCAAACCAAGTCAAGGAGAAACTTGATCAGAGTTCTGTGCCTGTCAGGGAGATGAAAGTCAGACAAGAAGAAGTAGCTACTAAGTGATGATTAGTACAAGTTCTTCTCCCTTCACTTATGTTTTTGTTGTCTATTGCAGGCCTGTTTCCTGATGTAGGTGGAGGGTATTTCTTGCCAAGGCTCTCAGGAAGGGTTGGCTATTACCTGGGACTAACAGGATACAGGCTGAAAGGAAGAGATGTACTCAGAGCTGGCATCGCTACACATTTTGTCGAATCCGAGAAGGTAACATGCTAACAGTGCTGGCAGGGGCACAGCCTACAACCACCATGACAGGTTGGAGGGTTTAGCAGCCCAGTATACTTTTTACCAACTTGAGTGTCTGCAGCAGCACAGTTATATTAGCTGGCCATGCCCTGTGAACAGGACGGTAAGATACTCTCAAGCTGTCATTCTAACACTTGCCAGATAATGACAGCTTTGCTTGGAGCAAAGAGCAAATGTTGTTGTCTTCACAATTCTGCTGTTGGAAGGGCATGATCTACTCAGCATAATGGAAGTTGCTTACAGAATTTTACAGTTCAAGACAATTGTGTATGAAACTAGAGATTTATACAATTGCTGAGTTTTCAATCAAGGTAAAACTCCATTAAATTAATGTGGTTTTTATCAGTCTGCTTAACAGGTATTTGTTTCTTACAGTGCCTGTAAGGAAGTGTAAAAATTAGAGCGTTTCATAAAGTCAGAGTAACTGGAGTGGACTTAAATGAAGGAGAAACAATGATCCTTCTCTGCATGAAGACTCCTGACTGTCATTGTGGAGCTGGCAAAATACTGCTTTGAGGATAGCAGTTGCCAGACTCCTGCTCTTTCCTCTGAGACTGGTGTAGCCTTGCTTTATCTGCTGCATCTGTAGCACTGCATTGGGGGTCTGCTTGGGAAGAAGAGTTCTTTGCTGATCACTGCAGACATAATTAAATCCAGATGGTTCAACACTGAAAAATGAACTCTGGCTCCTTGTATTGTTTGCTTAGTACCTCCTTAAGATCTGTCAGAAAGTTGGGGAAGGTGAGGGGGGTGTTTTTATACGTGCATACTACTATTACCAGTAGTATAGCAGCAGCAGAAATAATTCAAGTAGATTTTGTTTTACTTACTTGTAATTAAATCTTATTTTTAATAGCTACCTGCCTTAGAGAAAGACCTGATAGCACTGAAATCACCTTCAAAAGAAAATATAGCAGACTTACTGAACTCTTACCACAAGAAGGTAATCTGATCAGTTATTGAAATCAAACAAAATTGTTATATACATAAAGACATTCTTTTTTACCTGTGATACTGATAATTTTTTTTTTTACAGTTGAAAATAATGGATTCCCAAACTCTTTGCCCTTTATAAAATACTAATTTGTAGCACTAATGCCTACAGTGGTCAAAATCAGAATTGAAAAGTCCTGCTTCACCTTTTATTCATTTTGGATACCCCAAAAATTCCTACTGTGATCAGCTCAATCTCTGTGTGTGTACTTCAGTTTCCAGCCAGTAGCATGACGAGGCAGAAAATACATTGCTGCCTTATTTCCCCCCTGTTATTCTTGGATTTCTAGCACACTTGGCAGAAGGCAAAATAGATAGCCACGAGCAGACTGGAGGTTGGACATGATGACAAATGTGATCTGGGGAGTTACCCTGAAATTCAGGGATTCTGATAAATAGAAATGACAAGGGTGGAACTACTGGCCTAATCCAGAGGCTGCAGAAGTTATTCTGCCCATTAAATGCTGCACTGTTCACTTGGAAAGGGATGCTGTATTTCCATCCCAGAAAAGTTCTCTATATCAACCTGAAAAATGTCTTGCTAGCTTGATGCAAATGACATAAATTGGAGCATTATTTTGATGCAGACCATCTGCAGTCCAGATTTGAAGCCTGAATTTAAAGGCTTAAGTTGTTCCTTTGACTTCTCAAGTATTTTATATGTTTGTAACCTTGAGGCAACTGAAAGACTGAATAAGCACAGCAGTTATCAATAGGATCAATATTGGCAGATACACTGTAGGAAAAGCACCTGAAAGCAGTATTTTCAGGGGGAGAAAGATGCTGTTTTCTCAGTGGACTAACCCATGCATGGTGCTCTGTTGTGATTTTGGAGGTGAATATAACTGTATTAATACATAATTAGTATTTGTGTTGGGCCTGTGTAACAATGAGCATAAAAAACAAAAAGGTTTTGGCTTTACAATCAGAGGCTATTTTAACTGCTTTGATGTGCATTGTAATTTTATTTCAATAGAAAGAAAACTTCTAGAATTAAACTAGTTTGTTCAATTCTAGTGTGTTTTAACTAGTTTTTAACTAATTTGTTTGGCTTTAAAATGAACAGTGTCTACTCCTGTTATTTCTATTTTGGAATTACTGAGTTAATATATTAAGGTTAATTAGAAAAATAAATGGGATAAGCTAATTAACCTAGCACTACTGATTATTCTCACAAAATAGAAAGCTGTGAAATAGGAGTGATTATATGTTGCAGTATACAGAAAAGGAGGCTGTGTATTTTTAGTTATCAGAGCTGAAATGACAGGGAATCTTTCTCAGCTTCAGCTGCTGATCCTGAAACATCTGCTTATGTCCTAAACCCCTTAATGTGAAGATGTGAGACATTTGACAGCCTTTCCACATAAGGCCAATGGGTCTTTCACACACTTCAGCTATCTAAAATTTTGCAAAATGACATAGAAAAGATAAGGAAGAGAAATGCCTTTTTTTTTGTCATTAAAAATGCCTAAATATACGTCTGAATATTTTTAAGAAAACGAAGCTTTCTTTTAAAACTATCTCAGGCTTTTGGGTAGATTTATCTATACTGACTTCCTTAGTGCATTTTATATAAATGTTTTGATAGAATAATCAGAATTACTTGTGTACAAGATAGCCACCCAGTTGAATATGCATATATAGTAGCTCAGAGCAAGCACTGCATTATGAGGCAACATCTTTAACATTCACAGGATAAAGTGACAATTTCATTTATACACACTGCAAAACTGTAATTCATTAAAAATGTCACTGTCTTATGAATATTAACTGTTCATTTATGATATTTCTGTAACACAAGGCATTGAAATTTTTCAGTACTGATAACATTTTCAGTCTAAAATAACCAAGTAAAACAGGTATTTGATTTTTAAATAGTGCACAGTTGATCAAGAAAAGAAGTTTGTACTTGATGAGCACATGGAGAAAATTAACAGGTATTTAGCAATCTTTTTTCATTTTTTATTATTGTGGATAGAGAATGTGAAGTTAAATCAAGTAACAGTATTCTGCAGATAAGGTGAGAGAAATGACATCCAAGTTTAAATAACTTGTCTTTAGAGAGCTTTATCTGAAGCTCATTAAGTATTTCACTTATCAGTATATTAAGTACTTGAGCATATTTGCCTGAGTCATGCACCCTTATATTAAGCAACTACCATATGGCACATTAGGATGAACATTTTCTATAGAAATTGGATGGGGATTTGTGAGAGAAATTGTCAAGTTGAATAGGGAATGTTTTGTAGCACATTTATACTCATTGATTTAAGGCCATTTCTGTGACTGCTTGGAACTTCTGTGTATCACAGAAGGAAGGAGAAATAAGTGAGAGTGACAAGAAACAGCTAAAACTCTTGAAGAAGGATGGCAGTAACTAGGTTTAGAGACAAAAGATGTTGACACCAAACCGGTAGAACGGAGCTAATAGCTAAGGGCTTGATGTGCTATAAAAATACAGATAAGACTGATGGGAGTAATGGAAGTTTATAGATAAATAACAGAGTTTGTGAGTGAGGTTTATTGAAACACTAGAGAATTGTAAAGGGAGAGGAGATGCCTGACAACCAAGTTACTTGAAAGGGAACAACATGGAACACATTGCTAAGAAAAGCCAAATCAACTGGTTACACTGTTTCTAATGCTACTCACCCTTTATAGGTAAGTGGAAGGCTGAAGCAGTTAATGGACTAATTTATTTTAATTTTAGTCTTTTTTCAGCAAATAGTATGGAAGAAATTGTCAAAAAATTAAAGCAAGATGGTTCTCCTTTTGCCATGAAGCAGCTGGAGGTAATGTCTTCTATGTTCATTTTGTTAAGAATTTTAGGTTTGGGTGTGTATTTTCTTGTCATAGGGTAGACTTTATTCACCCTATTAACATAAGTAATACTGCATAACACCGATAGGACACTGGACTGAGATCCTCAGGTTCTCCCATATTGTCCTGAGGGATTCTCAGTAGTGCTGTTCAGACAAGAGCAAAACTCTGTAAAACTACACAATGTGAGTATTGTCATGTGGTGCATAAAATTGTAATTAGTAAAAACCCAAAATGCCCTTCCCTTTTCCCCTCAAGGGGATGTTGGGGACAAACATTCCCTTTTATAGCTTCTCATTTTATTGCCAAGGGTTGGAATAAACCAGAGCCAGAACAGTGTTGTTCTTTTTCTTCCAGATACCTCATTTGGGTAAACAGCAAAAAAATTTATCATCACAAAGTATTTTTGATCTTTTTAATGCATTCCTGAGTGTTGGATGTATCACAGAATCACAGAATATGCTGAGCTAGAAGGGACCCACAGGGATCATTGAGTCCAACCCTTAGCCCTGCACAGGACAACCCCAAGAACAAGAGTCACACCATGTGCCTGAGAGCATCATCCAAACACTCCTTGAGCTCTGTCAGCCTTGGGGCTGTGCCCACTGCCCTGGGGAGCCTGTTCAGTGTCCAACCTGGGGCACCCAAGGGTGAAGAACCTTTTTCTAATATCCAACCTAAACCTCCCCTGACACAACTTGAGACCATTCCCTCGGGTCCTGTCACTGCTCACAGAATCACATAGTCACTACTCAAAAAATGTACAGCAATACTACACAGAATTCATACTTCAGCCTCAAAAGCAAGAAGCAACTTATATTCATTTATAAATAATGTGTGTATTTTCTTTTTTTCCTTTGAATTATCTGTATTCAGGTGCCTTGTAAAAGTTTGGTTTCAAACTAGTGAAATATTAGTTACAACTGGATAGAACTCTAGCATTTCTTCAACAAAAGTGTCATTAAGAAATCTTGCTTTTTTAATAAAATAAAACATCCATCATCTTCTGACCTTCATTTGGGCAGAAGGAATTTTAGAAGGTAGTATCATTAACATTAGACATCCTGTCATAGATATACTTTACTTTTTAGTTTTTAATTAAAGATATAACACTTTGTCACTGGAACTGTCAAACAGTTTTTGAGAAGGGAAGTTCTAGCATTATCTTTGTGCCAACCATTATGCCTAGTACATTGCAAGAAGTTTAGCACATGTATTATAAAAGCAAAATTGAATAAAAGGGAAAGCTCATTTTCCCCCCTTGTATTCAGGTTTCATTGGATAAAGCAGTAAAATGAGCTGGTGCCAAAATAAAAATTTTATGTGTTTATAAATCTGAATTGTACCATTTTCCTTCAACCCATATAGACTCTGTGATTCAGTTCTTCACTTTTTCCCCTCTGTTATAGATGGCAGGGAAAATAACTACATTAAGGTTGGTTGAGATAGTTTGATAGCATGTTAATAATAGTCACTTCTGGTGGCTCTTATTCTTTATAGTATTGAGTTAAAAGACAGTATTTTATTTGTAGATTTTATAACGTTTGATATAATTCTGCAGGAGTATTATATTGATCAGGTTCAGTGGAGATTGAAAACTGTCAAGAATTATTTGCATGTAGCTTTTCCTAAGTTAATTTCATACCATTTTATGTCACTTTAAAACATAATCAGACCTAGTGGAATTTATTTTAAAATAGCCCATAGCCCTTACAGGGTGTTTTGTTCAAAATACAGTTTCTACTACAAAAGATACAAGGTGTCTGGAAACACTTTGTTACTGAAATACATTAACTAGATGGTTTGCTCTGCCAGGTTTGCTGTAGTTACCCAAACCTGCTCAACTTTATTCCTTCATTTGCAGCCTCATAACTCAGATCTGCCTTATTATACATATAGAAAAACAACCCCCCCAAAAAAGAAAATCCAAACCAAACCCACACAACCCTGTTCCTTTTCCTTGTTTAGTGGGGTACATTTGTTTAATAGTTTTAGTTGTAGTTTAAATAAATAGTTTAAAACCTCATCATCTACTTCAAAGTTACAGTTTTGTGTAACTGATTTTTTTTTATTCCTCAACAAAAAAAATGCTGCTTCTTCAGTTTTCTTATTTCATGTTTTTAATAGGACTTTATAGTGGCTTTTTTCTTTCATGTGATTCATAACTGAATGTCCTTGGAGTTGACCAAAGTTTCTGAACAATTGTCTGTTGTGTTCAAGAGATAAGACTACCTCAGTATGAGTTGCTTCAGTCCATACAGAAGTTCATGGGAAAAACCCCCACAAAACAAATCCCACATTTTCTCCAGATCCAAGACTTATTAGTGTCAACAAATACATGTTACAGACAAGTTTCTAACAGCATACATTCTGTGCTAAACAGTAGGATTAAGTGAGATTGTAGGATCAGATACTTAATTTCTTCTGTGAAAGATTCATAAAACCAAAAACTGAATTAAGAGATGTGTATCTTCATCTATTGCAAGGGGAGTGAAGTATTGGGCCTCTGGGAGGTTTTTGTTTGTTTAAGTGAAAGAAAGTCACTATGCCTGCTGTTAATCTTGTAAGGGACTCCACTGAGCCACTGCCACACAATTCAGTCACCTTCTGATAGTAACTTACTGGCATTCAGGTCTATTGTAAATTCAGCTTGTAGCTTTTGGGATCATTATGACAAAACCAAGATGGCCTGAAAGATACTTAATCAGATGTCAAATACTTCTGTGAAGACTTCTTTGCATTTTAGTACTCCCCACTTCAGCCTATCCTCTCTCTTTTTCAGGCTTGTTCCCTAGCACCAATCCCCTCCTTTTTGTACAGAGAATTTATTTATAGATACACTGGTGACTCATTTTTCTGCAATTACACCTACCCATTTTCTTGCCTAGTTCCTCTTCCTTCAGCTTGATTTATACCAGCACCTCCTCCACCTTCAACCTCACTGATACACCAAGATAACTAGTCTAGTGCATCCAGCAGCTGCCTTAAGTGCAGTTTTCAGATCTTCCCCATTCCAGTGCTTTCTTTGACCAGAAAGAACTTGCCATTGCCGTTTCACCCATCGAACCATCTGGCTGTACTGTGCACACCATTTAGCCTGGTCTGATCTCAATGACAGAATGTGAAACTCAAAGGTAGAAAGGTCCAGTTGAAAGGTAAAGCCAGCAAGAGCATATTACAGGAAATAAGGTGACCAGTGAAGAGCTGCCACCCATCTGAGAACTACAGAATGATGTAATGAGAGGTGTAGCAGATTTCTTTATCTGCTGAAAGGCAGCTTATTGTTAGAGTGCTTGACCAGGACTCAGGAACAGCTGGCACTGGGAGCCAGCATTGGCTCTTTCTTGGCCAGCTTCTCTCCCAAACACAGTGGTCAACATGCAAGCAACAGAACAACAGAACCAGTGCTTTTAAGGCCTCCTGTTTGTATAGCAATTGCATATTTTCCAGCTTAACTAGGCAAAATGGGTCACTGCTGTATCAGCTGGTGTCTGGAGAGGGATGAAGGGTAATTGGAAGCTAGCAAAAACGTTACTGTTGATGACTGGAAACCTGCCATTTCAGTCTGTGGTAAGGAGCCTAATGTCTGCAATGAAAATAATGTAAAGAGGCAAATCTTACCATCTGCCGCTTTTCAGTAGTGGGAAAAATGTCCTAATTATGAGGAAATGTCTATTGTACTGGGAATGATAAAGAGCTATTAGTTGGATTTACAGGGAAGAAGAGTCTTGTTTAAGAAAAAAAGATGAGCAACAATAAGAATTAGTTCCTTTTCCCCACAGCCCATAAAGCTTTAAAGCTCAGTTCTTTTTTCTTAACTAGGTTTCTGTCTTTCTCCCCACTTCCCCCTACTGTTGACTGGCATGCTCTTAATCGAAGGATACTCATGAGAGCCAGATTCCCAGCATTTGTTTGTGTGCCTTAAACAGATCCTGTGTGTTGGGTGATATTTATAGCCTGCAGTTCTGTCAAAAGAAGGGAGGCCAGACCTCCAGGCTTCCTATCAACAAAGCAATGTAGGGCTGAATTACTGCAGTATCTGTTGATGCAAGATAAGCAGCTTGGATAAATATGCATTTATGTTTGATTTATTTTAATATTTTTTTCTTCCAAAATTTTCTTCTTTGCATATTGTGTAGTCTTTTTAAAGGTTCACAAAGCAACTAGTAAAGTTTGTTGCCAATCTCACTACTATTACCTTATTATGCTATTGTACCAAATAAAACTGAAGTGCTGTGCAATACTAATATCAGCTACAATATCAGTAACATCTAAGAGCAATTTAGACTATAAATATGATATTCAAAAGTGAAGTATAATTGCTTACAGCGCTCACGTTCACTTAACCAAAAGATGGTTTGGAAATGGCTTTCAAACTGCATTAGATTCTCTGGTTAGTAGTAATTTGATAAAAAATTATGCAATCTCAGGAGTTCTTTCCATGAGTGATGCTACACATCCTAGAGTTCTTGCTGATAAAAGTTTATGGAAGGAAGTTCATTTAGTGTAACAGCATGGTGGGAGGGAGTAGGAGGAATAGGTGTGACAAAAGTGAGCTCAGGGAAAAGAGTGCCATCATCTACTTCACAAAGTTTAAAACGTGGCAGACTTTAAAATGTGTCTAAATTGAACAGAATAAAAATACTGTTAATGTCTTCCCCAGACTATTAATAAGATGTCACCTACATCCTTGAAGTTGACTCTCAGACAGCTCAGAGAAGGAGCTTCCATGAGCTTGCAAGAGGTACTCAGGATGGAATACAGACTAAGCCAAGCATGCATGGTAAGCAAGTAGCTGTGCCCTTTGTCCCTTGCCAGCCACAGGGGAGGAGCAGTTTATCAGAGACTGGGTTTTATGTAGATTACATCAAGGGATCATAGTTTATAGGTTTTAATTTTCAGTATCATCTTTGTGTGCTTTATATGCAACTTGAAGGAGACTACATTAATGATGGTCAGGTGGGAGTGGTAGAGGGCTTCTGTTAAAAAACTATGAGAATATTAATATATGGATAGTTTTGTATTTGGACCATAATTTCAAAACTGGTGTTCTTGAACAGATTTTCTGTTTAAATTACTTAGTCCTCAGTGCCTCAATTCCCAGCAGAAGGATGGGAGTAGTTGTTTATCACTGCCTTTCAGGAGTGCTGTGATAAATTTTTTATAGACAACAATAGATTTTAGTAGTATTTGCACTAAGGACTGAGTGCTTGGATAACACACAAGAAAGTGATCCTTTCAGTAGAACAGAGCTGCTAACTGAATTACCTGAACAAATACCTTATAAAGCTTTCCCATGGCAGCCTTATTGTTAGTCTTGTCACATTTTAAAATATATATTATATATCCAATTAAGTGACTTGTGATGATTAAAGTAAATGCTTAGAAGTAAAAAAATCTATCTAATTCTGATATGTTGTAATGCCTGACAGTATCCTTGCCATAGCTTTCCTGAAACTAGTATTGTTGCTCCACTGCTAGGGATTAAGTCTTATATTTACCTTTATCAAAAAATAACTGCATGTTTACAGGATTCCATTTAACTGCAAAGTGTTCCAAGTATGCAGAATACATCACAGCTCCTGAAGAGTGGCTTTTCTCAGAGGAATTTCTGATCTGACACACCTTAGCCCCCATCATGCAAAGCTCTTTAGAAAAAGAGATGCAGCACAGAGAGAGGACTTGCACTGTGGGAACTCTGGTTGATCAGCTCCAGCTCAACAGACTGGTTTTAAGAGATGTGGCTGCATTTAAGCAAGGAGGTGTAGAGCTCTTTAATAAGTAAGGAGAAAGCCTAGAAAAGAACAGTACAAGCAGGATTTAACTGGATTTTGAGAACTTGCATTTCAAGCAGAAGCGGGGTAGGGGGAGATGAGATAAATTGACAGATTGAATCTGTCATGTTACAAGTGTTTTGTTTTTTTTTAATGATCTTTCAGAAAGGCCAGGACTTCTACGAAGGGGTTCGAGCAGGTAAGAATGCACACCAGAAACATTTTCCAAACTTAATAACATGCAAATCCACTATTGTGGTGCTTCTTTGGAGATTACTAGTTTAGTAGTAATCTCTAAACTAGATTAAGTGCATGCAGCAACACCCCAGAGAACGCTTCCCAGCTTGCCACAGTGTTTGCTTATTGGACTCCTGTATGGCCAAAATTTATTATTTGTTCCAAAGCACAAGAGCTGCGTTGTTTCCTTTGTGTAATCTCAGTTTCCTAACATTATTTCTCCACCTGGTTTCACCACTTCATTGTGAAACCTCAAAATATATATAACACTGACAGTAGTGAGTAGCTACGTGTATCATTTGTGCCCACAATAACATTGCCACATTGCTGGTTTAGCCAGCTATAAGATGGTTTAAGACTCAAAGAACAACTCTTTGCCTAGAAAACCATTAGAACAGAGACTTACTTTCCCCCCCCCATGTACCAAAATATCTCAGTATAGAGGTGTCTTACTATTAAAAAAGTGTATCTGTAAACTTGATGCTAAATAATTCAGCATTTTAAGGCATTGGTCAAGGTAGGTAGTGGTAAAAGTAGAGCAGTGGCTCAGCAAGTTCATCTGGGGGACAGACTCCAATTCTGTCCTTGATCCTACTGCTGATTCACTGTGCAGTTTGTCACACCCAAAGTCACATCTGTTGGGAACTGTAGCAATTATTTATGTACTATTCAGTACAAGATGAAATAGAGCACAGGCATTTCATTTGCCAAGGAGCTTATGGTACAAGGCATTTGGATGGATAACTTTTGGGTTGGACTTCTAATTCACAGAGATATATAGTCAAGTATGTGTTATCACCTCCTCCTCATTTTTTATATCTATCTTTATAAAGTAGTTTAAAATCCACTTGAGAAATGGATATTAGTGTTTGAGTGTTTGCTATTAGTTACACTGTATTAAAGATAGCTTGGGGTGAGAGACACAAAGTCGGTTTGTATAGCATGGAAAAAGTTTCTGATTTTAATTAATTAGTCTTTAGCACTTACTAGCAGAGACTCCTTTGAAGAATTTACCACACACATTGAGAAGTACGTGGTGTTCATAGTGTTGGTAATGGCGACAAGGAGATCTTAAAAAGACTGTTCCTAGGATATTTTCTAAATTGGCATATAAGCTGCTGCAATGTAGTTACTCAGGAAGTGACAAACTCAAAAGTCTGAGAGTCAGAGGAACACCAAACTGAATTCCTCCTTGTAAGGCACAAGGTCACGAAACCATCCGGGACTGCAGCACAGTACAGAGCAAATCCCTTTCAGTATGGCCAGCAAATACACAAACTGCTTGTACAGAAAGAGGCTGCAAGAACAGCAGTTGGGAAACTTCTCTTTTGCACAGGATGATGTAGCAAAAGCTTAGGTATGTCAGGGGAAGGAAAAAACCAAAACCACCCACCAGAGATCCAGCTGCACTGAGGGGAATACTGCTACTACTGCTAATTCATTCTTGAAGCACTTTTGTTCTCTGCTTACTGCATATATATTGTTCTCAGGTTTTCTGCCTTAGAATCTGACTCAAGATAATTTTTGTAGTTGGGTCTAATTTCATAAAAATCATTATCCAACAATGAGCTGAGCATTCTTTTTAATAGGAAGTGAGATTATTAAATACTTCACAGGATCAACCTAGTGAACAAAAATGATAAGGTGTTATGTATTGGCTTTTTCTTTATTAAAGCATTACCTTTCAGGCATTTAAGGGCCAGCTGTTGACCCTGTCTACCACAAAAGGATCTACCACGAAATAATGTTGAATTAAAACAACCAAATTTTAGTTTAAGATTGTTTTTCAGCAGCAATGGCCAAAGGTCAGGCTTTAATAATAGCTTTTATCTGCTTCAAACCATAATTTTAATAGGCATGCTAGGAAAGTAGTTTAAAAGCTTTTTAAACCTGCTTTGACCTGAGGTCAGAATTTCATTTTTCTTTCAGCCAGTTTTCTCAACCTTAAAATCTGCTGTGGCAAACAGTCCTTCCCTTTATGATTCTTGTGATTGGAGCTATTAAAGAAAAGCTAAAGCCTTAAAGCATAAACCACATAAATCATATTTCATCAACATTTTCCCACATTATGGTAAATGTGGACTTTGAACATTCTAGGTATCAGTTTTTCACCTTGATTTGTAAAACAAGAGGTAAACTAAGAAATGCATATAGGTCTGTTTTTAAATTCTTACTGCCTAAGAAAAAGCCGGTTTTGGAGTCTGTGCTCAAACACACCCAGGGAGAGTACGAGCTCATCAGCAAATCTCAGGGACAAAAATCTGTTCAATTCCCCTCCTAACTGTGCAGGAAAGTGCACTTGAAATGGAACTGTAAAGGTCTTACACATATTGCTGATGCTGCAGAGCCATTATTTCTGTACAGCTTCTGCCTCGTCTCCTGCAGAGCTGGCAGATGTGAGCCTTACCCTGGGCACCCCAGGGCCCTGCAGCAGGCAGAGAGAACTTCAGGGGCTTAGAAATATCAGTGTTTTGGCTGTGCTGAAGGAAGCTAAGCAACACCAACACCAACTGAAGCCTGGTAAAGTCATGGCTACTGAACAGAGGGGCTTGGGATTTTTACTAAGAAAGGTAAAACACAACAATAAACACTTAACACAATGTCTATGCTCAGTTACTTTTATATTAATGAACTTAGCCTACCTCAGAAGTCTTCAGAATTTTTATTCCATTCCTGTGGTGATCCATCTCAAGCTGGAGAAATACAGAACATACAGAAGTTAAATCAGAAAGGGAATATTTTCATGATGGTACTAGAAAACAAATATTTTAACTTATAAGACTAAAGACTTAATTGGAGAGACCATTATGAGCATTCAGTTTATCCACCAGAGTAAAACTGGCCACAAATCCAAACAAAGATGAACTTGATGAGACAGCAGTTCCCTGGAGTGGAGAACTAGCAGCAGTTAGTATAGTGTGGCAGAGGTGAAGCTGTAGTGACATACACATGGACTTTTTTCCTCTAAGTGTTGGCTTTTGTGGATAACAGTTTATTTTGGCCAGATTGTGAACTTCAACTAAAATTGAAGAAAATCAGTAGATAAGTCCTACACCAGTGGGACAATTATGTCTTTTGATCCAAACCAGTCAATGGTTTCACATCACCATGTTTAGAATTAACTTGGAGGATCACAGTTTTTCAAGTTACTCAGTTAAATAACATAGTAAAATCACTCTTCTACAGAACATTTCTTTTAAGTATTTGCCCACATGGGTTCTGTTCTCTGTGGAACTGCAGCTTCTATCTATAAAATTGGTTACTTCTTAAAATTAGTGTTTATTGTTGCTAGGGAGTCCTTAGTCCTCTGTTTGTAAGTAAACAGGTATAGGGCTCTGATTTGCCTTTCTCTTTGAAAATGTAAGCTAAAGAGTTGTGATGCCTGTATGTCTTCAGCTACAAAAATATTAATCAGTGCAGTTGTCATCTGAATGGCATTTTTTTTCTAGGTACTCTCAAGTGTTGGGTAAAGTGGGAAAGTTAAAGAGAAGTTTTCAAGTCACATTTTTTACTAAAAACTGGTAAACAGGCCATGTGTTTTGATAAGGCACAGTCTTTAGGTAGGCATTTGTTTCACTGAACTTAAAATCCCACCCCTTTACACATTTCTCATCATGGGTATTTCTAGTCTACTCAGTAAGAACAAAGTTTGTTTAGAAAGACATGACAACTTACCAAAAAAACCAGCTGTTATTCTTCAAACTTTGGGGTCTCTATGTCTTCTGTTTACATGCCTTTAGAACCATCCTACTTCAAACTCTATCTCAGAAAACAAACAAACAAAGTCTGTTCTCAACAGAAGAACTTGAGAGGTGCTTCCTCTTCCTTCCCATCCTCTCTTAAGTGCTGTGGGCTGTGTTGGTCAGCAGGTCTCCCAGGACACAGGTGCATCTCCAAATCAGTTGCTGGTATCACTCACCTGAAGGGAATTTGTATGTGAGGGATATTGGGCAGTTAGTGCATCCTAGAGAGCCACAGTTCCTATAGCTGTTCTTCTTTAAATTACAAAAATTTCACATTCTGAATAGCATCTTTATGGGTTTCTTAAAGCCCGAAAGGTGATTGGAAGGATGTTGTGAAATTCCATTCATATTGATCATTTTTAGACATAAATTAACTCCCTCTTATTGTTTGCTAGTGCAGCTGTTCTTGCTGACGTCTTCAGTTTTCCTCTGATACAAGGAATGTTTTTTGGGAATTGATATTTTCTTGTTATACTTTTATATGTTATTCATTCACTGATCTATTTCCCAGGATACAGCATAAAGTCTATATAATCAGATTATTCAAATTGTCACAGTTAAATCTACACAGATCTGCAGTATCTGACAGTATTTACAAATAATCATTCTTGCTTTTCCCACAAAGATACTCTGCTTTACTCTTTCATCATGAATTATTTTATTATTAGTTTACACAATGTGTTTAAATTAGCTTTAGGCATTTAACAGCACTTTGAGGCATCTCCTACACTCTCCAAAGAGTCAGATTTTGCACAGAGGTGTGAAAAGCCTTGTCCAAAAGGAGCATCATAGATACTGTTCCCAGGTTCACATGGAAAAAGATGTCAGGGAAGAGTGGCAGGTCTATCTGAAGTGATTCACCATTCCTTGTATCTTCAGGCAACTCCCAAATATGTTTCTAGACAGGTCACAACTCAAGAGTTTTTATTAGAGTAGAAATATGTATGTTACAAAAACTCTGCCTTCTCCAGAGCACAGTGATTTTTCTCCCCCATGTAACCACTGCAGTGATCTGTCTTGATGCAGTCTTTTTAATTTAATTTAATTTAATTTAATTTAATTCATTTTAATTAGAGGAAGTTTACAGGTAACTTTGGTGTCTTTCTGTTCCACCTGACAGTGCTGATTGACAAAGACCATTCCCCAAAATGGAAGCCATCTGCTCTAGAAGAAGTCAGTGATGAATTTGTGGACAACTGTTTTAAGCCACTGGGAAACGACGATCTCAAGTTGTAAAGATCAAGCCTGTTGACATCTTATATATCTGCTCTAATTCTGTAATATAAAAATTAATAGTAGTGTGATAAATTTTGACAAGACTCTTTTAACTAGCCTGACATTCACAAGGCTAATTTTTTTGCGTTCAGGAATATTCTCTATAATGAGGAAATAATTGTATCTCTGGTTAGTAATGGGAAAAATCACTTCAAGGCAAATTGTTATTTTTATTGTTTTACACAATGATTAACATTTAATTTTTTTGCATCAACTCTTAGTTTAGGAGGAGCCCTTGGGGAAGAGAGCACAGTTAAGGGGTGACCTAATAAGCAAGAAGTCAGGAGACCTCTTGTGTTCTTGGTTCTGTCACTGATCTGTTAAATTGGAGTTGTGCCTCAGATTCTTCTCCATACAATGAAAATAAAATATACTTAAAGCTTTAAAACAGTCAGAGCTACAAAGGAAAGTGGAAGACAGAATTCATGGTGTTAAGTAGCCTTTTAAATTAAAGCTCAGACTGACATACTATTAGTCTGAGAACAAGAAAATGTTCTATTGATTTAACATCTGGTCATTATTCAGCCTTGCTATGTGCTCTAAACATTGTTCAAATGCCATAATATTGCCAGAGCCTAGAGCACACTTCTGTTTGATGGTATAGCCCATTTTTTAAAATGCTATTAAGTCTGATTGAACTCTATAATTAGTTTTTCATGATTGCAAAAATTTGCAAGTTTTTCTTGGTCTTGCAGTGCTGAAGAAACTACTGCCTCAGACCTTGCTGTGAACACCAAGCAGCACATTTCCTGTGCATTAAAGGTTGCTGGGTTCTGATATTAATGCATGAAGTTATATATGACATAACCAGAGCCCCCTGATAAAGTATAATCTCTTTTTGGTGGGGGGATTATTTTTTCTACTGGGTGTGCAACACACAGCTACTAATCTTTCTTCAACATTACTCCTACATGCTTTTGTAAGGTTTGTCAAATCACATATCAGTATTTCTTCCTACTTGTTTCTACAGTTACAGGCAGGTCACAAATAACAGATTTTGGCTTCTCTGATGGTGAACCACCGAGGCTAAAGGAAGAAAACTTCTGTTCAAATAACACAGTCAGTAACCAGCAATGGGGAATCAAAAAGTCAGAGCTGCAGCAGAACCATAATGGAGTTTTCAACATTGGGCAGTTTTTATTACTAACACTTATGGTCTGCAATGGCTTAAGGCTCCTTCCTTTCCAGGAGCTGTTGCCTGGAAACAAAGTCCAGGAAATTCAGGCAGCAGGGTGAACTACCAGAGTGACTTTCAAAAAATCAGAGGTGAGCAACTAGAGAGCAAAATCAAGAAAAATTGGCACCTTGCTTTGTTGCTATAATCTTTCAAGATAAAATTGTTAAAATTTCAGCTGCGAGTTAAGGTTACCATGGATATATTTGTTATGTCCTTGAGTTTACTTCCAAATGTACTTGAGAGATTTCATTAATACCCTTAGGGCAATTCTGAAAATATGACTTGAATTTCTACTTCAGGCTGGTTCTGTAAGAAATGTAAGCCTCCTCCCCTTATTTTTAAAAGTTTTTATATGTTTTACATTCTTAAACAATGCCTATTTTTAATTTATTTTTTAAAGATTGGTTAATTTCATTATTTTTGTACAAAAGGAGCAGTCTTCAGTGACTACATTTAATGAAAAACACAATAGTTCCCAGGGAGTAGGGGACATGCCTTCTCTGACTGTAAAGGACTTACAAGGTTTTAGCAAGAATATACTTCCCAATTCATAAACTTTGACTTGCATGTTCAGTTGCCTCCAAAATTTATGTGAACAGGAAATATCCCAGGCTCGTGGTAACAAGATTCTGTCCAAACTGTGCATTTTTATCAAATAAAAGGCATACAAGCAGATGGTAAGTTGAATTTTATTTGGTCCACAAGAAAATATTTTCCACAAAAAATATTGTAAAAATATATTGTAGTGTGTTTTATTTGGGAATACTGATGTGTCTTACTCCAGAAATGTCAATTTTACAAAGTTGTGCTGCAGTTAATGTGTTTTGAACCAGTATTAGAATATCAAGTCCATCACATCATATCCACTCAGACTAATCTTAGGTTTCCTGGAGAAAATAGAAAGCAAAAGTATTATTAACTCCTAAACAGAAGTAAACAGTTTTGCAGAGTTTGCCAGTCCCAAACTCAAGTGCCTTTATTTCACACCATCAAGTCAAAAAATCAATGGCAACTTAGCTGGGAACCCACTGTACGTGGGCTTATAAACTTTATAAACCTGTAGCACAGCTTAGCACAATCTAATGGTAAGTAAACAGTCGTGGTATTATTTAGGTAAAGAAGTCCTCATTTTTATTATGTATTAGTATTGTGCCTATTGAATGTACAGCAGGGCTCTGGAAAGGGATCTCCTTCGATGTCTCACCGGACTGTGGCACTGAACAGGTGTTATTTATTTTTTATTAGGGATAAGTGCATTATTTATAAGGACAGCGTCTTGTAAAAGAGATGATTTTCCTGGTGAGAAGCTGCCTCCCTGTTGTTTGCAAGCTTGTTTGCTTTCCATTTGCTCCTGAAGTGCCAGTGTCATGGAAAGCATCATAAACCAGCTGGAATTGCACTTCAGGCCATACTGAAGCTGCTGTAATCTTCAGGCATTAATGAGGGAAGACGAGGTTTGGGGCTGCAGGTAAGTGAGTGACTGGCTGGACCCACCAAGCAGCACAGCCACCATCCCACACAGCAGGCTGTCCAAATGGAAGCAGTCTATGGTGCATGTTTAATTACACTTGGGTAACTTTCTCCTTTGGGGAAATTCTGAGTATTTATCAGAATGGATGCCGTGATGTAACCTCAGGCTGGTTTTTCGTTGTGCCTGCTGTTGGACAGGGCAGTGGCAGCCTGCCAAGGAAGAAGCTGCTTTCAGAAGCGCACCTGACATTCCCAAAGAGTGTCAGATGCTAAGGCTACATCCAAAGGAAGGATTTGAGACATGGCAACAGCAAAGCACTGCAACACCCAACTCCCCACGGCAGCCACCAAGGTGTCTGTACCAGGGTCGAGGCAGATACACCGAATTTTACTCTGAAAGGGAGGGCAGTTTTTTATCTGCTGTTCACCTGCCTGGCCAAGAATGGCTGTGGAGCTTGGGATTTATTTTTTTTTTAATTACTGTGGCTAGCTGTGTTAACATTCTTGAGTCAAGACTCATGTTAGAGTGGTTGGCCTTTTTTCTGTAATAAAGCTTTGTTTTAGCTATAGTAAGAACAGGAATTTTTAATACTGTGGTTGGTTAAACAATGCACAACTGATATGTACTGACCTGGTCAGTGTTTTGGCTTTGCTTTCTAACTCACCCTAATACACAGAGGTTTTTTAGACAGAGCAAACATAGGGTATGATCTAATGTTTTCTATGCTGTAGAATTTCAAGGAACATCACTATTAGCAGTAGAATTTAAGTGAGCCATAATACCTTAGTCCCACTTTGCATATGGCTTTGAAGACAACTATGTTACTTCAAAGAGGACATTACAGCATAAGCTGATTTTGTTCCCTTTTTCAGCAAAAGCTGAGAACAGTCTTAACAGCATGGTCCAGTCTGGTCACTGGGAGTTAGTAGCAGTCTTGTGCTGTGCCACAAGCATTTTTCACTCTTTACTCTTGATAAAACCACTTCCCAATATAGGTGAATTTAAAATAACTAAGTTTGTGTCTCAATGTTTGCAAAACAGCTCAATTCATAGACTGTCTTATGTCTGAAAATAAGCTAAAAATAACAGTTGACATGGTCCTCTCTCTGCTTGCTTCCCATTGCTTGAAAAATCATGCCTTGTATCATTCACTAGAACTACGTGTACCTTTTAAAAATAGTAACAGTTTTTGCCAGTATGGAAAGCATTTCTCTATAAAATGAAAACATAAAATGGGAAGCACTTTGATCTAGGAAAAAGAACTATGTCTTTTAAACTGGCCATCACAGAAAAAAGGAACAAACAGGTGGTAAAACACCAAGCTGTTTCCAAGGCCTTCACTTTGCAACAACTTCCCTTTAAGATTAATACAATCCATCCCATTCCTGATCTGTCAAACACTAGTTATGAGCACAGTGGGTCAAGCTGTGAGTCCTGGGGAAGCAGGGAGCAGTGTGTGGATAAAAGCCAGATAAAATGGGCGAAGAATGCAGCCCTTGAACTTTGGGCCTAAGGCTTAGTCACTAACTCAGTGCATTCAGGGCACTGCTCAGGGTCTGGGCTCCTGTGGCTCTTACTGGCACCACCATACACAGATTTTCCAACAGATGAGCAAGAGCCCACAGAAGCTGCAGGAAGGTGTCCTGTCCCACAGGTGCTACTTTAGAGAGGAATTTTAGTGTAACACAGCCATAGTTCCCATGAAACAAGTTGTCCTAAAACACTGTCACACCTCTGAAGGTTCATTTCACTAGTTAACATCAGTAGTTTTTGCACACCTGTCTGGGTTACAGTGAAACAACAAAACTAAATCCCACCCAAACCAGCACCCTAACATGAAAATAAACCTAAACAAACCCCCAAACCCCCAAACCCAAAAACCAAACAGCTTTGGTCTGAACACAGTGATCAGATGTCATCAACCTACCTTACTGCAGGATTTGACAGACTAGCTTTCATGCATTTACAGAAGCATCTGTTAATTATAATGCACTGTTTTGTCAATACTGTCATGTTTCTCACTGGTTCACCTCAGAATGGAAAGTGAATAGTCTTACCATCCATACGGTTCCCTGAATACCACTTGGTTTTATAAAATGCTTCTCATCACCTTCATTATTTTGTGGTATTATAGATTTAGCCAGGTCAAAGAATCAAAGTAAAATTTATGGCAGCAGTTACCTTTGCTACATGCAGACCTTGGTTTCACTTTAGCAAAATGCAGACAAATGTACCAAGCACAGAGAGTTCTTCTCACCTGCTAACAGGCCACTGATCTTTTATGCAGTACCTAGAAATAATCCACACTTTGTCACTCAGTGTTGCTGGGGCCTCTGTGGCACTGCTTGTACAGGTGGAGGGCAGCCACGTTCCTCTCATCTTCTTTTTAACTGTAATTTCTGGTCACATCCAACACATACAAAGACAGAATATACTCAACATACAGCTGATAACAAATGACACTCGATGAACAGATTCTACTGTGATCCAATTAGTTTGTTAGCAGTATAGGTTAAAAGGCAAACTTTTTTCAGCCTCTCCTTGCAAACCCATCCGTACAGTGGCAATATCCTCAAACCACAGCTGATTGTGCTTTATTTGCACCAGTACCACGTACAAACTGCTGCACAGACAGGCCAGGCCGCTCCCTGGGGCCGGTCCTTGCCAAGCTCAGGGCTCAGGGGCTCAGGGCACGTCGCTCTCGATGAAGGGGATGTCGCTGTACTTGCTCTCCGTCACTGCCCACTGCTTCACCGCCTGCTCCAGGATCTCCCGGGACAGGCGCTGCGCGTAGTCCAGCACTATGGTGCTCGAGGGACCCCTCTCATCCACCTTCACTGCTAGCAGAGAGGATTTCTCCCCAGTGCATCCTTCGGTGCCTCCCCCGATCTTTTCATCCGGGATAGCCTTCGAACCCTGACAGGCAGCCTTGGATTTGATGCATCCCATGGTACATTGGAAAACGCAGCTGCAAAATTCAGTTCAACAGCATGTTCTGATAACCTGGAGATGCTTTCCTTGTTTGATGCAGTGCTGCTGCTTCTTGCCAGTGGCTCCAGTTATTTTCAAAGAACAGAACATCTCCTTTTGTGCTTCTGAAGAAATCTGTCAAAATAGCGTTTCATAGAAAGGCAATAAATAGTTTACCACTGTCAGTGAGCTCCAAGGAAAGCTAAATTCACTACAGATGCCTGTAGAAGCAGCTTAAATAAATCTCTGCACAGTGTGCGTAAAATGTTTTTATCAGCAACATCCATCTACTACGAGCAGGGAAAGTGTGACCTGAATTCAAGCTGCCTTTGAATGCAACTCCCAGTACAGGATGGAAGCCATCTAGGAATGTAAAGGTCTTAGGAAAAAAATAAAGCCAGTTTCTTCCAAGCTGACAATGCATTGCTCTTTTCCTGAAATTGCAAACGAGTGTGTTTAACTCCAGGGGCTGCTGCTGCTGCAGGAAATAAACACCAAAACCACCCCACAGAAGCACCACACAACCAGCATAACCAGAGCCTTGTGTCGTGGCCATCACACGCCCCTTGGGCAGGGTGACACTAATGCCCAGTGTCATTCTGCTGTTGCTCAAGGAGGCTCAAGCACACAGCCACCAGACGCTATTCACAAGGAACAAGAGCTGTTTTCCTTTTTTCCCTGGAGAGGTCAGGGAAAGCAGCAGCAGCCTGCTGAGATCAAGGCAGCTCCAGCAGAGCCAGAGCACCGTTCTCACTAAAGCAGGACAACTCTACATCTGGAGAAAGCAAAGTGACCAACAAAACACCTGACAGGGTTCTTTTGAACTGCTCAAGATCCAGAACTGGCCCACTCCGAATTCTGGTATGTTTTTGTTTACCAGCCTACAAAGCTGTTTCTCGGGCTATTTTCTCTCCCCAGGCAAAGCAGAATCTCACGATATGCCTGACTTTGCTTGGCATGCACTTACCCACTTATCAGAGTTAACAGACTGCCAGCCAAAATAAAGACTGTGCTGCACAGAAACCAACTGTTCCCTACAGCTTCACCCGATGACGTTGTACTAAGGTCAGCCAAAGTTAAAGATTTTTTTGTAAATAGCCTTTGAAAATATAACCATGGCAAAGATGTTAAGCCTTATTTATATCCTTTATACACTGGAGGAAACAGAGCCTCCAGTCCAGTAACCTGACCACAGGCAAATATTTGCAGAGGAATCAATCCCATTTGCAGGCAAATGGTCCTTCACAGGTAGGATGGGACTTACCCAGTCCAGTAGCTGACTCAGGAGAAGCAGTCTCCTTGGGATAAGCTCCTCTCCTCCTTTTTGCTAGTTCATAAAAACCTTCACTACCTGTCTGTAGGGCTGAAGTGCCAGCACACAGAAGGGGTGGATGGTGTTCCTGGCAGAAAGTCAGACCTAAAGGGCTTCTGAAACCACAAAGTCCCTACAAATGCTTTAATACCTTTAGCTTTGTATCAGAATATTTCAGTGTTGTGGAGGAACATTTGTAAAACACTTCATTAAAGTTCAATAAGTTTCTTTTGTGCCTACTGAGATGCTGCAGCACATGCCAATGTGTTTTAGAGGAGGCAGCACAGTTAACAAGCCTGTAACATAAACCGTGCCAGGATTCGTGGTTTTACCCAACACAGAGGAGAACTAAGCTGTCAGTGAGATTTTTATTGTAATAACTTGTCATTAAACGAATAAAAGGCAGGGTTAATAACTTGTCATTAGACAAGTAAAAGGCAGGATTCCCTTCACTGCACAAGAAACTCCATTTATCCCTATGGACTCTTATAAAAACCCATGAGCTTTGTACCCATGTCTATCCACCACATACACTGAGCAAACCAGATGCCAAGGAGAACCTGAAAGCACTTCAGATACCTGAATAATTCAAAACTTCCTAATAGTAATATCTTGTGTATGTCTAATTTCAATATTTACCATTAATAAAACATTAATAAAAATAACTTCCACTTGCTCTTCTGGATAAATAGGTAGTTAGAAGTCTACAACATGGCAAAGAATCACTAACAGCAGCTACAACCCAGCACTGCTGCTACCTGTCAGCTGCAGTCTTGACCCAGCCAAGGTGATACACAGCTTCACTGGGAGGGACATGGGTGTGCTGCCCAATTCCTTCTCACTACATTACTGGTAACAGCTTATTGTTATCAGAGTTTATCCATGCCACTTTACTTAAAATAGATGAAAAAATCCAAATCTGAATAGTCCAAGTTTGGAGACATGGTCTCTTATGTGTTATTCTTTTTTTTTTTCTTCTTTTTTTTTGGGTGCTTTTTCAAGGAGGTCTGATAAACAGCAGCCAGCTGTAGTTAGTATTTTATCATTGCTTTGATGTTTCCCTCCTACAACTGGAGATCTCTGTTAGGGGACACCAGCAGATGAGTTAGTGTCTAGAGGAAAGGAGGGAATGTGAGGTAGGGAGAAATTCCCTAAGGTCAGCATCTTCCTCTGCAGGATTGACCTCTGTTCCCACCCTCTTACCTCTGCCTTTTCATTTGGGCTAAACCAAATGTTTGTGTGACTGTCCTACACAGAGGAAAGGGTGGGCTATAAAGCTTGTAGACAGTTTAACTTAAAAGCAAAGTTATCGACCCTAGTTTAAATCCTTGCCTGTTGCTGATTCCATTATTTATAGAGCTCAGTACTTTCCAAGTTGCTGCAGGAAGTTTTATAGTTTGCCCGCTCTACTGGAGTTAATAATTGTTGGCACAGAAATGATTGCAAATGAAGCTGCCCTCAACCTTCTGACTGCTTCCTTGTTTTTCTGACAACCATTGCTTGCACACACGTGGTGAAGAGCTGTTTAAATCCTCTCTGCTTCAATCTCATCTCCAGGGTGTTCTGACAGGGATTTTAACATCTCTACCTTTCCTCACAAAGCTCACACCCTCAGAGGGAAAAAAAAATAAACCAAAGTAAACCAGTTCATTTTACTTCCATCACGATGTTTCATTCAGTAACTGCACAAGGCAAAATTATCTGATAGGAGCCTGTTTCTTTCAGTGTCCAAGCTTTAAGGTGTTGCCAGTTGTGTCTCAGAAACCACTGGTTCGATGCTCAAGCCAAAATCTCTGCAGACACAGTTCTGCACATGACAAGCTGGAGGCAGAGGTCAGGGAGCTCAGTCTGCTCTGCTACACCCTCAACTGGCAGTTAGAGCAGCACCATCACAAAGATTAACACATCTCCTCTTTTTAAAGACCGACTTTTCAGTAAGGGAAATGCTGAATTAGTTTATCCAAAAACAGGCTCCCGGTCGTGCTCAGTTTCAGTCGACATACAGTCAAAATGTTTTTAAGTACTTCGAACAACAAACAGGGTGTATTACTTTAAGGTCAGGTGTTGTTTCACTATGATGTTATTTACTACATGTATGCCCTGTGGTAATACAAGGAGAGAGAAAATATTGAGGGAGTGGTAGGTACCACGTAGCTGAACTCACCTGGCATGTGAGGGCTTAAGCACTGTCTCTGCCAGCCTGGCCAAGTGCTTCCTGCCAAGGTAAGTTCATTTCTAACCTACTGAAGGAAACAAAACAATGGTGAAAGAGTGCAATTCGCTATTAGGTGATATAAAATACAGGAAAAAAAGCACTGATAGCAACGCCATTTTATTAAACAAATAAGACTTCTTAAGGTATTAAAATAATCAATAAAAATAATTAAAAAAGGCTAAACGTGAGCTATCAAAAAATAAGTGTTTCACCTGCCCTCTTCAATACAATTGCATATGATGAAGAGAGGCAAAAGGGAAAGAGTTTTGCTGTTATGCAACATCTCTAGGTATCCCAGGCAAATAAGTTCCTGCTACCATTTAAAGGTTTTCCATCCTCCAGAACCTCGGAAAAAATCTTGAAGTTCAATACTATACTGCAAGGAATTGCTGTCTGTAACACTTTCTGTTACAGCAGTCACCAGATTAAAAATCAGTCATACTTTTCAGAAGAGCTTAGTGCAGCTTTGCCCAGCTGAAGACAGCAAGTAATCTCTGCTGTGATAGAGCCAAGCTTCTCACTTCCCAAACCTTTACATCCTTGAAACCCTCCTCCAGGCAGTTCCCTCCAAGTTTTTCCCTTGGTATCCACAAGAGAAGCTCAATGTGCTGCTTACCAAAACCACGTCTGCTTCTAAGGGGTTGTCCCCCTTGTCCCCAGTAGAGCACAGACACCTTCACTTCTGGGACTCTGCAAAGGGAACCCAGAAACAGAACTTAGCGCTCGCCAAGATGTCAGAGGTACATGTTATCACAGAGCTGTGAATCTGTAGTGCTGGCCTTGCAGAAGTCTGTTTGCCTTTTCTCATATACAGAACTTGACTTTGACAAAGGTAAAAGGATGATACAGCACTTAATAAATTAGATTGAATGACAGGCTGCAACAATTTGTGTACAGCACCTAATCCCAGGCGCAGAGTGGGGCCACTCCTCGGGCAAGTGGCTCCTGACTATATGCAGGATGCCAACCTCCTTTCACAGCAAATCCAGTTAAGGATGACTTCAGCAAGGATACAGGAAGGGTAATGTGCCCCATCTTTTGCCTAAGCCTAAAAGTTCTCTCCTGTATTCCCTTCTCCCTCTCAGAGCTTCTGCTGAGACCTGGACCTTGACTGTCCAAGTACACAGAGAGAACATTCAGATAATCACAGTGCTGCTACTAGCATGGAGACAACAAACATTACTCTGTAACAGAGATATTCAAACTTTGAATTTGGGCAGGTGACCCAGCTGACCCACCAGCAGAGGTGAACCAAGCAGCACTCAGGCATCCACACCTCTGAACTGCATCCAATCGCATTCAGCATTCACGTCCCCCATGCGACAGTACAGAGAAACAGAACCCCAGAACACCCTATTCCTGCCTCTCCCTAGCAAGGTGGGCTGTTACTTGGGAGCACACGCGGTGCTGTGCCTTTGGATATTCTGCAGCTTTGAACAGAGCAGCGGCACACAAATGGCAGAGGGATGAATCACTCCCTCCGTGCACAGCGTCGCCTCCGTCGCTGCAGGACTCAGAGGCTCCCCGTGCAGAGCAGCCCCAGGCAGGGGCTCCCAGGGCAGCCTCTCCTTAACATCCAGCTTCCTGCAAATCCTACAGGAGACGCACTGTACAACATTTACTATACCAACTCCTTCTAATCATAGGAAAATGAAGTTTAAAAAAGCTACAGTTATTTTAAGACAAGCGCAATACTGAAGATGCAGCTACTTCAGGCAATCACTGAAATATCCAAATATCCCAAAACAACTCAGGCAATGAAAAGCAAAAATAGAGCCCTCATTCCTCACAGGGCTGTCCCCTCCCTCTCATGCTGCTTAGTGCCAACAAGAGATAAGAGCTGCAGATTGGAAAGGGCTGGATGCAGCAACCACAAACAACTGCTGTGCAGGATTAGCATGTAAGTGAAAGTCTCCTGGTTATCTGTCTCAGGATATGTGCTGGAATTTCAAAGGCTTGGGTTTTTTCCCCTTCATGTCCACAACTGATAAAGGTTTTCCAGGCTTTTAAGCCAGTTTATAAGTGAATAGAGAAATTACACACTTGCTTTTCAAAATCAGGCACTACCTCTAGTTTACTTGAAAAGGCTTTTCAATAAGAGCACAGTTGATCACAGAATCATAGAATCATTTTGGTTGGAAAAGACCTTTCAGGCTGAGTCCAACCGTTAACCCAGCACTGCCACGACCACCACTAAAACATCCCTATGGGCAACATCTACATGACTTTTAAATACCTCCAGGGCTGGTGACTCCACCACTACCCTGGGCAGCCTGTTCCAATGCCTGACCACCCTTTCAGTGAAGAATCTTTCCTAATATCCAACTTGAACCTCTCCAGGCACAATTTGAGGTCATTTCCTCAGGACCTACAGCTTGTTACCTGGGAGAAGAGATCAACTCCCACCTGTCTACAAACTCCTTTCTCAGTCAGAACACTGAGTTACTTAATGGAGGCAATTTCCATGTCACATTTCATCTCTCAAGCACTTAAGCAATGCATTTAAGGAACATGAAAATCTCAAAATTAGAGGGAAAAACAGAAGAGAGGAAAATGTTTCTTCTTACTTCACTTTATGATTTACATGCACAGTGGGAATGGGGTTTTTTTGCTGTTAAATAGTACAGCTGTGTTGATATGAGTCTTCATGCTGACAAACTCTGGAAGCCTAAAACAAGTATTGACTTTAAAAAATAAAAGGTAAAACCCCCCACAAAATAAAAAAAAAAATCCCATCCCACCTAGCCTCCCCCACCAGCCACACAATCACAGAAACCAGGAACAAAAACAAGTGCTTTCTGCACTGTTCTGGCAATCTCACCCAAGCTTTGGGAAGTAGCAAGCAAAGATGAAGTACCAAAAGAAACCTTTGGGTGAAAATACCAGTAGTTCAGAGAACAGCAATGCCAGCAGGTACAGCCCTCAGCAGCCACAATGTTATTTTTCATCCAGGAAAAAGAAGTCTTGTTAAAAGCAAAGAACACTCTGTGCTTGGTAGCTGTCTAATTTCATGAAAGTAAAACTGTACCCAGTCAGCCTGTCCTGAAATCCTCCCTCCTCCCTCCAGTGCAGCAGTTTATTCACCAGAACTGCACAGAGCTCAGAGCAGCCTGAAGGCAAGAGGGGAAGAGGATGCTGAAAACTTCTTAGAGGTTCTGCTCATGTTTTAACTAAGCTGGTTGTCCAAACAACTATATATGCTACCATTATGTCCAAATTTGGCCAGAAATACTTACAAACTACTAATTCTGTTTGGTTTTTCCCTGCTGGGTGGTTTTTTTCCCCAGTGTATCAGACTACAGGTAAGCAAACATTTACTACTACAGACTCCACCAGACCACAGACAAGAAAGAATATTAACTTAACCTACCCCTCTGTGAAGAAGAGCAGGATGCCCACTGTTGATGAAAGCCTGTTCTCTAAATGGGTAAGAGCAAACCAGTGGATTTCCTTAGCAAGCACACAGCAAGGTTATAGAAGAAAAGGCATGAAGAAGATGCAAAGTTTCTCAGAAATCCCATCTGCAGGAAGCTTAGCCAAGACTAAAGGAACCCAACTACACAAACTATAGAGGAATGCCTATGGAAGGGAAAGCTACTAGTTATAGAGAAGATCCAAAACTCTCCAAGAACCCAAATACAAAATAATGCTCAAAACTGGTGAATGAAGAGAAACAAAATATCAGAAATGGACATAAAGTTTTTGATGTAGATGCACAGCTGTTTCCTTGCCCTACATAACATGTAAGGATACAGGTTCAACACATCTTTTAGCAAAGCCCACAGTTCTTGCAATTATCACCCCCCACCCCCATCTGTAGTAGCTGCAAATCCACAGTCTGAAGACCATCCCCACAAACATTCCCCCACAGCAGGGGAAAAGGCAAGGTGTACCACCAAAGGTGTCAGAGACTTTGGCCAAGCCCCACCCTGAGGTTAGACTGCTCTAAGGCATGGCACTGGGTCCAAACAAAGTGGCCTCTCGGTTTATTACGGTGCTGTAACACTGTTCTGAATGAACTAGAGTGGAAACTGAGATTTTCCTCTGTATACATTGTACAACTTCCATCCCAACAAATCAATCGTGGACTCACAGCCTACCTATTAACAGTCCTCTTCAGGAATACATTCCAACACCAAGCTACTTATCCTCAAGCTAAAGCTTAGGATCTAGCCTTGTTTGTAAAGGTGCATTACTGTCCTCCACAGGTGCCAGGCAGAGACAGAGCGCTGCAGACAACAATGAGGGATGCACAAATCCTTACAAGCAAGAAAGCCCCTCCTGCTGCTATCACTGGCTGCTGCCCAGCCTGGGGATCCTGCCAGCAAGAACTGATGAGCAGCAGCAGCTAAAACAGTGGATCGGTATCTCAGTCTGACAGGGTCGTGCTTTATTGTTGTAGCTGTCACAAGATTCAACGACAACCATATGGAGCTGCAGACCAAAAGGTATGAATGAGGTACTCTGGCTTGCTTTGTGATGCCCTTAGGAAAGCAAAGGCTCTGCTAGATTAACACAAATGAAAGTCAGAAGGAGTGAGACAGCCAGGATGTGCCCAAGATCAGCCAGAGAAAAGCGCAAGAAAGGCAGCACAGAACCCCATTCTGTTCTTTAATCTCCAGAAGCCAACTGTAAAAGGGCAAATCAGACTTAGGAAAGCAACAGGAAAGCCATTTTTCCACGTCTCACACAGGAAGGTGCAGGAAAACACTGCTCCACGTTTTAAAATCATAACTATTGATTGGCAGAAATCAACCGAGGAGTAAGAGAACAAAGTGACAAGGTAACAACCAGATGCTCCAGCTGTACAAAAGCTGCCCAGAATTGCAACAAAGAACTATGTCAGCCTTAAAAACCACTCTGTCTCACGGCTCTCCCCCGGTATTTGTTTCCCTGAATTTCATCCCTCCAAACATGCCAGCTCCTACTTGTAGCAGTCGCCGCCTTCGCGCCTGGGACGCAGGGAGGCCGCCAGCCAGGCGAGGCAGTCGTGCCCCGCACAGCCTCCCCAGGGCCCTGCCCATAGAAAACACCTTGTCCCCAGGGCCACGAGCATCACCAGGCTCTACCCAACCCCTTGTGCAACTTGTACAAACCAAGATGATTTCAAAGCAAGAATGTGTTCAGCAGAACATAATGTTCAGAAGAAAACTAATTTGTATGTACTTGAAGGTTAAAAATGCCACTTTGTTAAGGCTACAGTATAAATCCCTCTTTTTTTTACCTTTTTTTTTTTTAATTCCTATATTTAGGAGCCTAATTTGGACTCCTACTTCCTGAACTATGAGAAAGCATATGACATTTTTAAATGTTTTACAATTTTTGCCGTGGCAGATCTTACGCTGCTAAATCTGCCTTTTATAACGTGCCAGATGAAGGCGAACTGCCCTGTATGGGTTTGTGCTGAAGCTTATTAAAGGTATTCGTGGCAGAACAGGCAGGGGCTGACAAACCCTCACACCACCTCGGCCAGCAAATACACAAGTGTCACGTCTTCCCTGCAGCAGGAACACAGCTTGGAGAGGACCTACCACGCCGTTTACCTTCCCAATCTGCATCATCCCCACTGATGTCCACAGTGCCACCTCACCCCAGGAATTCCTACGGGCGCCCCACTGGAGCAGCTCAGTTTCGAGAACTCCGTGGCCGGCAGCCTCACCACGAGGTGATGGGAGGAGTAAAGGCAGGACCGCCGCCCGTCCCGAAAAACCCCACCTCAAAGCCCGAAGGCTCTCCTTCGTCTCCTCCACAGCTCAGGAGGCTGCAGGCCGGTCGCGCCGCGGCACGGCTCGCCCCGCCGGCGGCGCATCCCTCCCCTCTCCGGCTCCCCCGGTGCCCGCAGGACCGCGGCCCCGAGCGATGGAGCCGCGCACCTACCGGCGCGCCGGGGCGGTGTCCGTGCGGGCAGCATGCTGCGAGCGTGGCCCTCCGCCAGCACGATCCCGGGCTGCCCCTTCCTCCGGAGGTGCCCGCGGGTCCGGCCCTCGTCCGCCGACGCCGCCGCCTCCTCCAGGCTCCCTGTTCCTGAACGGCAAAAGAGCAAACCCACCGTCAGAAGCCCATGCCCGGCAGCACCCCCCCGACCCCCGCCCGGCCCCGCGGCGCTCGCACGGGTCGCGCCGGGAGGGCCCCCCCGCGCCCGCCGCCGCTCACAGGCCGCTCCCGCCGCTCCGCCGGGCGCTCCCCGCCCTCCCCGGGGCGGCGGCGGCTCCGGGCGGGGCGCGCAGGGGCGGGAGCGCCGCCGAAGCCCCGGCCCGGCACCTGCCGCCCCGCCCCGCACGGTCCCCGCTGTCCCCACCCCGGCCGCATCCCTCCGCCCCGGCCCCGGCGCCGCCTCAGCGCAGCGATGGGCCCTGCCATTTAAAATAAGGGAAAAAAGGGGGGGAAAAGAAAAAATCACCCAGGCAGGAAAGCCGCCTCTCATTGGCTTCTCCTCCTTTAAATCCTCCTCCCCCTCTGCTCAGCCCTAGTGAGGCACATCTGGAGCGCTGTGTCCAGTTCTGGGCTCCTCAGTACGAGAAAGACGAGGAGCTACTGGAGCATGTCTCTTGTGAGGAGAGACTGTGAGATCAGTCAAGAGAAGACTGAGAGGGGATCTCATTAATGCATCTAAATATCTCAAAGTTGGTTGCCAAGAGGATGGTGCCAGACTCTTTTTTGTGGTGCCCAGCGACAGGATGAGGAGCAATGGCCATAAACTAAAACAGAAGTTTCACCTCAACATGAGGAAGAACTTCTTTACACTGAGGGCGGCAGAGCAATGGGACAGCTGCCCAGGGAGGGTTTGGAGTCTCCGTCTCTGGAGACATTCAAACCCCACCTGGACATGTTCTGTGTCACCTGCTCTAGGTGACCTTGCCTTCGTAGGGGGGTTGGACTGGATGATCTCCAGAGGTCCCTTCCAACCCTAATGATTCTGTGGTTCTGTGAAATGTGGGGAAGCCTGTTCAAAGGATGGAGTTGCCATATAAGAGCTTAGGGCCATCGCAATCCCATGTTCCACTCAGCCCTGTGCCAGCACTGAGGTGCCACAGCGTGGTGAGCACATAAGGACTGGTGAGGGTTAAAGTGAAGGAAACAGTGGGAAAGGCTGTGGGTGAGGCCTGGGTGATGCTACTCTGATTTTACCCTGTCAGGCAAATAATGTACAACCACAGAAAAATATTAATTATACCAAAGCTTTTTAAGAAATGTCCGCACTCCAAAAGAAAGCTTCCAGAACGAAGGAGCTGAGCAAGCTAAAATAATATCCAACTTAAACCTCCCCTGGCGCAACTTGAGGCCGTTTACTCTTGTTCTATTCCTGTTACTTGGGAGAAGAGACCAACCCATCTTGCTATAAATGTCTTTTCAAGTAGTCTCCCCTGAGCCTCCTTTTCTCCAGAGTGAACAACTCCAGCTCCCTCAGCCATTCCTCATATGACTTACTTTCTAGACCCTTCAACAGTTCTGTTGCCCTTCTCTGGACACGCCTCAGCACCTCAGTGATTATTGCCTAGCAGGTTTGTAATTGTCAAGCAGGTTTCTAATGTATTTCCAGTCAGTCATTGGCCAGCCAACGAATTTCTTGCGGCGTTTTCTAAGCCAAAAAAACCCCACTACACTGGTAACATCAGTCAAGAAAAACGCTACTGTAAATGTACTTGCTGGGTCACAGATTTGTGACCCAGATCATTGCAGTGCTGTGATCATGTCCCAGAGGGACTGCACAAAGCCAGGAGAGCCAGGGGCTATACAGGCACGGAAAATAGGAACCACATCCCTCTGGTCTCTACTGCTTGTAAACCCCAAGCCCTCCTCCCCAGCGCAGAGAGCAGGCAGGGAGCAGGCAGCCACCCCTGTACACTTCCACAAACAAAATCCAGTAGTTCCTTGTACAAAAGGATCACTGCTTACAGCTGTTGTCATGACTTTTCAACAGCACACAATATCACACTCAGTACTTGTAAACACTCCACTGGTGAATTACAAACCCACAAATTTTACTAATTGCTGCCTTTGGGGCCCAGAGAAAGCATTCTGCTGACAAGTGCTGTGCACAGGGTTTGCACACACTGTGTTTGCTGCATCATTTCATCCAGCTCCAACAGGAATCACACTCCCTCTAAAAGACTGAAGGGAGAGTTTCTGGTGTTGAGGTACAACAGGGGGACAAAGCTTGACCCTCCTCACCAGCAGCAGTTCCCAGGGAAGGCAACCTCAGGTGCACATCAGCTCCAGTTCCTCACATGTGGGATTTTTACGTTCAGAGTTCCCAAGCCAGGATTAAGCCCCTTGGGATCTAAGCACACACATGCAAGTGTGCAGGAGCAGGTCTGAGGAGCTCGACCCAAAGCCTATTAAAGCTGGTGGCACTATGCCCTTTGATTTCAAGGAGCTTTGACTTGGGACCCACTGACCTGGGTAGATATTGGCCAGATGTTTTATTACTGTTTTAGTTCACCTGTAGGTGGCTGGAGAAGAAAGTTAAATAAACTCCTATTTAGCCCTGAGAATTAAAGAAAGACAGAGTGCTGGAAAGGCACAGTTACCTTGCAGTAATACAGCATTATTATTACAACAGTGATTTTTAAACTATATACAGTTTTTAAACAAGAATTCTGTAAGTAAATTATGAATATCTTTGTAATGTTTTATGGCTGTTCTCTTCTTTTTTATTCTAGCCTGGTTTCTAATGCAAGGCTCCACTTTTAACTTCAGCTCTTAAGTGAGTGCAGCTCCCCCAAGCTACTTTAAGCCATGGGGCAGATAGGCTGCAAGCACACTGCTGGAGTCCAACTGGATCACTTCATTACACCCCAACAGAGAATACTCTGGTATGGCTGCACCACCCTCCTGTGTCACAACCCGACAACAAGCCTTGTCTC
Source organism: Manacus vitellinus (assembly GCF_001715985.3). NCBI lineage: Eukaryota > Metazoa > Chordata > Aves > Passeriformes > Pipridae > Manacus > Manacus vitellinus. Next base: position 4,496,870 of record NW_021939471.1, on the reverse strand, counting down.
TGAGCAGCAGCACCTCAGTGTAATGTGGGGATGGGGGGACAGGGGTTAGGGAGAGGGAGGTACATGTGGTGAGAATTTTGAGCCAGCATTTATTTCTGGGTGCCAAAACAGATTTAATATTTTATTAGCTGTGGAGTTTGTGAGACAGCTGATTACGCTGGGCTCCAGCAAAGCAGTCAGTCTTTTTAAATGCAGAGTATCCATTTGAAATGACTACTGCCAGGCACAGGCCAGCAGGAGATGAAATATTTAGCTCATGAAGCATTTCAGTGTGCAGGGCTGGGACCAGACACTGATGTTGAAAACTACAGTGCCCAAATCTGAGATGCCTCAGCCCCAGCACAGAAGCCTCAGAGGTGCAGCAGCTGCCCAGAGAGTGGGGCTGTGGGGGCCTCAAGGTCCCCCACCCCCTGCCAGGGTGCAGGAACCTTTGCTGTGCATGGATTGGTTTGGGAGGAGACAGCCATCAAAGCCTTTCCTGGGACTCAACTTCCCAGATCATGCTGCCTCTTGCACCCCTTTCACCAGTGTCAGTGGCTGAAAGCATTTTCCTATAGGGATAAGGAAGGCACTCTCCCTCCAGAGAAAATGGTTTCGAAGCAAGTTTGACTCTTTGTTGTCATAAGATCTGATATTTATTCTATTAGATATTTTTCTGATTTACTATTTAGAGTCTGCTAGGTCTTCCTATAATATAGTCCAAACCCTCTACATACTTGGCATGCCCTGCTTTGTGTGCACATTTTTACCCCAGTGGAGACAACTGCCTGGATGTCCCCAGAGTGATAAAAGCACTTTCTGATAAGATGGATGCTGCATCAATACCTTTGCTATGGGAGAAAATGGTGCAAACTGAACCACAGAAATCATTGAATAGTGTTAGGATTGGCAATGCTGGAATGGCAACCAGGGTGGACAATAGCTGTGCTGAAGCTTCAGAGAAACCTGGGTAAGAAACTGCTAACATACTACTTCAGGCTAAAATTTGCCACTTTAACCTCTGTACCAGAAGGCAAAGTTTTAACAAGTTTGTCTAAGGGTAACAGAATAAATGAAATCTGGTTTCTCTCTCCCTCTGATAGAATTTCACAGTTCTTATCCTCTTCCTTCCACCTGCTACCCTTCACAGTTTCTCCATGTCTTCAACCCCCCCTTCAAGCCTTCAGTTCCTCCTCTATGTCCTATAAACCCACAATATCCTACTTTCATTTCTGTACTACTCATACGCTCTTCTGCTTGACAATATCTCAGCTTCCTCCCATTTCACCTGTGCCCAATTTACAGAAACCCCAGCTTTCTTCCACATCTTCAGACCTGTGATGTGTGGTTGGCCAGGTGGGCAGCAGCAAGTAGCACGTGATGTGGTTTTGACAAGGTGCTGCCCAAACAGCCAGTCTATCAGTCCTACACACCCACAAACACAGGGTCAGATTCCCCCTGCCTTTCTTTCAGAAAGCAGAGAAAATATAATTATTTTTCCCAAGCACTTCTAAAGTTAATTTAAGAAACCATTGACATGGATGTGGCATTTTAAAAAAAAGGGCTACAAAACTCCATGGATCTGTCCAAATCCAGTTGACGACTCAGTCCCCAGTAAGTGGTCACTGGTTGAACCACTTCATCCTCACTCTGTTTCTCAATTAACTTTCTAACTATACATGCAATACACCAGCATTAGGGAGAGCTTTACTGACATATGTATTTCTAATTCAGCTGAAGAGGAAAAGGGAAGCCAGGACAAGTATTCTCTGCCCCAGTAGCTCCCCCCAGCATGGCCACGATCACGTGGTGACTTTACAAAATCTATTTATACGAGCAGTAATCCACTAACTGTGTAGGGGTTGGAAAATGTTACGCAGTCTGAGAAGAATCAATAGGGACACTAAAGAGCTAGAAAGCCCCAAAGATTGTTGTTGTTGACTAAAATCTCCTGATAATCCAAAACCCTTGAAGTTTTACCTGACATGTCACGACCACCTTGCAATAGAGTACTTTAATAGAGTTTCAAAATCAAATCCATGATGCAAAGGAGGTCACAGTGTCACTGCAACAGCTTTATAGACTAAGCAGCAGCAGCTTAAATAAGGGCTCTATTTTCAAAAACTTCATTGATGGGAAAGATGTTCCTTTCCTCAGCTACGGATTTTTCTCCTTTTTCCCTAATTCTTGTTTCATCATGCACTGCTCTCGTATTCTGCACACAGCTGAGGTTCACCAGAGCCTTTGCTCAGAGCTCATATTTTCTTAAAACACGTCTTTGATGTTTGCAATCAGTTGATTAAAGTAAGGACAAGTATGATTAGAGTATGCCCAAGCACGTGCCATGGAAGTCACTCAGTGCTGCCCTAGTTTTCATCTCTGTTACTACCAGAAGTACATGACAGTGGGGATTGCATGACTGCTCCAAACCTTAGGGCACAACATTGATTTCTAGATCATGATTATTTTTGGAACATCCCATCTTCCTGCTCTCAAAAAAGGGTTTGAGGGTTTTTAACTTCAGGTTTAGAATATAAATTTAAAGCCTAATTCCACTTTCTTGTATGAAGAGATCCTGAATGTTTAAAATATAATGTTTAACCCACTGCTATTAATTTGATTTTTTTGTTGTTGTTACCTGGATGCGCATATGCTGCCATATCTCAAAGGAGAAACACAAAATTAGTGTATTCACTGAACTTTGTACCCATTAAAGAATCCCCAGCACTTTGTGATTATCACAATGAGATATTTGAGGAAAGACTTGGGTTTTTTTTAAAAAAAAAAGGTAAAGTACCCCATTTAGCAGCAGCACTTGAAGAACATGCTCGGTTTCCCTCATGTACTTACACTTCAGTGTCTGGCAGTACTTCATTGGGTAGGAGCTGAGCTGTAGTAATTAATTTCATCTAGTCACCAACACCTGTGCAAAGACATTTGGAACTACTTAAGCCACCATATTTGCAAAATTTTCCATAAAAACCCAGCATCATTAACTAGAATTTGTCTAGATGTGCTAAAAAGATAGTTATGACAATGTTACACTCTAAAGGCACTCTGCTCAAATAAATTATATGGAATATGTAGGTATTAATTATTTTCTCCCACAGAGCAACTATATTTACCAGCAAAATAAAAAAAGAAGAAAATAGAATGATAAAATCATGTAGATTGGGAAAGACCTCTAAGATCATCAACAAGAGAGGGAAAATAAATTCCACATTTCTATACAACACAAATGCTTATCCCACTGAATGTAACAGTTGTTAGATGTTTTTGTTTCAATATGTGTTAGCCATTAATTCAGAATTAATAGAAAGTTTGTAGTGGAAGTCTATTTGGGCAATTTTAGGAATATTTAAAACAAAATTTGGGCTCTTGGGCCCTTTCAGGTTTTGTGTCCTGCAATGGGGGGTGATGCTGATTCCCTGGGACCCTCTAAACTCTGTCCCAGTAGAATTTAGAGGGCAGTGAGGTCCCCAGGGGCAGTGAGTGTCTCTGAGTAATAACCACAGAGCAAAGACATCCGAGGAATTCAGAAGCAGCCAAGAAATCCTTAAAAAGAATTCTGAGTATTAATTATCATTTGAGATGACTATTTTCCAGAAGAGTGGAACTTCTTCCAGCAGGAGGAGGTTGAACATTACAACTAAGGAAGTTTGGCTGAGCCCCAACCCGGGCTCTGTGCTAACAGAGGGGTATACCCTGTTTTCCACACACTGGCCTCAGGTCTAGGGCTGATCTTGGTGCCACAGCAATAACTAGAGGTTTTTTGCTCTAAAGAAACCTTTCTGCACAGTGGCTCCTTCCATGGTGTTTACAGAGGCTGAGCACTAAATCGCCGAAGCAGCACCGCACGTTCATCATGAAGGAAAGATGAAACAGTGGCAATAAAATCTCCCCAGGAGCTCTGAGGAAGAGGCAGCTCTAGCTTTTGCTTCAGTTTATATATGAAACCTCCAATTGAGTTTGGCAGAAGGGCAGCAGTGAGTCTGAACATATGTTGGCTCTGAGAGGCCGCGTGGCTTCAGCCACCCCACGGCCCGGCAGCAGCCCTGGTGTGGTTTGCACCAGCCTGTGCAAACACGGGCACTTACCTCCTTGTGAGCCAAGAGTGTCCTTACCCCCGTGCAGTGCAGTGCTGGGGAAAAAGAAAAACAAACAAAAAGCAAATTTTATTTCCTTTTTTTTTCAAATAAGGCAGTATACCAGCAAGAGAAATATTCCTAATTTATATGCAAGTCCTCTTTTCTTTATTTTTTTATCAATATCTACCAGCGCTAAAGCATGAAGCCCGGGCAGACATGAAATCCACAGCCCTGGAAACACCAGGAAGCAGCACAGCGAGGGGATTAACCAAACATGAGGCATTAGAATATTGCAAAGAGGATCGAAAGAGATTTGTGACTGAAAAGCCACCCACCAGAATTACAGTCAGCTGAGAAGCTGGACCGAGAAAAAGTGGGTAAATGTTTTGCATTTTGATCTCTCCCAGAATAAACTCAAACTTTGGGATGTGCACTGCAATTGACATCAGGCTTCCCTGCGACATGAGGCTGCAAACAAAGTAATCTTCTTTCTACGTGGAAAATTATAGCTTTGTGACAGCCAAATATTATCTGGAAAAACAGCAAGAAATCACAGTGAAATATGGTCACTGGCATGTCTAAAACAAAGAGCCCCAAGGGCAGCAATAAAGCAGTAGCTGTACAAAAAATTCCACACAAAAGGAAATAATACTGAGAAATAAGAAGAACTTAAGGACCCAATCTTCCCATAACATTTCCTTCTCCAAAATAAAAATGACTCTCAGGGTTCCCACTGCAAAAAAAATACTAAAATTAATTATTGAACATGAAATTGCCTCCCAGCAGAGATAAAGACAGACATCACTGCAGATGAGGCTTTGGATTTGCAGAGCAGGGACACACTAAGACCCTGCTCCCCTCCTGCTCTTGTAACATCTGTGATCATTAATGTACTTCATGGGGAGAAGTCATGTGTTTCAGAGAAATATTGTACCAACGCCTGTACCTTCAAATTTTCACATTGAGATCAACATCATTATGAGCAAAATGTTCTCCCTTCTTATCCTCCCCTGCCTTGCTTTCACATTTAGCTTTGGCTTCACCTGTCTTCATCTCCATCTACAAGTCTTCTCTCCTTCCTCCTACCTTCTCCAGACCTAGCAGGAGACAGGAGGGCATGAGCAGCCATGAGGATGTTTGGCTGTTGACTGGGCTTAACCCATCCTGTTATTTCATCCCAGCTTTGTTCAGAGTAAATCATCCTGCCCCTAAGAACTAATATGTTCCCTGAAATGTGCCCTTCATGTGTTTTTATGGACAAGGCTAAGAATGGAGAGTTTTTCCTAGCACCTGTAGGAACTCCCCAAACCACCTCTCTATAAGATCAGTTTTTTCACCTTCAGAAGTAAAACAGTACTAATATGTGATAGGGTGAACTCCTGTTGCCACCAGAGCAACAGTAATGGCTCTTGCTATTTTAAGAGCCTGGTCCATTTCTTTCAATCTTCCTTGAGGGCAGGCATGCATCCCCCTCACTTTAGAGAGATTACAGGCAGCCCATGGAGAGACCACCAAAGCCTCTCCCTGCGCTGCAGTCTGAACTGGTCAGGGCACTAATGAGGTGAGCAATAACACTGGTTCCCTTTGAGCACAAAGCAAATGGATTTTCAAATAGGAAATGAGCCAGAAGATGCCTTAGAAGGAAGCTGGGGTAGTGACTCCCTCAGAGGCTACATTAAAGCAAAGACAGGGGACTGAAGGATACAAATGCTGAGGATACACATCCCTTGGGGAGATTTATGGGTGACTGAACCAGAGCTGTTCCTGCTGCTGAAGAATTCCATTTCCCTAAATTGCCTTGCTGGCTGAGATCAAGCTCTCTGTACTTTTTCTCGTACACCAACATCAGTTTTTGCAGCACAAATGGCAAATAAATTCTTTTATAAAGTCACAAAATTACTTCAGTTGTCACTGAAATGAGAAGATAAATTTGAAATTAATTTTCATCAGAGCCAAAGTTACCAACAATGTCATCATGGTTACCTCAAATAATAAATATTTTGATACCCATAGACATTATTCAACACACAAATTATCTAATTATTTTATCTGAGATACCATTCAATATTAGACATCCTTTCCACTCTATCATGAGATTTTCAGCTGCACCATCTGCAAATCAGAACTCTTGTACACAGTGAAATTTATGACAATATATAGATCAAACAGCAAGATGCAATGACCTTTTTTGGAGGTCATAAATAGAAATATTATCTGTGACCACATAATAGCAAAGAAGAAAATAATGAATTTCATTCATTCTATAGATAGACCCTGATACCCATGACTTTGCAATTTGATTTCAAGAGAAGAAAAATAACTTTTAACATTGAACAAGTACTTTATCCTGAGGGACAAAACTGTCTTGAGGACATCATCAACATTGCAGAACAATTCCACTGAAATAAATGTTAGTTATGGATGGTCTGTGTAATGGTGACTGTACACTGAGAGAGCATGAGACTGTGTTTCAGGAGCCTTTTTGGACTAGAGTTCTGCTTTCAAGTCTCATTTTTCCCTATTTCTAGTTAATTTTATTATATCAATTCCTACCTTAAATATAGCATTGAAAAGAATATTTCAGTTGGAAAATGGAGTTAGATGGCATAAGCTTGCTACACATTTATTTCATTAAGGCGGGGCTTTGTAGAAAAACTATTTCTGAGCACATGTAGAAAAGTCTTTATGAGTAAAAAGACTCAAAGTATTTGATCTGATAATATGCATGACTCTAAACAACCTATTGATGCCTATGATCTACTGCTAAAAAAGATAAAAATTGAGCTGGCACGTCACTAGCATATTATTTGAACCAGTAGAGGGTTTGTGGAGTAAGTTTTGGGACAGGGTATCACCAGGATTAATACCTTGGTTTTAGTGGTCAGTGTTGATTGAGAGAGAGTGTTCACCTTTGACAGGCGGTGGGTGCACTTGTAGGTTTGGGGCTGGGAGAGGCTGCTGAGCTAAGTGAGGGCTGGAGCTTGGGGCAAGTCAGATGCTAGAGCAAAAACAAACATCCTGCAGTGCACTGCCAATATGCACTGAGAGGGGATGCCTGAGCATTGCGTTAGGCAAAGACAAACAAGGTTTAGACTGCAAGAAAACTGAGATCTAAGGCAAAAACATGTTTATAGAAGCCTGCCAAAAAAATCCCAAAGCTACAATATCCATTACTGGAAGTTTGATGGTGGTAGGTCCAATTTCCATCCATCTTCCAGTAAGCTCTGGCTTACGAAAGAGTACATCTTGGTCAGTATTAACTGATGCTGTCCTTGTTTCCAAGCAGAAATGTACATGAGAAAATGTCATAAACTAGTATGTAAGAATTAAACCACTCTGGATTAGCCTTTGGCTGCTGTAGAGCACCATGAAGCATCAGACATCCTGTATCGTTTCTGTTTGGGATAGAGTCCCAAGTTTTGACAAGGACAGATACACACAGACATATATATATGTATACACATACACAGAGCAGATTATTAGAGTACAAAATTATGATCCAATAGCTAATAAACCTGAGAGGTGTCTTGAAGGGAGTTTCAGTATGATGTTATATGGTTATGTTTTGATAAAGTAGTTAATAGAAGAAAGGTAGTATAACCTCTGAGAGACAAATGGACAACAACAACAAAAAAAATCCAAGAAGGCCATCCTATCCCAGGTGATCTGCCAACAACCCTACAGCTTAATACTGGAACTTAATTCCTACTAATGTGAATTACTTCTCCCTTTCTTTCTAGCTGTCCTTTCCTCCCCTTGCCCTCAAGTCAGAAGTCTGATTTTCAATGTCTGAATTAAATATTGTTCGTCTCTCACAGTTCGGAGTTCAAGATCCTACTTGTACATGGCATGACCTCTGACTAGCTGGAAAAATTTACTCAAATACAGGCTCTGTGATGAGAGGCCAACAACTGGATGCAGTTTCCACAGCAAAACTTGTGTCACTTAGCTTCAAAACAAGCCTGCATTTATTGAAGTAAAGGAGTTCAGTGGCACAGCCAAGAGCTCAAAAACACACGCGGTCTGACAAATTCTTTTCAGCCAGCGTCAACAGTACCCACAGACAGACAGGCATTTCAAGCCTCAGTTCTTCTGAATCAGAGAGGATGAATCAGGATGAATAGTTTCAGCCAAACAAGAATATTCAGTGGTTTTATCTATCTCATCTATGAACAGCATCACATACTACCAGTAAATAAATAACTGCTTAATGCCTGCAACCTGTATCACCCGCCACCTCCTTACCCATCTGCCTGCACATGTACAGGGAATCATCAGGGCAGTCTCTTGGAATCCATGCATTCTGTTCTCACAACTGTCCTCCAAGTGGACAATTAGATTTACCTTTCAACAGTGGGGAAAGGAGGGACAATGAGGGGGAACAGGTGTGGAAGCTTGGAAAAGGTGTGGGCTCAACGTGTGGCGCAATCAAAGGCGGTGGGTGCAGAGCGAATGGAGCTGGCTCTGCACAACCCGGGGTGTTGCACTGGACATGTGTAATTATTCTGTGCCATATGGTTCTGTGTTGCAGTGACAGCAGGGATGTGTCACCTCCCTTGGAGTTGGCTCTGGTGCCTTAGCAGAGCGTGGCTTTGTGGGTGCAGGCATGGCCAACAACCAGGCAGGCAGAGCTGCTGGGAGTGGGAGAAGGAATAAGGTCTCTGTTGAACAATTAGTCCTCTCACTGCTATTGGTGTCAGGTTGGAAACATTGATTTGTCCAAGGTTACCCAAGCAACTTAGAGAGTAGAACCAGAAAACTGCCCCTTCAGTTTGTCATAGTCACTTCACAGAGCAAGATTTCATATAATGAAGAGAGTAATTCGCATTTGTGTGACAGAATTAACAATTATTTCACTAGAGCCATGACCCAAGTTTTAAGATTCTGAAACCAAATAACCTTTCTTCAGTGCCTGAACTGATCCTTTGAGCTTCATCAGTTACATTTTTCTATACCAAAAGAAAGATCCTAGGCCACTACCTCTTGTTTATGGCTGTGAACAACTTGCTGCCCAATTTACTACTGGTTTGATTTTAATTAATAAAGAAGTTAATAAGTTTTTTTTTTTAAGTCTTTGGACAGAATTGATTTAAAATACACTAGATAGAGACCTACTATAAGTAAAAATATCTTTGAATGAAGATTTATCTGTTGAAATTACTTCTGAGATTCCCTGCACACTCACAAAACAAGCACTCTATTTCAAACATGACAGCTACAATAAATTAAAGACTTGTATTTGTGCATATAACATATTATTTCATGGATAGCACACACAGTTATCATATCATACTGTCATGATATTTGTTTGATGTTCATATAAGGACACAGTTAAGAAGAGAGCGTTCATCACCTTTTTATTAAGGTGACAAAAAAATGAGAACCATCTCTCACTTGGAAGAAGCTTGTTTGGAAATAATTTGAAACACTAGCCCCCTCTCAGGAGAGGCAGCAAAAATATCTCTTCTATCATCTTACAAGAGTAGCCTGTGAGCCACGTTAATCATCTTGGACTGAAATTTATAACAACATATGGGAGACTTGTCTCACTATTATTAGAAGTTGCAAGTTTCATATGTGTTCGTCAACTAATTTAAGGGTCACTCCTGCTTCGAACATTATACCCCAAGTAATAAATGCTATAACAGATCATTTGCATTCAGGAAATTATTTTTGGAAGAAGCTCCTGCTAATGCAAAAGGTCAAAGGCCACTGGAACTTACAGTGAAGAGTTGACTTCTCTTGGGGCCTGATCCACACAGCCTTTGTAAGTCCATATGATCTTTTAATTCAGCTTCAAAGGGTTCCTATACCACTGCCTTTGGAATATTATGTCTTTAGTGATATTTTGCCAGGTTTAAATAGTATTTGCTCACGGCTTTGTGTGTGTGCTTGTTAAAGATCAGAATTGTACACAAGATTTGATCTCTACAACCAGCACTGTGACTTTTCTGAACCATTATTATACTTCAAATTTAGCACTGTTATTTCATCCTTTGAAAGAAGAAAGCCACTTTATGCTATAAAATCTCTGTGCTTGACTCTGTGTCTATTATAGACATGAATAAAGAATTTAGTAAAAAACATTTACATCTCTTTGGATTTCAGCTTCTCAGTCTGAGAAGAAAAGTAGAAGGAAGATTTTGTGCTCCCCTCCACAGTGGATTTGATGGTGTTAGAAATGTTTACATAGGCACATTGATGGTGATGCTATCACACTGCAAAAGTATCCATAGCCCACCCTCACCCCAAAACCAAGATCCCACAGACTCAGTGCTACAGCCAGGAAAGGACATTTTGGAAGGTTCTCAGACACTTCTGAAAGTTGTCGCTGAGTGTCATCAAAGTGAAAAAATTCTGTTTATTTAAGCTGCAAAACACTCTTTTTTTCTCTTTAGCTTTAAATATACTTATGTTGCTCCTACATTCATGCATATAGGAGATGGAAAGTAAATTTATTCTAGCTTAGTTCCTGAAGGCTGAGCATGCAGCAGGCAATATCTCAGGTAGTGAGTGGTGTATACACCAGGTGTATGCTACACCACTGGGTAGCAGTAAAGATAATGTCAGACTTTCACCTTGTAAGGAAAGGTAGATTTAAGAACTAATATAGAAAATCAAAGCTTCTGTGGTACAATCTCACCATTGAGAAACTTTGGGATCTTACCCACTGTTAAATTACATTTGAGGGATGTCACTGACAAAAGGATTTAGTATTCTAATTATCAGCCCATTTAAACTCAAGTGCAGTATTTAAAACTATGACACGATTTAAAAAATCTTAATAATGCATTGTTTATGCAAATTTAACCTGTGCAAATTTCTTTTGAGATGCAAGAAACTACCATGTCACAGCAGCAGCCAGGACCCCCCAAAGTGAAATAATTTGGTGTTGCTTTTAAGAGCCACAGTTCTCCTGAGGTTTGGCCATAGCTAAACTGGAAATGCTTTGGGAAAAATGCCTTTTTTTCTGCCTTCCAGTCAGACAGACGTGTAGAGCAAACTGTTCAGCTGGGAGTACTGAACACACAGTCAGCCAGGAGGAACAACTGAATTACCTGCAAAGCTTATATGGTTTTATGTTTCTTATTCTTTAAAAAAACTGTTACTATTCAAAGAGAACACCACTGTGAATAGCTGAATTAAAAACTTCTCTTCAACGTGCAGGTGTTTTTGTAAATTCCAAATACTGGTGTGAGCATGAGTAAATGTAAGACAACTGTATTATCCACAACTGTATAATCAATATATTGCCTTGCCTGAAATATTGTAGACATCTGCAGAATATTGTTGTTTATTCCATCTTCAGAGAAAGGAACTCCTCACAAAGTAGCCCTAGAGAAGGGAAACAAAAATAGTACAGGGCTGAAGAACTGAAAAAGCAGAGCTATTTACTATAGAAAAGAAAGAATATGATAAATTATCTAAAGGTATGCATGGAACAGAAGAAGCAAATGAGAAATTGCTGATTTCTCATAAAAATAAAAAAAGTATAATAGACCATAAAATGGAATGCAAAGGAAAGACGTTCCATAGTGGTTAAAATTTTTGATCTCATGCTTTCACACTGAAGCCAGTCCTTAGTAGAGCTCAAGGTAAAGAGCTGTGAGGTGGCAGATTGTTTTGCAGGCTTGCTGAGATTTCTTGAGGATTGTACAATTTCCTAGTACCCATGATTTTGGTAAAGAAAGGGAATTTTATAGCAGACCTAAAGGACCTAGTTCTCTGACTTCACAGCCTCAACAAAAATGAGTTGATTATTAATTAAACAGAAAAGCACCTATTTGATAGAACACGCAGCTTAAAGACAGGTGCACTGGAAAACAAAAGACACTGGTGAAAAACAGAGGCAAGAATGGACAGATAAAGGAGGGAACAGCAGTTCAAGGAGCAGTTTGCACTCCCTGTAGCCATGTTTCTCTTCACACCTCTGGGTAAAGTCACGTGAATCTGATGAAAAAGATGCCCATAAATATTATGGCACTAGTTGTTAGTAAGCACAGAAATGTAAATAAACTGAATGTTATTGCTTAAGACACTAACTGGCTAAATCAGATCCAAGAATTTAGCCCTGAGGGTCAGCAGCAAGATACTGAAAAGATATTTGCATGACATCTTTAAAAAAGCAGAGAAAGCTTACCAGGCTTGTTTGAACTATAATGAAAGCAACCTGAATTCTTGGCTCATGAAGGGTTTTGTCATATGGATGCAAAGCCTGCTCTGGAGGCATGTGCCTCCTCAGTCACTCACAAGAACTGCCCCGGGCCCCACCAGCTTTCTTGTTGATTACTAATCCTTAGCCAGACTTGTGTTTTACTGTGGTTCTCTACTAAAACACCCGCTCTTACTCTGATCATTTGTAGAATGCCAAAAGAGGTTTTCCAGGAAAAAGCCAAACCAAACCCACAATATTTTATAACGGCTACTGCGGCTGCCATGGAAATTTGTGAGCAGAGTGTCTGGATGCAAACTGTGATGGATATTTCCCTTTGCTGTGGGAGGCAAATGAACTAGTAAGACAAAACCAATTCAGTTCTTTAGCCATTTCTCCAAACAGCCTTCAACACTAGCTGAGATGAGACAGTGTCAGTGCATTTGGGCAAGCTGGTTCCAGCTCCTCATCCATCCCCTGCCTTACTTCTTGTAAGAAACATATTTCTTATAAGAAACATACACCATTTGTCATGTGGCACAATTGTGGAAAATATTTAGTGACATTATGGTCCCCCAGCTAATGCCTGATTGACTGACATGAGGAAAGCTTTATACAGAAAGGCAATCACGGTTCCTAAACCAATTGTAAGTAACAATGAGCAAGCTTTTGAGCAGAAAACCTCTCATTTGGTTAAATGTCTAATTAAAACATATATATATATATATGTATATATATGTGTGTGTGTTTGTGTGCACATCCCCCCTCCCCGTAACTACATATATACAAACACAGTAATTTTGAACAAAGTTTAGGATTTAGTGAAGTAATTTCTCTCTACCAAGTTATTATTGGGATATTAAAATTTACCACACCGCTTTCTCAGAGTTATTAATATAAATCATTAGATACATCAATTAAAGTTTAGAATTAGCAAAGCAGTCAATTGTACAATTCAACAGTTAACAATTAGTTTTCCTTTGTTCTAGAGGCTTTGGACAAAATGACAAAATGCTTCAATTTCTTAATGTTGAGCTACTTTGGTAAATTGTAGGAAGTATAAAAAGGTAATTTGAAGCAGTCGATTTTATTTCCATTTTGCATTGCATTCCTAATTGTACTATCAATCTCTTTTAATCAACATGCATGAAAAACCTTAAAATTTGGTCAGATTATTATATTTTTAATTGGTCATAAGCTCACCTTTTGTATGCAGCATGAGTTTTTTCTTTACTTCTTAAAATTTCAGAAGCAGTTGTGAACTACTGCTTGAAGTATCTCAGATTTGTGTACTGAAAATATCCTGGTACCAAGTTCACTTGAGATAAAAAAAGCTCTGTGTAGTTATCACAAAATCAGTAGCAAACAAGTAATTCTGTTTCTATTAATCTGGGTATCCATGGGATACTTTTTTCTATTAACTCTTCCAGGTCTACTCACTAAAAGCCATTCACCAGCCTTCAGTAATAAGAGTATGCCTATTCCAGTTGGATCTGTGCTAGGACATCTTAAAACTAAACTCTGAAGCAACATCCACTGTAATACTTCAGAGTCATTGTGTGAATTCTCTTTTTAAGCATCCTTTCAATTATTTGCATAGTCAATAGAGAGTATGAAATCTTTACATCATTTCCATGAGTGTAGGGCATATATCCATGGATACAGTGATAGTCAGGCTCTTTGTTACAAGACTGTGAAGAGTTAATTCCTAAGTAGTTTTATATCTCTGCAGAATGAGAGAAGGGGCTTGAAAATCTGTTACTGAAGGAAACCCCCCCCAAAGAGTCAATTCCTTTGTGGTTTATCCTTGTTTCTCATCAACCAGTTGGCTAATGCTGGGAATTAGCAGACTGATGGGGGAGGAAAACTTGCAAGTCCCAAGCAAACTTGTAAATTTTTAAAGTATCAGCCTTTAAACTGTAAGGAACTGGAAGTGTCTGCTATAGGAGCCAGAGACAATTCCCAAGAGGAAAGGGCACTAAAGGTAATCCTTTAGTCAGTATAGGCAGCTTTTCTTCGGTTGATGCTCTTATGTGATGCTTCATAATGGAGCTCATAAATAGGAAACATCTTTACTACATCAACAGGGAGCAAACAACACATAAGGAAAGATATAAATAAAGGAAAGGGAATAAAATCTGGGTTTCTTCTTCCCTCGGATGCTTCAAAACCTTTAAACAGTTGCAGTAATTATGTGAAAACCCTCCAAACGTACCTATTACAAAACTTAGAATTTATGTTCTTTTCCTCCAAATGAGAATCAAATACATCAAGAAGTTTTACTCAGTCTCAGATCTGTGCTTTTTTTCTTCTAAAACCCTAAAGCAGATAATATGATTTCCTGTCTCTGTATTATTTTGTACAGGGTTTTTCACAGATAATACCTGATTTTTGGAGTCTTACTTTAAACGAAGGAGCTTCCTCAGAAGCTGCAGCCTTTTGTGCCTGCTTTTTGTCATTACACATTTATGACACTGAATGACTTAGAAAGGTTTAATATGTTATATTTCATCATAAAAAATTAGCTGATTATTTTTTTTTCTCTATGGGGTTGTTGAAAATTTACATTACCAGCATTTTTTAACCAGGATTAAAGCAGGTAGCCTAGCTCTAAGCTGTAAATGAAACAACTCCTTTGCTGATGAATATGCAGATTCAAAGGCCTTCTTGTATGACTGCAGATCTGAATGTTGTTCTTTGATTTCTTTGAGAATGTTGCCACCACTTCTTCATTCAATCATAGAATCATTTGCCTCAAATTAACCTGTCCAAAGTTGACCATAGATCAGCAGAGGGCAGAAAGGAAAGGAGAAGCCACCCCGTAATTTCATCTTATTGCTGGCATCAGATGGAATTCACCTTTCTCGAAGGAGGAAGATGGTCCTTACTCGTGAGCCAGCAGGGCTGATTGACAGAGCTTTAAACTAGAGTTGAAGGGAGAGGGGATAATATCAGGATTGCCTGTGACAAGCTCTGAGACAACCCACCAAGGTCAGAGGGACAGGATGCAAGTGAGGGCCCTCAGCCGGTGGCTCCAACACTGGCTACGCCAGAGCACACTTGAAATCTTACAGAGATGAGCCAGGGGCTCCTGAGGAATTGGAGCCAAGAGGGAAACACCAGTGAAATACTTCAGACAGCTCAGATGAGGAGCCTCTACACCAGAGGAGTTGGAAAGCGGTGACCTGCTTGACATGACTGAAGCTTGGTGGGACGAATGACATGACTGGGGTACAGCTATTGATAGCTGCGGGGAAGAGACAGGGAAGGAAGGAGAGGCCAGGGGGTTGCCCTCTACATCAGGAGATGGGTAGAGTGTGCAGAGCTGTCTCTAAAGAATAGCCACGAGCAGGTTGAAATCTTAAGGGTAAGAATCAGAGACCAAGCCAAGGGATCTCGTGGTTGGTGCCTACTACAGGCCTGATGAAGGTGAGCCCATTGATGAAGCCCTCTTGCTCTGGCTACAGAAGGCATTGCACTCACAGACTCTTCTCCTGCTGAGAGGCTTCTGCCACCTCGACATCTGCTGGGAAAGCAGCACAGTGAGCTGTAGGCAATCCAGGAGACTCCTGGAGTGCATGGAGGATAACTTCCTACACCAGGTAATAGATGGCCCTACCAGAGGGGAGGCAATGGACCTGATGGGCACCTATGGGAGTGGGGAAAAAAAAGTTATTCTTACTTCTGTATATCACTGTACTGCTGTGATTCTGCTTATCACTTACAGATAAGTGGGTATCAGGTGTTACAGGCTGTTCCCACTCAGCCTGTGTATTCAGTAGAGGAAAAATCATGGAGTGGGACCAAAGCAAAGGAAACACACAGGCCATAGAGAGGACATCAAAAGGATAGTTTGATAGGAGGAGCGAAATCTACCCCATGTATAGCTATCTCCTGATCAAAAAAGTTGATTAATTCAGTCCATGGCACTGGGGAATATTAAATGAGTCAAATTCACTGCAGTTTGCAAAGCTGCATTTCCCTATTCTTTCAGGAACATCTATTAGCTCTTAAGCTGTTATGTATTAATAAAAAAAAAAAAAAAGGAAGGAAAGAGAAGCAGGAAGAGTAAAAGGAAAGAAAAAGAGTAGTGGTACTCCCTTCCCAGCAGATGCCATTCCAGAACAACCCAGCAGAGGACAGGCCACTCATATAAAATCACTGACCTCCTGGGGTGAAAATCCCCTTTGAAGAGCTGTGTCTTGGAGAAAATACAAGTATTCTCATAGCTGGAGACGAAGTCTTTTGGTATTTCAAGTACTTTCTGCAAATGCACAAGTGAAACCTCTCCAAGCATGGTAACAACTCCTTAGAGGAATTCAAGGTTTCCCATCAGAGATGCAGCTGACACAGCTATTTTAAAAGACATTGAAGATGAAAGTCAGGATGAATGTCAGGAATTTTTGGTAAAAGCATAAAAGCTAAAACTGTAAAGGAAAAATAGCATCCTTTAACAAGGGCAGAACCCTTAGAATTAAGTAGGTATTTAACGGGGCTCTTTTATAAGATTTATTATAAGATACAGAGACACCACAGCAAAGGCTACAGAACAAAATCCTGAATACAAAAGAACTCAGAAAAACTGGAAGCTTTCACTATAACTGCATCCTTCCTTAAATGTTTTTAATGAGCCTAACATGCTCCCTATCTGTTCACAGAGTTGCCACTGGTGTGTCTGGTTGGTTCTGGAGCAACATGTACTGGAACACATAGAAAAGAAAAAAGCAAGAGGGCATTTTTGGCCCACCCCACAGGTACAGTTATGCACAACAAAAGCTGCTGGAGGGAAGGAGATGGTCAGAAGCTGAAGGTAACTCCATATGACTTCCCCAAAGCCCATGTTCAGCAGCATCTCTTGGGCAAGCTGGGAGGTGCATCCCGGGCTGAAATGGTCACGGCAGCCTTTAGCCACCAGTTTTACCTGTTTCCCCCATTTAGCCTTTACACTCTTACATACCATGGCTTGTGAGACACCCCTTAGCAGGCAGAACTCACTAGTGTCTCCCACAGCTCCTGAGCGGAGGAAATCACCTGCCAGACAGAGTAACACTTTTTGTCTTGGTACTCAAACTGCAGAGACTCAAGTACACCTTGGGGGAGACCACTTAAAATCCCAAATTGCTGAATATCATGATTTTTCAGGGAAAACAACCTGACAGCAGGAGTTGAGAAGAAGCTGCAGCACACCCCACACAGATGCCAGTGTACCAAGGCATCCATACCCTGTACCATGTGTGCTCTTCTCCTGTGTGAAATAAGATACTTAGAACTCAGAAATGGGAAAACCAAGATGAATGGATTTCTTTTTTGGTAAGTTTGGGGAATTAATTATTCATACCATCAACAAAGATGAAGTTGACTTTCTGTAGTTGATTCAGCACAATGTTTAGAAGGTTATGTATGACTACATTTTTAAGAAAAAAAAAAGAACATAGCAGAGGACAAACTCTTTCAGGGCATTTGTTACAGAGCAAGAATTCACACTAGTTACAGCTTTCATATTTTACCTCATGGTAATAGGTTTAACTTTAAAAGTGCTTACTTTTCCCTTACAGTAGCTGCATTTACATAATGTGATTGGGATGATGTTTTTATAGGCTTTTTGTCATTTTAAGAGTTCTTTCTAGGTGTTTTACATACATGACCTTGTATCTGCTTTGAGGTTCAAAGTAATGCATTTATCTTGTGATTCAAGTGGCTAAGAGCAAGGATCTGGTGAGTTAAGAAGGCTGGGATCATAGTTAAGCACTTAAAACACTAACTCAATTATATTTAATATCTGCTTTTTTGAATTTAAATTTAAATTTAACCAAAAATAACTTCACAAACATTATTCACAGCTTATAGAAGCTAAGAGAGAGATGAGTCCAAAAAGAATTAAAATGGAGTTTTCTATCCATTTTAATATGCTATTCTAGAAATTAATCTTTGTGTTGACAAAAGGTGACTCAAATAGTATCTTCCTCACCAGCTCAGGAGGAATGTTCTTTCTTCCTTATAAGCAAACCAGGGAGAGAAGCCAACTGGTTCAGAGGTAGGACTTGACATCAAAGGAGAACAGCAATCACAGACTTACAGTGCATTTCAGAATGCCTATCTTTTTTCTTGAAGTTCTACCTTCTGAGGTGAATAAATTATGCAAACTATTTCATTTAACTTAAACAACAGAATAAAGAAAAGCAAATTTCTGGTCCTGCAGACTATAAGAAAGTGTTTGAAAATCTAGCCTAGAGCAGGATGAAGTTGTCTGATTTTGGGCAGGGTTATAGCCCACGTCCCTTTCCTTCCCTGCCAGGAAAGCAGCTCCTTCATACTCCTGCAGCTCTCCCTTTTCTCAGAAATGTCCTGGTTCCCTTCCATTTCCACTTGGTCCACCCCCAAAACAAGCTCAACTCCCAGCCTGCTCCCTCTCTGTGTTTTCTGGGTCGCTGGCCCGGCACAGGATGACAGGCTGTGGACTGTCCAGAGCTCTCAGTGTGCTGAGTGATGCCAGAGGAGCACAAGCTGATTGGTTGATGAGAGGCTGCCAAAAAGGATGGGTAATGGTTGGGCTCTGTTTGCCTTCTCCTCAGGGAGGGCATTAGTAATCTCCTTTTCCTCTGCACAGTCACTGTTTTTCCATAAAACTCACAGTAACAGTGCCTTTTGAAACCTCTATATCAGTCAAATTTGTAGGGGGTGGGTTTGGGTTTTTTCTTTCTTTTCTTTTTTTTTTTCTTTAAGGTTTTCCCATGAGTACAAAAGCTCCTGGTGCAGGCTGGGGGGGGAAAGGAGAAGTTGCCAGGTAGACAGACGTGTGCCTTTTTCCTTTAGAAAAGAACATTCTTTCATTACTTGATCTTGGGGGCCTGAGCCATGATCTTTGCATAGTCAGAATTGGGAATACTATTCACTATTGGCAGGCACAACGGGGAGAATGACACAAATCCCAAAGACAATATTAAAATGCCATAAAGTTCAGTAAAATGTGCATTTCATTTTTAACTCTTCTTTAGTTTTGCTAATGTGTTGGAGTTTCCTGTTGTTGCTGTTTTTATTATTTTTTTGCCAAATAAATTTTAGAACAACTTTTACCTGGTCACTTTATCACTTATTTTTCTCACCTCTGTCATCTACCTCTGCAGTCATCACTTTCCAAAAACACTACAATGAAAGTCAGACACAAAACCAAATTACACATTATATTTTTATGATCAAAGAAATCTGATCCTTCAATAGCTCCTGCTCAACTGCAATTGTTTGTGCTCTTTTCCACACACTTGAAATTTCATAGAAAAACAAAAAGCCAACAACAACAAAAGATGAAAAGTATTCTACTAACGGCCTGGAGTTATTCAGGATAGATGGATATGAAGTGAATTTTATGAGGGAAAAGTAAAAATACTGCTCTTTACATAGACTTTTTGAAGAGGAAAAGTAATGCAGCTGCTTGGTGGTTGAGAGCAAGCTCAGCTCTTGCTTGGAGCTCACTGGGGTTCCAGGCTTACAGGAGAGGGCTTTGGTCCCACAGTCACAAACAAATGCTGCAGGGAGCTAAGGGGTCCTTGTAGCAGATTAATGGAATCATTGCAGGGAGAAAGAACAGTGAAGCTCTGCCTGCTCACAGTGAGCCAGTCAGAGTGGGAAGACCCTGAAGAAGAAGGAGCAGGCGAGGTACCAGTGCGGCTGCAGAGCACGTGCCAAGAGGAGTCACGGTGCTGGAGGCATTGCTTTGCTGAGCACATCTCTTGCCCCTCTCCCTCACAGATGGCTTATAGCCATTGTCTGCCAGAACACTTCATTACTTTCCTATTAATGACTGCATCATAATTTCCACCTGTTTTTGATGGATCATTGTTTTAAACTGTTTCTAGTGTGAAACCTGGTACCTGTCAGGGTTTCTGCTTGATGGGAGATTGCTTTTTATAGCCACATGGTTAAGTCATTCTAGTTTAAAACAAAAGAATAAAAATACTTTTAGTATGACATTCACTGTCATGATAGTAAACAAACAAACCCCAATTTCAATCCCCCCAAAATTCCCCAACAGGTCAGTGTTTTTCAAAAAGATTCTTACTGTGAATTATCCTGTGCACCTCTCATAAAAATACATTTCTAGCACTTGACATGCACTAAGAGTCTGCTTAAAATATGTTACAGGCATGACAGGCAGTGTCCAGTGCAAAGTCAGATCTATCCTGTCTTCTAGTTCCAGTGAACCACAAGCCCATTTATGTTACCTCGTGTTGCGAGTAGCTGCATCGGTATCCTGTGTAAAAAGCAAATCCTCAGGAGCTAAGGCAGCACACTGCTGGCTTTAAAGGTGGATTTTGGTTAAAATCAGAATATCAGGATGATGAATATGACCCTGAAGCCATATGCTTGGAATGTATGAGTGACACATCTATTACTTGCATCAAATTTACACCAGGGCAGGACAATCAATTTCAATGGAATAGTTGTGATTTATGTCACTGGTCATTAGGCTGAACATTAGGCTCAGTTCTGTGCTATACAATGAATTTGCATGCCCTGGAGACGTGATACAAAAAGAATATGAATGACCAGGCAGAAAAAAAAAAAAATCTTTGAGAGTTCTGTCCCACACCTTTCCCTATACCAACATTTTTCCTGTATGAACACATGCAAAACACCTTGTTTGACACATTTTTAGGTGTGCTGAGAATGGAAAAAGAAGAGAAACTCAGTGAGAAACTGACAATTCAGTCCTAGCTTAGATAAGCAAACTGTGGCCTATTGCATGAAATTCCAGGATTTCCCTTTGCTCTAATACACAGATTCCAAATATACAAATACATATAATACACACCACTTCTAGGGTTTCTGTTTCCTGTGACATACAGCCTATGCTGACCAGTAAATCCCCCCTACCTCCCCACTACGTGTGAATTCCATAATTCTTGCTAACAGCACATCAAATGTGAACTGCATTGTTTGAAGATTTTGTAAGCCAGAACCTATATGTATAAAAATCACATCTGGATGTATCTCTGTTATGCAGAAAGCATATTAAAACTGTATTTCTTAACATATAAGCAGGACTTAGAGAATTCTAAGTATTTGAGTAGTAGAAAGCAAAAGAAAGCACAGAAAGGTATCACTTAAGTTGGCATAATACAGAAATATTTTGAAGAGAAAGAAAAGCTTACCTGGAAAAAGAAGATAAATACACAGTAGAGATTTAAATGTGTTATGTCTTTAAATGCTTTCACTAATAATGAAAAAAGTGAAATGGACTATTCCTGTATAATATTAGAATGAGTAGCTAAAGATATTCCTCAAAAATACCCTTGCTACTAAAGATCTCTTGATACCTAATTTACTGCCCAGGATTCTGGTGACAGTATGAAGACAAGACACACTTATTTTTCATAACTGACTGTGAATTCAGTAGAGGATTTGTTCTGTGGGTTTTGATATATGCTAAAGGGACAAACAAATAAGATTGGCATTTGCACAGTGTCATATATGCACAAAATCTGCAATACTGCTTTAACTAGTACCTAGGAAAAACCACTAAGGTTTTCTGAAATAGAAACTGTTGAATATGTATTAGTTGTTGAATAACATAAATCAGTACTCTTTGCAATGCATTTCAAAAGCATTATTTTCCTGCCTGCTAACAGTAACCACTTGGGATTTTCTTTTAAATAGAACAAACTTTCAAGTCAAAAAGACTGGTGGAAGCCTAAAGCAGCTTTAGAGCAAGGTCTATTTTAATTCATAGTACAAGTACATGGTTGGTATAATATTTAAGAATGACAGTGCTGTCTTTCAGTCCTGCTGCCCAAAATACTTGGAAATATATCCTTTCAGAATACAGAGAACATATCCTCTACGAAGTATCCAGATAAATCAGTCCACCCTTGGCTGTAACTAAATGCTGTCTAGTGACTTGTGATCGACAGGGCTTTACCCTCTGACAGCCAGATTCATTGTTGGGACAGCAACCAATCGTCGGGTTTGACGACACGAGCCTAATCAAAGTTGGAGTATAAAAAGCCCCCTTGGAATATATAAGGTACACCAGTGTGGCAAGCTGTCTCTCAGATTGCATTTGCTTTCACGGATCTGTTTAGTACTGGAAGGGAAAGGGGGAGGGGGGAAAAAAAAAAAAAAAGAAGGGAAAAGTGCTGCACTGAATGTGAGATCATGCAAAAGCTAGTGCTCTATGCTTATATTTACCTGCTCATGCTGATTTCAGTTGATCCGGTGGCTCTTGATGACAGTAGTCAGCCCACAGAGAACGCCGAAAAAGACGGACTGTGCAATGCTTGTACGTGGAGACAGAATACAAAATCTTCCAGAATAGAAGCCATAAAAATTCAAATCCTCAGCAAACTGCGCCTGGAACAAGCTCCTAACATTAGCAGGGATGTTATTAAGCAACTTTTACCCAAGGCTCCTCCACTACAGGAACTGATTGATCAGTATGACGTCCAGAGAGATGACAGTAGTGATGGCTCTTTGGAAGATGATGACTATCATGCCACCACCGAAACGATTATCACAATGCCTACGGAGTGTAAGTAACCCTGCTGTTTTCGCCTCCTACTGCTCCTCCGAGAGAGTTGTCTCCCTGCTGTAGAGCCACACAACTCCTCCTCGGGCTCTCCCAACAGGCTGCTGGCTGAAGTCTGCTGGAGGGAGGGAGGAGAGAGTTATTTCTAAAGAATTTGAGCCAGGTTCAGATGACTGTGTTACGAGCTTTTGTTTTACTGTTCCTTTTTGGTTCCTTATAATGTGTGTGCCCTGTAGCACTTTGGATTTGCCCAATGCCTTAGAAAGCAAAGGGAGATCTGCAGTTTAGTTGACTTCGTTATCTGCAGCACCCGGGGCATTTCCTATCATAAATACAAAGCACAAGTGCAGCAAATGAGAGAGCTATATTTTTTGTGAGGGAGGTTTCACTGGCCAGTAATTTTAGAAGCAGTAGAAAACAGCAGAAATGTAGCTTAGAGCACTAGACCTACCTAACTGCAACATGTTATAGCATTTGCAAGCTGAGAGTTAAATTCTTGCTTCTCTGCTGACCCCATAAACTAGCACCACCCACCTCAGAGTTAAAACTATATATTTAAAGCAAATATGTGTGTAACAGCCTTAAATGTAAAAATGTCCACGCTCTAGCAATCAGCTCACGTAGTCGTGCCAAGGAAGAATGAAGGCATTTACTGAATGAGCAGATTCTGAGTTATCTTCTGAGTGCTAAACATCTGCTATGGCTCCTATCAAGTATCTTTTGCACAGCTAATACTATAGTATCTTATGTTCTTCATCAGCTAAAGTATTTGGCTATGGCAGCTGTTTTTTTAAATAACACTTATGAATATGATGACAAAAAGGAAAAAATGACAGGACATATAAGGCATGTTAGCAGTCACAGATATCATTACATTATGCACACTGGAATAATATCAGCTGCTCTCACCAGCTGAAAATATACTCATCAATGAAAAAGTAACTTTCAGTGAAACTTTTCAAGTTATTAATTAATAAGATGAGCACTTAATAGCATTATACTACTGCAGCCTTATCACAAAGCTGAGGTCTGCCAGCAATTTTATTCCAGCCCATTATGTCCAAGCCTTTATAACTATTTTTAGTCAAACTGCTACATAATTACAGTGACTGAAGAAAAGCCATTGTATTTCATTGCTCTGAGTTCATTTCCTACTTCTTATAAAAAGCCCTTGAGCTATTTTAAATGCACTAAAGAGACAGGTATCTTAAGTGATGAGATTTATGAATGTCAAAGCCCTGCACCATTTAGGATTAGTGCTACCCATTTTATCCTGGCATGGAAAGATATTGCCATGACTAGGTATGACAGCTGCATCACAGGCTACAGGAAGGAGGAACGAAGCACTGCACATGACTTTCCTATAACATTCTTCAAATGAAAACAAAATGATCCTTATGTTAATCCTCTCCATTATTTTTTTTCCCATTGAGAAATGAAATTTAAGTGTCTGTGCAGTTTGCCCAATGCTGTATGCTGTGCAGCACACTGAGGCTATGTGGTAAATCAGAAATAGCTGGATCACCACACACGTGTTGAGTCAGCTTATGCAAAGTTGCTCTTCTGCATGCTTTATGAAGGTCCTCAAGATGTGACTAGCAGAAGTGAGTAGGTGGGAGGTGATAGCATAATAATTTTGTTGACATTCATTAAAGTTGCTGTAGAGTGTAAACCATAGAAAATGAATTAAGTTAAATCCACTTTGTTACTGGTACTCTTTACAACATATTGTAATATTTCCTCTACAGTTTGGAAGAAATTAGTCAGGTTTATTTATGCATTTTTTTCTTGTTCCCTGTTCAGTAATCTGTTCTTTCCATTCATTTATAGCTGATTTTCTTGTACAAATGGAGGGAAAACCAAAATGTTGCTTCTTTAAGTTTAGCTCTAAAATACAATATAACAAAGTAGTAAAGGCACAATTGTGGATATACTTGAGGCAAGTCCAAAAACCTACAACGGTGTTTGTGCAGATCCTGAGACTTATTAAACCCATGAAAGATGGTACAAGATATACTGGAATTCGATCTCTGAAACTCGACATGAATCCAGGCACCGGTATTTGGCAGAGTATTGATGTGAAGACAGTGTTGCAAAATTGGCTCAAACAGCCTGAATCCAATTTAGGCATTGAAATAAAAGCTTTTGATGAGAATGGACGAAATCTTGCTGTAACTTTCCCAGGACCGGGTGAAGATGGATTGGTAAGTTTGTTTAGAAAAATCTCATTTTATTGAAAAGCATTTAAGCAATGTTTTAAGGATAAAATGGATGCATTGATAATGGAATGGAAGATAAAAGTTCTGTATATCCAATTCTTTCATTCTTTGCTCTCTGATCATGCCAAAATCAATAGTGTTCCTCTGCCTCTGTTTCCTTATTTTAAAAAAATTGAGAGAAATTGCAGTATTTCAGAGGGATGTTGAGAGGCATTAACTAGAAAAGGTTTTGGTAATGACGGGTGGATGGTACTAACAAACAACATTGTTTTCAAATTTGAGAGCAAGTACTGCTTAATAAGCAGTTACTTTATATAAAGCTAAAAGAACAGTCATTGTATTCTTTCACTGATAAGAAAGATGCCTCCAATACCACTAAGAAAGCAAGGCAGTTTCTCCCTACTCTCTATGCTTGTATTTTATATTAATAACAGCAAGAATTATATGTTTTTGAAGGTGAGAATAGATCTTCTTCATAATGTTAAGTTCTGTACCTTTCAGTATGTGATAGATCGCATCATTCCACCTATTAGAAATGTTTGAATGGATAAATTCTGCTTGATACAATAAACAGTGATGAGAAAGCCTAAAAGAACTAAGTGGGTTTCTTTTTCTAAGTACAGATGAACAAACTAAACCTGAAGTGTGCCGGTTAAACTACAGCATTTTCCTTGCTATTTGTTCCTGCAAATCACTAATCATCTACAACCTATAAAAATTCCTAAACTTACCACAACCAAGTAATTTCTCCTTTTGAATAAAACATAAAGAATATTATTTTACTTTTACTTCTGTGCAATGGATGAATCTGTTGATCACAGAAATAGAAAACTATTTAGGTTGGAAAAGACCTTTAAGACCATTGCATCCGTATTTATGTAGCTGTGTAATGTTTAACTTCACAGCAGTATAATGCAATTAAAAAGAACTTAAAAGAAAAATTCTGTGATATCTTAATCGTACATCCAGTATAGATGTGGATCTCCTACACTAGAGAGAGACCAGGTGGATATCATGATGAGGAATGTCCTCACCACGTCCATCCATTCAAATGATGATACCTGTGGGTAACCCATGGCTACCATCATCTATAAAACAGCATTTCAGTGGCAGAGCAGGGTTAAAAGCACAGCTGATAACAGGAGAGGAAATTTTTCTTCTCCTTCCTCCAGGTCCTGCTACAGGGATGTTCCTCTCACCAACCACCTCCCCGTATCATTTACCTTTGGGAGGAGTGTCTCCAGCCGTTTCACAGTTTGCAGCTGTAAGGGCAGGTATTTTGGAAGAGAGAAACCTGTGTAACAAAGTTAGCTGGGCCATTAAGTACCACTAAGGAATGGTCTTCGTGGGATGGCCTGGTTGGTGCCAAACCAACACATGGGGCTGGAATCAGTGTGTGGAAGGGAGGAACTTTGGGAAAATTTTCAAACTTGTGATTGTGAAGGTTGTAATTTCCATATAGTCTCAGTTGGTGCCTGTGGAAACACACCTCCAGTAGGAAGCATGTGGCATAGAGATCTGCCAAAAGCACATTCCTGACCACAGGACTCTTCCAGGAGTCAAAATATTAGCTGCCCCTCCAAATTCATTCAGTCATTCAAGCATGCCAGTAATTAAGGAGTAAACTTTGTCCTCTGTGATCTCAACAAGAAACCTTCCTTGATATCCAGAAACCCTGAATTCAATATGATTTTAATGGA
The DNA here is from genome assembly GCF_001715985.3 of Manacus vitellinus. NCBI lineage: Eukaryota > Metazoa > Chordata > Aves > Passeriformes > Pipridae > Manacus > Manacus vitellinus. The sequence goes on along the minus strand of NW_021939471.1, from coordinate 4,470,210 downwards.
GAGAATTTCAGAAGGACTCACTAAAACTCTTAATATGAAATTTAAAACAAACAAACAAAACCAGCATTAAATGTAAAAAATCCAGCATCCTCCAAATTTCTGAAATGTTCCTACAGCAGGTAACAGAAGTGATTTGGTACTGAGATAATAGTGATTTCAGGAACAAATATGTCTTAAAGTTCTTTATAAAGAAACAGCAGGAAAATGCAGAGATAAGTGTAACACATTTGCAGGAGGTCCAAGTTTTGTTTGCAGACTTGATTTCAGAATATTAATTTGATACGCCTGCACCTGAAATCCTATTTATTTGTGTGTTTTTACTGAACTTATGTTTACCTTGGTAATGATTCCAATTCCTTCTCCTCTCCTCGCAGAACCCATTTTTAGAGGTCAGAGTTACAGACACACCGAAACGGTCCCGCCGAGATTTCGGTCTCGACTGTGACGAGCACTCCACGGAATCCCGATGTTGTCGCTACCCGCTGACCGTGGATTTCGAAGCTTTCGGGTGGGATTGGATTATTGCCCCTAAGAGATACAAAGCGAATTACTGCTCTGGAGAATGCGAATTTGTGTTTTTACAAAAATACCCCCACACCCACCTGGTACACCAAGCGAACCCCAGAGGTTCGGCAGGCCCTTGCTGCACGCCCACCAAGATGTCCCCCATAAACATGCTGTACTTCAACGGGAAAGAACAAATCATATACGGCAAGATCCCGGCCATGGTTGTAGATCGCTGCGGGTGCTCATGAGATCCTCGTCAGACCCTCAGAAATCGTGGAAGCTACCCCCAAAAAAAAAAAAAAAAAAAAAAAAAAAGAAAGAAAGAAAGAAAAAAAAAAGGAAAAAAAGTTATACCCCCCCCTCAGCAGTCTTTCAAACTGTGAAGTTACATACACCAGGCATTGCCGACCTCCTGCGTGCTGTATGATAGGCTATCGTACAGATTTAGTGCAGCACCAGCTACAGAACGTGAACTGAAGGACTATAGAGTTACCTGATGGCTGGTTTTGAGCCAGCAAAAGAGAAAAGCTACAATCAAAATCACCGGATTTAATGCAGGAAGTTCTTACATTATGAGGGAATCAATATTCAGTTATTCGGATGCAAATTTATATGCAGGTTTCAGTACACGTTGGTAATCAAAAGCAAGCTCCTTCTCATCTGAGGACGGAAGGAGTGGGCTTTTAAGTTCATTTCTTCACAGCTTCACTTAATATCGTATTTACAGGAAAATATATACTGGTAACCTATACACCACTACACAATACCACCAGAATCATCCTTAAACACTTGAATATATAGTGCAGACTTGTGAAATGTATCAGATGAAATTCCACATAAAGGGACAAATCCTGAAATTAGGGATGGCATAGTGTATTTAGTGTGTTTCCATTCCTTTTTCTCATTAGTATGTTAGTAATCAATGGCAATGGTGCTACATAAGCAGGCTGAGTAAATAGAAAGATAGTTATACAACTGAAAGGATTTAGGCTTAATAATGAATTTGCCCTATCCTCAGGTACACTACTCAACATTCGCAAGAAATAGATATTTTTTAAATGAAAAGGAATAGTTTTCTAGATGTAGTAAAACAGAAGGCAGCAGAGAAGTCCAACATTCAAATTGCAGTCCCACATTTTAACCTGCCTTTGCAACATTACCATTTGCACTATGGTAAACCAATGCAAATATTTGGTTGCTACAGATATTGTTTAAAAAAACCACTTTGATATAACTGACTTGTGTAATATGTATGCATCAATATTTTGTAAATAAATTTTTATTTTTTAATCACTGTTGGTATATGTTCATCACAAGAAAAGAATGACTTTAACCTGTACTTTAGTTTAATAAAAACCCCAATATTCTTTTCATAATATAATTTTCTGGATTTTAACACAAATAATATGTAGGAACAATGCAGCAAAGTAAACCATATGCTGAGAATTACTACATTTTATAAATTTTTTTACTTTGGTATGAGCCATCTGTGATAAATGATGGGTGTTGACACGTTTATAAGGTTCTTTGGGTTACTGTTTTTATGGTCATTTTGATCCACAACTGAATTTCCATACTTTGAATGTTATGTTCATAAATAATGATGATACCACAAAAGATTGCTATTAAATGCATTTTATTATATTTAAAAGTTTGCAGCAAAGTATTTTCTGTATTTGACTAAAAATAGTATATGGACTTCCACAGAAATTCTGTATATTTTCCTTATAGTAAAAAATAGTTAATTGAAATTAAAAAAAAAAAAATCTATTTCCTATAAATTCCATTTCATTTTACATATGAAATAGAACTGATAAACCAGGTGTTTGTTAAGAAAACACAACCACTGTTAAAACATCTTCATGTTAGTGTGATGCACGTTTTTGTTATATTCCAAAATTCAGTTTTGAATTTTCCTTTGTGTAAAACCACCCTAAAGTTGCAAAAATGCTTGATTTTCTTTCCCTTCCTCTTTTACATATTTTCTGCCTAGGTCGTAAATATTTTGTATTGATTTTTTTTACTTTTTTTTAATTTGTATGTAAGGACATTAAAACAAAGTTTGAGCGATGAGGTTTGAAACTTGAAAGCAAACAGATTTTCTGCAATTTCTTTTGAATGATTAGGAGTTCTGCTAAAGCTGTGTCCGAGCATGAAGCAGATGTTCAACTTCTCCTGATGCAGTTCATCAGAGCAGGTCTCTGGGGCCCTTAAATACACTTTCAATTTAGTTTCCCACAAAACACCATCAATTTAAACAAAAATCTAAAAACTCGTGGAATGAACACTCTTGGTGAAGCCACAAGAAGTAAAAGTACAACACAATTCCCCTCTCCATAAGACAAAGTCACAGAATTAAGGGAGAAATGCTACGTTTGCTGAAGTTAATGGCAAAACTTCCACTGGCTTTAAAGGGAGACCAGCATTTTACCCTTTGACTTTTAACTCGTGACATTCAGGCACCAAGTAGAGTCCCATCCTGGCCACATGAACTATCAATAGCATCTCCTTACACGAGGCTCTTCAACCATTCAGAGACTTCAAATTAACTTCCATGGTATACCCTGTAGCAGGACATTCATTAGCTTTAATTGGGTCAGTTCATATAGCAACAGCTGCAGAGGTGCAGCAACATGAATTTTGGAGTTGATAGCGAACAAAACGTATTCCCAGTCTGCACCACAGTCCTCTTACAACACCTGCAGGATTATTTTTACTCATGATAGCTAAAGTGAAGCTAATGCAAATTCAATTACCCCCATACAAGTGACATCACTGGCTGCCTAGTAATAATTGTGCCCCACACAAAAGCAGCGCATAAAAGATCGAATTATTTTTTTTTTTCTGGAATCAGTGGGAAAAAAAAAAAATTAAACCAAACCCAAGAAAATAAGTAGTGTGAATTCCAAAAAGCATCTACTCCAACCAGCATTCCATCATGATGTTCAGGGAAATTTTATTCCATGGAAATTTTACGCAGTATGTGTCCTTTATATTTTGCCAAATTTGAGATTACCATATAGCAGTCCTGGCTCCCATGTTTTTAATATGGACCTCACATACAAGTGGCTACTCACAAAACACGTACTGGGCTTTGATCTTATTGATTTTACGTGCTGAATGATTCATAGTTAATGTGCTTATTGACAATCAATTTGAGATGTCAATGATTCATCCTACTCTTATGATTGCATCCTAATATTTCCAAGGCTCTGGTCCCAGAAACTTCAGCTGCATCTGTGAGTGCTTCATGTGGCTCTCAAATCTCACTGTTAGGCTCTGTATTCAGAATAATTAAAGTAGGCAATAAGGATAATTTCTGAGAAATAAACAGCATCATGTCCTTGCCTGGCATCCTAAGAATCCCACAGGAATGAACCAGGTAGAATCCAGCTTTTCAAGGCAGTGTTCAACTGCCCCAGGATGCATATGCACACCTGCAGCAGGGCAGCCCCTTATCTCGATTTTGCTTATGCTCTTCCTCTTGTCTCTACTGCGCAGTTCATTCCCTCCCAACATAAGCCAATTCTTTTCCAGTGCTCTTCTACCCCTATCTCTTACCCAGTCCCAGTTACACTGTGGTTCAAGCAGCATTTCCCTCCCATTTTTCACGGCATTTCCCATCCCATCCCACCCCATCCCAGCCAATGTCCGTCCCCAGCACGCTCCACGCTCTGCCCCACAGCCCCCCTGCAGCATTGCTCTCCTGCCCTTTAATTAGATCCAAAGCATCCTGCTTCTGCTGGATGCTGTGGTTAAAGGGGAAACCTTCCAATATGCTCAATGCAGCCTTTGGGGAATTTAACAGCAGAACACAGAAGTCATCACCACTAAGCTTAAGTGCACTGCAATTTTTCACAGATGTACTGCTTTGCTAAACATGAACAGATTTCAAAAGGAAGAACCAAAGGCCAAATTCATTCATAGCTGTAGGTAGTTTTTCCTCAATTCTGTAGAGTCTAGGTTTGGGGTTTGTGGTTGTTCTTCAGGGGTTTGGGGTTTTTTTGAAGGGTTTTTCGGGTGGTTTCTTTTTTAATCAGAAGGGTTATTGAATTGACTCATTCTTGGATCTGAATGATCTCTTTTGGCTAAATGTCTCAAAAAATAAATCTCCCTGGGACTAAGCTTGGACACTTCAGTCCAGGCAGAGATATTTTGTTAAAGCTACAGCAAACCAGAGCAGAGTATTATAATCTGAAGTGCTGGATGGACAAACTTAATAACCAAATTATCCCACCTCAACTTATAAATTCAGTGAATATTAATTAAAAAAAAGTTAATAATTAGCATATTACAGAAGGCACTAATTAGAAGTTTTACATAACAAGTGTCTTTCAAAACATCAATTTACCTATGTAATTCAGCAAAAATGTAATGAAAAACCTTAGTTATCTGCTTTAATTGACCTAAGTTAGCTGCGTGTTTGCACTTTAGCTTTCTCCCAACTATGTTATCTACAGAAAGTAGATACCTATACATTGATCTTGGCAAAGAGCCACTCAGTAAATTATAATGCAAATGCATTTGCTTTTCTGTGCAGTCCTCCCCTGTAAGAACTAAGACCATAACTCTCCCTGGAAATGCAAGTGTAACACATTTAAAGTCATAAAAATAAGATGTTAACAAGCTCTAGAAACACTAAAGCACAAATTCTCTCTCCTATCTAGTTTACAAAAGCCCTGATGAGATACAAAAGAAAAACTTAAGTCTGCAGGCCAACTTCTGAATCTGAATAGGCAGAAGTACAGCTCTGTTCACTCTTGGCTCCTTCTAAATAATCAAAACAAGTGATAGTGCTAACATCTGTTGTAGCAATCTTCCAGAAAACAAGAAATGGAGAAGTGCAAACATGCAGTTGATTCAACAGTGAACTACTCCAATTAATCACTAGGTGTACTGATAAATTAAGCAGAATCAATCTCTTCAGTGGTTGGACAGGGTGAACTTAAGGGATGAAGAACTACTACAGGGGGTATTCTACTGTCTGTTCTCAGTGCTCTAGAAGTATAGATGACAACAAACCCTGAAGCTCTCTGTAGATGAGGTGTCAAGATCAGCAACAAGCTTCGCAGTTGGCGTAAATCTGGGTGATTTTCACCAGCATTAGCCACTGAGGCTTTCTGAGGCTACAGAAAAGACTGTTCCTGTTCTTCAGAAGTCAGCATAATTCACACTGCATATGCTTTCAATATAATACTTTTCAGAGAAAGTAAAATAGCTTAGTGTCCATGAGTCAACCTGTGATGCATCAGTTCTTAACCTAGAGGCTCTCCAAGCTCTGTATCTAATTATGCATCAAAAGTAACCAGCAACCCTTAAAGCTATTACCTTTTCTCCCTCTAGAAATGTCTTTCACTTACAAGTCAATAACCAAGTTTAATTTCAAACCTGTTGCTTTTCTTTTATATTTATCATACTACCATGAGCCTGTAAAAGTAAAGCCAAACCCTCTTCAAGAGGGTGAAATATAGTGAAATCATGTAAGGTATAACATTCATTTTAAAGTAGTTATGCAAAGGATGGTCTGCTTCTATGTGTTCCAAGGAGACCAGTATAATATAAAAATTAAAACTTAAAGGAGTTAAATAATTGATAGGATGAAACCAAGGCAGCAAGAAAGATTTTATCTTCCCAAACCCAGGATGATACTGGAGGCATTTGCTGAACTTTTACTTCCTCTACCTTCAGAATGCTTAACCTTAAAAGTTCTGCTCTTTGCCAAAATTAAAAGATGTTTTAAAGTAAACCTAATTTAAGCATAAGATATTGCATCATAATCTGAATATGTAGCAATCCAAAATATAATTGCTCATGATTTGGCTAATAGGTTGCAGTTAAGGTTCATGATTCATGAACTCCTTCTGCAGAAATCTTTATCAACTTTTCATTTAGGAGAGAAGCAATTATCTTCCCAACCAAGCAATAGTACTAGGGAGATAGCACTGCCAATTCAATGCCATAAAGCACCCTGAAATAATGCTCTTTCTTAAGGATCACACACCAGAGCATAAAGAGCAAAGACTTTCATTAGGCTTTAGCATCAGTGCATTCGACTAAGAGATTTATTCTGATTTCAGTCAAACAGCAATCTGCTCTCCTACTAGCATTTTCATCATCATCATCATCATCATCATCACTTTTCATGTTTTGTTATTCATCCAATTTGGCCACGCTGACATAGGAAAGAGCAAAGCTGAACACCTGGCTGTCACACATTATGGCATCAGGTTGCAGCTTCGCCTGGCGCCCAGCGCCAGGTGGTCGGAGGAGCGGAAGGCACGTCACACACATGCCTTCGGGCTGAGCTCAGCTGCCCACTGGATGTGCTGCATGTGCAGGGCACAGCCTAGGTATTAGCCCAGGGAAAAACGCCCATCGCTTCACTGCTGTAGGTGACACCTACCACAGTTTGTTGCTGGTTGGCCACAGGTTTCTGTTTTGATGTGCTGTTCACCCATCACAGGGCGGGACAACAATCTCATACCACTGTGTGTCCAGAGGTACCAAGAGCATGGGTTATTCCAACTGACAGGAGCATAAACTGATCATAGTTGAGTCTTCTAGAGAGAGATTATTCTCAGAACACATCAAAACTGGGCTTTTCCCCAATGCAGAAGCCTCCCTCTCACCACATCACAACCTGCAGCCACAGCATCGGAGTTTTATACACATACCTGCAGTCAGATCTCATGGATCTGAGTCCTCACAACACTATATATCAGCAGCTGCCAACAAACTTGATACATCAAACTAATAATATTTATTTAACCTGGTTTTTGCTACCTGGCACCCATTCAGACAGCACATCCCATTTACAGTTACACCATTTTCCTAGGGAGATAGAAAAGGCAGCTACCCAAAATATTTTCTTCTGAGGCCACTGTGTTGTCTTTGACATAATCTCAGGATACTCGCCTCACCTTTTCTTTGTTACCTTTTATGTATAGCTTGTGGCTTATTCAGTTATTAATCCACTATTTCATACTGATGTATTTTCAGTTCTACAATACCTTATCAAAACTGAAAATATTATTAAAGCATCCTCACAGAACTCTTTTGGTTTCTAAGAGCATCTTACTCTTCTTGTTCCCAAACAACTGTCTCAACTTTCCTTATCAACTCAGACTCAAGCTCTAGTTGCCATCAAATACTAAGCCCAAAGGTGACTATCACCTTAGCTTTCTGTGCTTGTCAGAAATTAATTCTGTTATTTTAAAAAAAAAGAAAAAAAAAAGAAGGAAAAAGAGTTTAAAAGCTCCTACTTTTTTTCATGAAAACTTTGACGATAAAGTTAAAATAGTGCACAGAGATTTTTGGATTCCAAGGAAAAGAGCATTCATGAAAAAAAACATAGTGTTTTAGTACTTTATCCTCATAAAAAAATAACTTCTGAAGGGATTTACTGATTCATATTTTAAAATAGCAGTCTTAGGAACATTTTATAAAAAATCTGAAAAGGTATTTTTCAGTAAAAGAATTTTTCCATCTTAACCACAATTTTTAGCAAGGTATTGGTCTGTGAACAGATCCCACACCAACTGCTGCCTTTTACCACAACTTTCTTCTCACCACACTGAGATTCCTCATACCTCATTTCTTTTAGTGGGCTTGTGTGAAGACCACTGGTCCTTATAAAACGCTTCAGAAATCTGTAGCTGTCCTTGACTGCCCCCTTCTTTACATCTCCCACTGCACTTGTACAACATCTCATCTGACTAGAGCTGCAGTAATTGTTACTACCACATGAACACAGATGACAATCATCTTTTTTTCCCCCCCCTCATTTTGAGTGCATCTCCAAAAAAAATTATACCTATAGAAGGTACAGTACAATCCTCAGCATCCTTTGTCTGGATTAGATATGGCTAAACTTCGGACCTTTAGCTGAAAAACAACCAAAAATTGGTTCCACGAATTTCTCTTGACTGTGATTAAGAAGGAGCTTAGTTACAACAAAATGCAATTACTCAGTTTTGGCTACGCAGCCTTCGCAAGGCTTTTCCAGATCCGCTCCCACGGACCCTAATTCTGGTTTGGAAGCCAATTGTTCCTTGGCAGTGTTGCCATGGATCTCACTCAGAGATTTAGCAACACATTCTCCACCAGCTTACAGCAAACACCAATGTCTCTGGCTCACCCACAGCTTGCTTATACCACAGTTTGCGAGTTATCCATATTAGATCCTGCTCTTTACAATGTCAGGGAGGGTGGGATGCTGTGCCACTTGGGACAGTTCTTGCAACTATACCTGATACTGCATTTTCACAATAAAAAGTGCCTCAACACAAAGCCATATCTAGTGCAAAACATGCAGGAGGAATTAGGATTCTCCAGGCATTTGCAAAGCCACTGGGATGAAACTGATGTCTCCCACTAAGGGAGGAACACAGAACCAAGAAATGAGGAAGCCTTGTTTAAAGAACTAGATGAAACTTCACGATCCCAGGTTGTTATGGGGACTTTAACCACCCTCAGCACCTGCTAGAAGGGCACCAGCAATCCTAGAGATTTCTGGAGGATGGCAGAGGCAGGGGTGGGATGTGCAACACAAGAGACTTTTCACTGGCTCTGCTACTCACACCTGGATAGGAGTGGGATGACCCAGTATAACTGTTTTGTTCTAACCCAAACCATTCTATGATCCTATGGCTATGAGACAGTAGGGCAAGGGGAACAAGGGAAGCAAAACAACAGAGAAGAGCAGCCCTGGGCTTTGGGCTTGTTTCATCAATGGACTGGTGGGACCATGGTGTAACGGTGCCCTCATAGGGGAAGGGACCCAAGAGAACTCACTGATCCCTGAGGACAATCTCTGCACAACCTGCAAATTATCCCACCTAGTTTGCAGAAAGAGAATCTTCTATAAGGTAAGAGTTACTACTATCAGTGTTGGACAGTAAAACAGAAATTAACCACATAACAAACAAGGCAACTTGATATTTTGACAGCTGTTTCTTTGGCTGCAAAATTTCTGGGTTCTTTCTTGCAAACTCAAGGAGGCAAAACTGATGTTTGAAGTCAGTGAAATGATTTTAAAACTTTTCTGTTAGAGTATTGTTTTGTATGTGCTTCACCTGTTCAAGAGTGCCATACAAATTGAAACAAGAATGAAACTGGAAAATTCAGCTAGAAACAGATAAGTTCAAAGGGAATAATTTTAAGGACAACCTTCTGTCCCTTCCTTGAGCCAAAGCATGAAGTTTTCATGTCTAGAGCAGTTCCCATCCATCCATGCAAGTATGACAGGACGATATCAGAACACCAAATCCCACAGTTCTCATTCCATGAAAGCATCCCTTCAACTTCACAGTATTGCCTTTATAACCTTCACCACCATCAGACCTTTTATTTCACAAATCACAAGGTATGTAGACACTTATAGCCAGTTTTGTGGGAAAATAAAGGTGAATTTTTCTTCTGTAATTGAAAAACACCATAACAACAAGGGGAAAAAAAATCCCAACCCACATCAACACCCAAATCAAAGCACAGCATAATCAACCCTTGCTTTCCTAAAGGGTTGTAGAGCTTTGGCAAAAATCAAGGTTATGTAGCATTAAGATGGAAATCAGAATCAGGCACCTTGAATTGCCAATGTTTTTGATTATTACTGCAATGATGACAGAAAAATAAGTTTTTACTGGATCTGAAAAGCCCCTGTTCCACTGGTTCTCCTACTGCATTGAAGCATCTGTCTTTAAACTTGTATTCAATAGAGAAATAGATTTTACATTCTACACAAAATGTAAGTTGTAAGCATCCTACAGATAATATCCAGAAGGTCATATGAAAAAAGTATAATCAATCAATGGGAAAACCAATCTCCACCTTGCACCTAAAATTATTATTTCTCTAAAATCAGGCACATACTATCTCCAACAGGATGATATTTTGAAGACTAACACCAATAACTTGGTAACTTTTCCTCTGGGACTTGAGAAGGTGACATATAGATGGAACAGCATCTTTTAAACTCTCCTGGCATTAATACTCTCTATTGTAAACTACAGGAAAGAGGTACAGTGCATTAATGTTTTCAAAAAGGCACCCATGAAAGCACCCTCTTCAACCCAAATGTTGAATAAATTGAAAACAGACATTTTAGATAGTTAAGTCTAACACATAGATGCCAGTCAGAAGCAACTACATCTCTGTGTCAGAAACCACAACATCAAATCTGTTCTACAAAGGAATAACTACCCAACACAAAATTCTCTTGGTCCTTCTTCCCTTTTACTTAACTATGCTGTACTGCTGGTTTTTGTTTTGGTTTGGGGCTTTTGTTTGTTTGATTGATTTTTCTTTTGCATGTGTTTGCATTTTTGTTATTTAAAAAAAAAATGGGGAAGCCTTCTAAATTCTGTATTTCTTTTCTCCTGGAAGAATGCACTCTCAAGCTATGGGATAACTCTCCTGATAAAGTACTACTACCTAATATGAATAAATAATTACATACTAATTGGGGTAATGAGAGAATGGTATAACCTCATTCACCAGCTAGCAGGAGGAATCTTATTTTCATCTTTTGTTCAAGTTAATTTTTAAGTCTTCTCTCGCCATTCATCAGTGGTGCAAGTCATGAGATTCCCAACAAGTCCCCCAGCTCTGTGAGCTGTGTGGACTTCAGACAATAAAGAAAATTACATAATTTTTTTTTTTAAAAACCCACTGAAATGCTTCAGTGAATTTTTTGAAGTCTTAACTATGTTCTTCAATCATTTTTTCTTTGGTTGTTGCTGGTTTTTTAAAAAATATTTAACCTTTTACAATACTGGTTGACCAGCATGAATAACTGGAAGAATTATTGGCATTATTATTCTAAAAAAAAGTCACAGAAATATTATCTTTTTTCCCCTCTGCCCAGATGGTCATATATAAGCAAAGAATAAAACAATGAATAAAATCCCGTTGGACTCAATAACAAAATCCTGGACTGGAATCTGAATTTCATGACCATTATTTTGTAAGTGAGACAGAAGTCTTCAATTCCAGATTTCAGTTGTGCTAAAATACTCAAAGCCATCTTTATTCTATACATGTGGAAAGAATGTAAGAGAATATTGCCATTATGATGGTTTGCTTTAACACACTACAGAGATTACTACAAATAGATGTATTTTATCCCAGGAATTTAGTTAGGAATACCAGGAAACCTACATGAGCAAATGGATGGAAAGACAAACATTTATTTGAACTGCTATTCAGAAACCTGAAGTCTAGATTTCTGGTTTGAGTTCTTTGTATACATGTTCTTACCCATTTTTCCTTTGGCTATATATGTTAACAACAGAAGTTTCCCTCTCACTCTTATGAAGAGAGTGGAATTTGGCTGCTCGAAGTTCAAATTTTTAGTTAGAAATTTTTAATACTCCTTTATATTTCACATATTTGTGATTAAAGGACAATCTGACTGCGCATAAACCTTTAGGTGAGGAAGTGGCTTTAACATAAAACTTTGACTTCAGCATTATTCTATGGCCTCATTCCTGCTTAAGAGTTCAACAGAGCAGGCTATAATTTATAGTAAATCACACTTAAGACTACAGAATTCTGACAGTTTTACTCCTGTGTTGTTCAATGCACTAAGTGACCTTATCATGAGGCTGTTGACCTGGCACCCTTGAGAAGTGCAGCAGATTTTTCTCAGCTAATGCATGGCCTCACTCAGCAGTGCAGGGCAGGCTTGCTCTCAAAAGGGCAGCACAACAAACCCATGTTCCTGTTACCCTAACTAGTGCTACACAAACAAAGAAATGAGAAAGACACATCTTATCAGATAAATAAACATTGTGAGAAAATTAGGATAATGTGCATTTGTCACTCACAACTCTCGTTTGCACTAAAACTGTCTATCACATAGCAGAATGATTACTCCTTAATCAAAACCATAATTAGTTGTGTATTTCAAGGATATATTTTTCAGATCATTGTGAGCATGAACTCTGACTGCCACAGACTGGGATACACATGCACTCTGACAAAGGGATACCCTGTTATCTTCTGTGCCACTGCTCAAAACCTCCAGATTGTTGCCAGATGCTAAAGGATGGTTTGTACTAATGACAGTAGAGCCACACGAAGTACTGTACAAAGAAATATAAACATAATTTAAAAGAGCTGATTTGACAATAATAATCCATTTCCCCGCTGAAAACAAAAAATATTAGATACATAGATTTTGGTTCAGAAATTAGAAAGTCCATCCTCACTAAATGTGTACTGTAGATACAAGTATGCATCACCATCACAAGATGGCACTAACAAAAATAACCTTAATGAAAAAGTGAAGTGTAAAAGAGCTCCTGTATCCAGCTGAAGATTTCACAATGAAATTAGGACAACCCTATACTAATGGTACAGTCACCGACAGATTTTTCCATCACTCTTTTCAGGAAACCCAGCACGAAATGCTGAGATCTGGAAATGTACCTCTGGCTATGGCAGCTGTTCTTAACCCCACCAGTGGAGTTATGAAATTTGAAACAGCAACCTTTGTGTTACCCTAATTCACACTTTGATTCCTAGCTAACTTTTAAAACAAAACTATGCAAAAGTCTTCCTTCAAGACTAAATCACAAAAACATTTGAAACTGTCGTGACCATAGGATGGTGAAAGGTAGGTTAGAAGATAATCCATGCTCCAGACTTGCTTTTTGTGTGACACTGGGCATACACAAGCAGCCTCTCATCTTCCCACATTTTGTGGTAACACACTCAGTGTTTCCCTGAGACAACAGGTGATGAACTGATTATAACCCCCATTCCCTGCACTGCCAGGGGGAGGAGGGACATAAAATCATGAGAGAAGCTAAGCCTGGGAAGAAGGGAGGGCTGGGGGAAGGTGTTTGTAGGATTTGATTCTAATTTCTCATTATCCTACTTTGATTTGATTGGTCATAAATTAAAACCTCATTTCCTCAAGTCCAATCTGGTTTGCAATAACAGGTGAGTGATCTCTCCCTGTCCTTATCTTGATCCACGAGCCTTTTGTTATATTTTCTCTCCCCTGTCCAGCTGAGGAGGGCAGTGACAGAGCAGCTTTGATGGGCACCTGCTGTCCAGCCAGGGTCAACCCACCACACTCACACAGTATAACTTAATAACACCACAAAATTTATACAACTCTAGAGAAATAAAAATTAAATAATTTCTCCAACTCCTAAGTGCACTTAGAGAATATTTAAGATTTGTGAGCTTTGACTAGCTCTCTACTTCACTAAATTAGGTTCATTCTACTGGATGCACACACTGCTATAGCAGAAGGATCCTACATCACTGAATGCCTTTGAGAAAAAAAAAAATCCCTACTGAATGAGAAACTTAGAATATCTTAAGTGTTTCAGTGAGGATACATCAATAATGGGAATACAGTGTTTGCTTTTGAAAGTACTATTCCAGAAGGTGAACAGACTCAAGAAGCAGTAGGAAACTGCAGTACTCTAAAACATTTCTTTTTTTTTTCCTTTTTTTTTCCCCCCACCCTCCTTTCTCCACCATCAATATGGTTTACAACAGCCTATTCTGTAGTGCCAATGTACTGGTGTGCAACAGGAACCCCAGCTGTGGAAGTCCAACTTCCAAAACAAGTAACTAAATCACAGCAGGGGCAAGCCCAATACCATACCTTGAAGTGATACATCTACTCTGAGCATACTGTGGCAAAGATTCCTCCAGGATTTTCACTCCTTTGTGATCTGGATAAAAAGCTGCCAGGGTGTTTTCACTGAGACTCCACATCACCTCAAAAGAATGCTGTCAACACCTAATCTTATAGCACAGAGTGCCAAACATTTTACAATCTATCCTGTTTTCTGCAGCTCTTTGTCACCAGGTGATCACCATCCTACATTCAACTGGAAATTCAATTTCCACCCCTAGAGCTAAAAACCTACCAGGTGATAAAAAGCAACCCACTGTTTGAAGGACACTGTCACCAGTGGCCTACTAATAGCAGAACACCCACTGCAAACACTTCAGAACAAAACATTAGCTAAGAGCTATGCTCTGCAGGTGAACACTCACATTTAGGGCAAAATGCACGTTAATTCTGAAACAGAAAAAAAAGAAGAAAGGGGAAAATATTTAGAAAATATGAATCATTCCTTGATGAGACAAGGATGGATAATATGCCATGACCCCCATGACCTTCACGAAGAGCAGCCGTGCAACACGAGGTATGATTTGGACAGCTGCCAGCTTCTTAGCCTTCCTCCAGGACCTTCAGATTTTGGTAATTCCTGCCTTTCCATAAAGACACCTGCAATTTGTTTTATGTTGAGCACCGATGGGCACTCAACAGTGATGTGCTGCTTTTAGCTTTTTTTCATATAATACCTACAGTGGTTGCAGAAATTATTTGAATATGGTTAACTTGGAAGAATTTGCATGGTTTTATCACTACACTCTGTGCATTAATGAAGTGATAGTAAAAAAAAAAAACAAAACGCATTAGTTTTTAAGTTGCCAATGGCAAGGGGCAGCCTCCTCAAATAAAATTGCTTGAAAGAGAATGCAATTTTGCTATGCAAGTACAAAACTCAGGTAAACACAAATTTGCCTCATCTTGCCAAATGGTTGTTGAGGAAGGAAGCAGAAATTTTTAGGATTCTGCAGGCATCCATGTGTCCTTCTGAATCCTATTCCTGTAATGGGAAGCCTTCCTAGTGAAAGGAGACACCTGCTTTTCCATAGTGCACAGCTCTCTTATGGGCCATGAATAATGTGATACATTTCAGCAGTGGTTTTCATCCTTCTGAATCCAGTGGTAATCCCATTTAAAATACAGAATGGATTTTCCAAGGTAATAAATTATGGCTGTTATTGACACAAGCTTTTTGGATACATTTTTTGTTACAAAATTTAGGGTTTTCTAATAAATTATGGCTGTTATTGACACAAGCTTTTTGGATACATTTTTTGTTACAAAATTTAGGGTTTTCTAATAAATTATGGCTGTTATTGACACAAGCTTTTTGGATACATTTTTTGTTACAAAATTTAGAGCTTTCTAAATACTTGGATAATTGGTCAGTTGCATTTTGGTATCCTGCTTTCTCTGTATTATTATACTACTCAAGTAGAAAGACAACACAGTTAAGGCAAGATAATATACTGCACTTTAAAGATGCTGTTTACGTTTGATATGTTCACATTATAACATGTTGAGCCAAACATTTAAAAACAGCTAGGAAACAAAAAAATTGGTGGAAAGTTAAACTACATTATGTATTTAGCAGCTGCACATTCATCTCTTTTGCAAGTCCAAAAGTCCAAGGCTAGAAGAAATGTTTATTACTAAGAACCTTTCTTTACTTGGACTTTTAAGCCAAATGGTCCTGTTCGAGTTTGCTTATGCAAGCCATACTGAATTTAAAATAACAACCATCAGTTAGCCAGTGATCCTTTCCTTTCTTGCTCTCCTTGTAGCCTAAGGAATATTACAATCTTTGCTGTGCAGGTTTTTATAAGACATATAGATGCTAGATGCATAAACATAAATGCTCTGAATATAAGGCAGTACATTAAAAAAATCAAGTCACATTATGATTGCACCAAAATCGAACATCTATAGCATGAACCCAGTGAAGCCAAGAAATGCAGTTTGAAAACAAATTACTGCTAGTTTTCTAATTACTGTTAGTCTAGCAACTGTCACTAGCTGTCCTGGATTAGGGATAGCAGCTCTGCTGCAAGTTCATGCAGCATCTCCAGAGTCCTAGTGCTGTAACAGTAATACTGGAACACTATCAGAAGCTGCTACCAGACTGTCCAAGTGGGATCCACTTTCAAACATCACTCAACACATGAGAGAGCAGCAGCAGTGACAAAGTCAGGGGTAAGGTCTTTTATAGTTGTAGCTCAGTCTTAAGTAACACAGGTTTAAAAAAACTACCTGAAAATTCAGTCAGCAGCCCACAGCTCTTTCGAAGGGTTTCCACAAATATACAGTTACTTACAGAAAAACAAAAATCCAGTTTTGTAAAGCTTTTTGCAAAGTCTATTTGATGAGTTTATTTTAGTATTATTTTACATGGCTATGCTCATTTCAGCAGCACAGAATGGATAATGAAAATCATTCAATATCATTGCCTTTCCAGCTGCAGCTCTAGCTGAAATATTAAGCTATCACATAACAGTGGCAGCTCTCCAGGCAGGGGAAAAAAGTGTTTTGCACCTGTTTACAAATGTATTTAGTCATTATCCATCATTACCTTGATTCTACATCTGACTAAATACATTCATGCAAGACTTTATGCCTGCTTCAGTGCCCTCTTACACTCTAAGTCTTTACTTTGTAAATGACAGGGAACTCCAAAGGCACTTGCCATTTTGCCTTCCTGCATCAGTGTGGAAGGCTGACCCTGGCTGGATGCCAGATGCCCACCAAAGCCACCCTATCACTCCCCTCCCTCAACTGGACATGGGAGGGAAAACGTAATGAAAGGTTCATGGGTTGGAATAAGGACAGGGAGCTACCACTCATCCATTACTGTAACCAGCAAAACAGGCTGGACCTGGGGAAATGAGTTTAATTTATTACCAATCACATCAGAGCAGGATAATGAGAAATAAAATCAAATCCTAAAACCACCTTTTCTCAGCCCTCCCTTCTTTCCAGGGCTCAACTTCAACATCCTGCCTCACCAGGGTCTTCGCCATGGGCTGCAGGGGAATCTCTGCTCAGGAACCTGGAAAACCTCCTCCTCCCTCACTGACCTGGTGTCTGCAGAGTTGTTTCTCTCACACATTCTCACTCTGCTCTTCTCCAGCCGCAATTGCACAGGTTTTTTTCCTCCCTTTCTTAAATACTTTATCCCAGCAGTACAACCACCTCTGCTGATGGGCTCAGCCTTGGCCAATGGTGGGTCCATCTTGGCTTTCTCAGACACAGGGGAAGGTCTCACCAGCTTCTCACAGAAGCCACCCCTGTAGCACCCCCACTACCAAAACCTTGCCATGCAAACCAAATCTTCTGTGATTTAAAGAAATCCTTCATTCAACATTTCCTTGAAGATCTCTGAAGCCACCCATCTGCTGACCTGCACCAAACAGACATAAGCAAACTCCTCTTAGATGCCCCTTTCCAACAGACACCTCATCACTGAAGACTGTCTTTTGCTTCTGATCTTACTCCTCAGCTTCAGTAACTTACACAAGCATCCTTCCAAGTACAGCAGTGGAAGCAAAGGGCATTTTTATTTATGAAAACACTCACCAATCCCTCTTGTCATTTTTTGTATTCCAGTTGCTCCAGGAGTTTGAGTCAGGCTTGAACCATTTTGAGAGTTATGCAACATGGGAATTGAAATCAAAAGCACAAACCAAACATGATGACAATATTTAGTTATTTTAGAGCCATAATATGATGTAAGGAACTACTGGGAAAATTTAAAATTTAAAATTTAAAATTATTACAGTTCTTTCGTTAAACTTTGCCAGAATCTTGGACATCACTGCTAAAACAAAAAAATACAGGAGGTTGTTTGAGAAGCAAATAGGACCATAAGGAAAATGTATGAATTTCAGCCCAAGACTGATTAATTCCAGTCACCAATTACCAGCTATGGTTAATCTATTTTCCCTTATCAGACTGTCTCCTGTTCTTAGGGAATGTGATAAAAAAATACTTACAGAGAAATATATCTTGAAAATGTTTAGCCCACAGTCATCTGAGTAAGTTGCATATTTGCTATATGCAACTGGATTTTCTTGGCAGGTATGTTCCTTTAGGTGTGACTGTACATTGTTTGCTCTCCTTATTACTTTATAAGGGTAGCAGAGCCTTAACTGCGTGTCAGCAGGGTTGGTTGGTTTTTAACAAGACAGACTTTTTTTAGACTTTAGTTTTAATTTGTATTTCTTCAGCTAATTGGGATGGTGGGGAGCAGGAAGAGTGACAGAATAACAATCATTGCAACTATACATAAATTTACTTTAGAAGGTACATACATGTTTCAGCATAAATTAATTTTATTCCCCAAATAATTGCCCAAAAACTCTCATCTGTGGCATTCAAAAGTAATCTGTGTTGAGCTTTAGATAGAAAAGTGCTATTTGAAGACTGAGGAAAGCAGACTACCAATCCCTTCTACAGTTCTGCATCAAGACATAAAAAACTGATGCACAAACCTAACTCTAAATATCAACACCCAAAAAACCCCAAGGAACTGCTAAAAGGTCCCAGGGAAGCAGTATAGACTGTCTGAGCCTCAGAGGAACAGGTCTTCAACATGTTCCTCGTTATTTGATAGCTAGTCTTAATATAGTTAGAAGAGTCTGAAATAGATGAAGGCTGAATTTATTAAGGCAGGATTGCTAAAACCTAAAACTTTTATGAAGCAGGCACAAAGACATGGAGGGTATGAAAAAGTTCTAGGAAACAATGAAAACAATTCATTTTTCTCTACATTGAACCACAAATATCCTTCCATACAGTGTGAAATTTAGCATGGTTCAGAATAAAACATGGGCTTTGAGGAGAAAAACAAAATAAATCATTTGGTTACACTGAAAGTCTAAAATCACCTTTTACAGAAACTCAAGAACATACCTAAATCTTACTGCAACATAGGATACAAGGTACTCTCCACAAGATCCTTTCCATATGACCTCTTCCAGTTGAAGCAATAGCCATACAAAAGGCTTTATTGATTTACAATTCCCAGTACTGAGCAGGTGTTTCCTCATTGTGGGTCCAAGGATACAACAGACAAGAGAGGCTCCACTCAGGTGGAGCTGTGGCTTCCCAGAGGGTAGCCATGGGAAGCACAGGATGGTGCACTGCCAAAGCACCCAGAAAGGACATGGACAGCAGGGACTCTGTCCTATACCTACACTGAATAGAACAGGAAAAACCCCACCACACCAGGCTGAATGGAAGACAAGATGCTGTTGAGGGAACATTTCCTTCAGATGCTTTGTGGGACAGAGTCAAGAGAGTTAGAAATGCTAAAAAGGGATTTGGAGCCAGAACAGCCGATGAAAGCAAGAATGGGACTGTTAAGGAGATGACCAGACCTGAGGGCAAGGCAGCCATAATATTCTTTCTAGTCTGGAACATGAAATACTCAAAAGTGGTTTGGAGGAGGGGAAGGTGATGGCATTGATCCTACTTACCTTTAGTTCTTCAGCTACAGAAGTGAAGAGGGTACCCACAGGGCAGGTGGTGGCAGCATTACACCCTACATCTGCAGGACTCACATACCCAAAACTATATTAGCACATACACTAACACAAGAAATTCCATATTTCCAGGATGAAGTGTGTGTTGTTATATTATATACATTATATTTATTAAGTTCTCTGCATATTTTTTACTTATTTCATATTTTCCAAGAGCATCACAACACACTCGAGTCACAGACTTTCCACATCACCTTGAAGCCACATGTAAACTGGAATCTCAAGAAGATGCAAGGAACAGGGTGGTATTACCTTTCAAATATACACCTCAACAACAAACCACTCTTTAGTTTCAGGAACCAAATAGAGAGCAAATAAAATACTTCAGCAACTGAGTGATTTACCACATATTTACAACCTACAGCAAAATGGACAACTGGGACATCTGAGAGGAGCAAGTAGAGGATAAATTCCTCTTTATTGATGCCTTAAAAAAAAAAAAAAAAGAAGTAGTCAAGGCTACATTTAACTCACTTTAGATCAGTTAAGAAAAAAAGATACTTCAAAGGAGATGGAGTGCTAGAATAACTTTTGAACCAGATGATGAAACTATAGGCTAATTTTTACTTGGTATCACTAAATTCATGGCAAGTTCTGAGGAGTGTGGCTTCTTTCCAAAACAAAGCAAAGGGTCAGGTTTCTAAGAGAATCAACATAGGTAATTTAAAGGTCATTTAGAACATTTTGAGGAAGTCACATATATAGCTCATCATCTTTATACATAATCAAAAGGCAGGAAAAAAAACCCCAAATCTGACAGCACTTAATAGTGTGAAAAGCTAGTAGGAAAAGAGCAGGAGACAATCCTGAATAGTAACACCTCCACATTAGCAATTCTCTTTAGGGAATTTTATTAGTCCAACAGCTCTGCCAAGGCAAACAGGGACGATGGTACAACCTAACACAGTTACAGGTACCTAGTTTTGCTCCTGGGCACACACGAGCCCTGTGGCTGTAGCTTACATCCCTTCACGGGTCATATGCTCCATCTGATGTCACAGACTGACCCCAGGCTGGCCAGGAGGTGGTAAAACCTCCCAAATGTGTGTTCTTGTTGTGCATCAGTCAGCACAAGAGCCAGAAGAGTCACAGGGAAGAGAGGGAGGCTGCTGCTCCCACTTCTGCCGCTGAGGGCTCGGCCCGTGGCCGCTGCTTGCCCTCGGTGGAAAGTTAAAACAAGAGTGGGAAGAAACAGGAAGGTTTTGCATTATGCTGTTATTTGCTGTGCCAGCAACAGCCAAAACAGATTAGTCGGTGTCCAAATTCACGAGCATGTCCTTCAGAGCCAGCTTCCCAGTTGTTCACCATTTATCTACTCCTCATCTACTCCTAAGAGAGCGTTAACTGTTTCAAACCTTAAGTAAGTCACCCTCAAATTATTTCTCCCAATTTCAGTTCAAGTGACTATTCCTGGTATGGCTGGTTTCCCAAAGAGCACAACAAAATTTTTGTGTAAATATCCACCTGTCTCCACAACCAAGTTAAACAAATACTTGTAAAGAAATGGAATTTAGAGCAGTCATTAAAGACAATATCCCACAATGACCAATTTTTGGAGAAGGTACAGATACTACTACAGTTTCACTCCAATGAATTGCAATAATAATTTATTATCCTGGAGAGACAACACAATCTCCTATATATGAGATGGGGCTCTGAGAAAAGTCGCTTTAATGCTTTTTTTGAAATTTCTGGAGCATGTTTCCCACAATGAACAGGACACTAGTACTGAAAATTACTTAAAAAAAACTTAATATAAATTCACTGAATTCTGTACATATTATTAGAATATTATCATTAGAATATATCTTTAAGAATATATCTTTAATTACATACAGTCACAGAAGGATATCTGAGTTTGGAGTACTAAAGAGACAAGTTGAGGAAGAAAATGGTATCAATGAGGAAAAAAAAGAGAAGAAATAGGTAGGAAACTGGTGAAATAGGAAGAAAACCTTTTTCTTTTAATCTTACATACAAAAGGTTCTTCTAAATTGAATTCACAGTCCAACAAAAGGCATTTCTAATTAAAGTACATTAAAGCAGAGAGTGCTACAGGGGAAAGAAGCTGTAAATGGAGAGATTAAAAAGAACACCCAAACAAAAAGAAAGTTGTGGGTAACAAAAAGTTGTGGGTAACAAAAAGAAAGAGCAAGAGACAGTGAGAAAGTTAGGAATGAGTACAAGAAAAGAACACATTCCTCCTTTTCAGAGGGAGAAGATGCAAGAAGCAGGATGCAAGGAAGGAAAGGAGAGAATTTACTGGAGAAGAATAAAGTGTGATAGCTTTGAGGGGGGAAAGCACAAACAGCAGAGACTATCTGCTGAAAGAAGAGAAAATCAGGAATAAAAATAGTTCAAAATACAGACAAATTTAATACATTGGATTTTGACATTAATTTCTGAAAAATTAAATTTGATACTTAAACTAATGGAAAACAGATGCCTAAAAAGTTACATCACTGTGTCAGGCAAGGAGAAAATATGCAAACAAGAAGAGCTAGAAAGATCACAGATGCACAAAATTACGGGGTATGCATCTCTACAATATCTAGCTATTAATCATCTTCCATTTAAATAAAGTCTTTACTGCTTTATTCTATCAGATTACCTATTTACACAGAAACTAATTAAAAATAACAAGTTTCCTTCTGCAATACAATTACAAATTAAATGTACTTTTAAACTGCATTGGTACTGGTAACTGTAAATGATCATAAGAGAAATGCTTCTGAGCCCAGCTGCATTTTATGCAGATATTTACTATCAAGCATTGCAATTAAAAATGAGCATTCTTAAAGGTTACAGTACTAAAACTATATAAGTGGTTTATTTCAATTCTAAATGGCAAACCATTTTTAAGTAAGAATATGTCTGAATTGATCATAGGTGAGAGAAAATTTCTCATTCCAAGTTAAAATCCACCAAAGCCACACTAAGCAGAATTATATAGGTATAGCTCATATGAACATCTGGCTATGTAGGTGGTGTAGGCTTCTTTATAAGCAACAAACAGTAGAGCACATCAAGTTAAATTTGGTGTCAAATATTTAAATTTATTCCAGCTTCCATCACAGATCAGAGAGAAAGATACCTTATGTTTGTAATAGTGTAGTTTTTCACTGACACACAATGGAAGACCCTGCAAGGACATTTTAAGCTTCAGGCTTTCAAACTTCCTGTATTAGACATATATTAGGTATTAGACATATATTTTTTCTTTAATGTAAAAAAGTTTTTTTCAGTTTGTTTATTGATTATTTTTACTTTTTTAATTTTGCTCAGAAGCACCAGAAAATGACTGGCTGATACAGGGCTCAGGATGCTTGGAGATCTGCACTGACTCAGAAGGTAACACAAAGAATCCCCTCAAGGAGCTCAGCGCATCACATTCACCTGCACAGGGTCATACATTGATTTTTCCCATCTGGGACTGGAAATACACTTCTTGTGCTAGGGACAAGTCACCTTCAAAATCTTCAACTTCCCCTGCAGTACAATGAGTAGCTCACCTTAATTAGTGAGGACATTATGGCACAGATCAACAGTGATCTTTTGTTTCTACCTGTAGCTTCTTTGTTGATGTTCTAGGAGAGAAATATCTGACATAAGCAACTGTTCAGGCTTGATACTAATACCATGTGAAATGCTATGGCCTGTCATACACAACAGACCAGACTAAGTGACCTCATGAAACAAGAGTTTAGCTCCTTCAGACTAGTGTCTGTACAAAGATTTCCTATGTAGTACAGTCAGGCTTAGCATGAAACACTCCAAGAGTGAAGAGATTTAATGTTAAATTAAACAGAAAGATGTCCCCCAGCACGGTTTTATCCTATTTACATTGAAGATACACGACAAGTAGATCCCATATTTAGAGAAGACTGTATTTGAAGTCTCCATCTATTTGGCACATCCAGATATTCCCTACTGTTTTGTTAAACATTGAGTGCTAACTACATGTCTGTCTCCTTATAGGCAACATTTCAATTTATACACAGTGACTCTACTTAAAACTAGGATGTAATACCTTAGTAAAAATTATAGTGTCTTTATAATAAAAAGCTTCTCTGGTACAAAAAGGGGTAGAAAAAAAGTAACTTCTAAAACATAAGTTTTTAGACACTGCTCTTAAGCCTACAACAGAATCCCTAAGCAGAAGGGATGTTATATATTCACTTCAATTTGTACTTCAATTGAGGCAAAAATCACATTACCTTATTATATAGCTCATATTCTTCCTACTTTGTAATGAACCCTTTAGAAAACCTTCCTATATTTTTAGCTTGATCTGTTACTCCTTCAGGCTAAAAAAATCCTGGGAAGAACTTCAACAAGGAATGAGAACAGTTGTTGAGACTCTCTCATTCCAGGTCTGTTGCACGCAGTTCACACGCATTCAGGGCTCAGATTAACCCAGTTCATTTTAAACAGCAGATAATTAAAAAAAAAAATTAAGCATCATAAATTACATTTCATCCAAAAGGCTTTTAAAATGCTTTATGGGCTCTATCCACTCCATCAGTCACCGAAAGCAAGTACCTCTGGGATGAAATGCAACAACTGTTCCACGGGGCACGGCATAGGAGAGGAAGTGAGGAATACCAGCACATCAAATTGCAATTGCAGGGGGAATTTAGGTAGGAAGAATGTAATTACCCCATTTGGAGCCTGGCCAGACCACGGGGGTTAACATGTTATAAAGAGCCCTCTGAGAATTTTAACAACCCCTAGTGCTCAGGACCTTTAATTTATATTAGCCCTGAGGAGCAAGGCTAAACTGCTCCACTCAACTGGCCTGTACGCTGCTGCGGGAAGAGGGGAAAAATCAGCTCCTAGTTGTTCCCTGCTTCCACCCAACTACTAAGCAGATTAATAATACTTAGTCTGCAACTTCTGATGAAAACATTGCACAAGGCAACATGATTGAAAGCTGCACAGAATCGGAGCAATTCTTACTGATCTTTCAAAAGCCACAGAGGAAGAAAATGTTTCCTGCTCCAGTGAGTAGGAAAGTCCTCACACAAAAGTGCTCAAGATCATCTCAGCCAGTCTAACAATAAATACTATAAGGATACACAGACAGGAAGACATCAGAAATACCTATTGCTTCTCCAGCATCAGGCTCTGAGAAAGAGCAGGAAACTACAGCACTTGTTTCATTCATGAAGTGAGCAGTTGTCACCAATTACTCTTACTAATATATCTTATGATAGTAGATATATATATATATATATGCATGTGCATTTTAATTCTTTTGGCTTAAGTAAAACCAAATTCAAGGCAACAATGAATATAAGAAAGATGAGTAGGAAGAAGAAACATAAGCATGCAGCTCATCTTACTTTTTTTTTTTTCCACTGTTAGCTTTAAGCAGCTTAAAAAAGAAAAAAGTCGACTTGTTTCCAAGTCTCCTTCCTCCAAAATAAAATACCAAGTGAGGCCATAGTGGAGCATAGCTTTTCACTCCCATTGAACCAAAAGCATTTGGAGCAAATTCCAGGAGACTGCCAAATACTCTTTGAAATTGTTTACCTTATCTATCCATACCCCACAAAATTGTCTTATTTCTTCAATTAGGTTACACACAATTTAGAGTCATTTAGGCTCTTTATTATAGTCTAATGTAATGCACCAGAGATATTGTTCCTCCATTGTTTTTTAACTTCTGAATGTCCATAGGGATGCATTTAATTTGCCTTTGACATGCATTATAGTAAAAGTATCATGGTATTGTACATTATTTTCTCTTAAAGCCCCTTGTTTCTTTCATCTTATAATGACAAACTGAAAGAAGAAGCAAGGAAAGGCTTCACCAATTGAAGCAAAGCAGTATCTTTTGGCTGTAAATACTCCTTGGCCACAGCAGTGGACAACACTCCTGCTGCAGGAGCTCTGTGATTTATGCTAATGAGAAAAGCCACCTTGACGAACAGAAAACAAAGGACAGAATAGTTCAGTGCTGATGCAGATTTTGAACATTAGTTTTAAGTTTCACAGGAAATACCGAAGACCAGTGGTTACAGGAATCTCACAATGCTGGTACATATCTGGGAGTCCTCACTGGAGAGACGTCAGTCAGAGGCACAAATCATGAGTGATTTGTATCATGTAGTTTTATTCCAGGACTTATCAGCTCTTCCATGTGCTCTGGGGAAGAGTGGACAGTCTCTGCCTTCTAAAGAGGATTCTCAGACCAGGACTTTAACTGCAAAAACACCCTTGAAAAAGCACATAATTCAGTCTTTCATGGAAGACCATCACACAAGATTGATCCATAGCACTGCAGTTGTAAGGGAGAACTTGCTTTGTTAAAAGTTCACGTTTAAGCAGGTCCCAGCACTGGATTGGCATGTTCCTCACCTCCTCCCCAAACAGTTCTGGCACATTTCTCAAGGCTTAAGCAACGAGTGGTTTTGAGTCTCTAAAGAACTAGATTCTTAAAAGCATTTAGGCACATGCAAAGTTTTCACACGTGCTCCTTCCTGACTTCTGAGCATTTAGGAAAAGCCCAGTATTGGTTTAGAATATGTGTACGCTTCCTTTGTTCAAAGATGATCAAATCCAATAGTGCAGGCTTTGAACAGCCATAAAAGGCAGAAATTCATACTTCAAAAACTTAGAATGTGTTGCAGAAGACAGACCTGCTCTGAGGCTTGAATTCATTCCACGGACATAGAAACGGATCCCCAGAGGTAGGTTACTTTTAGGGATAACCTGTGTCATTTTGACCATATAAAGAATTGGTCTAAGTTAAAAACTAACTCCTTTTCCATATCTACCACGTGGAGATCATGTCAGCTTGTTGGCAAATTAGAGCCAACACCAGTGACTTGAGACATGTATTTATTCCTCTAGAACATTGACACTGTGCAAATCACGTCCATAACTTATTGCCATGTTTTTGCTTTTTACTTGATTAAACAAGTGTCACAGGCTATGGAGCAAATTTTGTCCTCATGACTACTAGAAATGCTCTCCCACTCCAGCACCTCTAAGGAGGAGACCTGTGCTCATACATATTGCTTTCAAGCTATTCATTCCTCACCTTGAATACAGGAAACGCTACACGAGTAAAGAAAGTGCTTCACAGATAAAGACAAAATGCAGAACACCCTATGCAGACAACTCTGCTTTGGTTTTAGGAGGAGTTCCCATGCAAAGGCAGCTAGTAAGTGTTCCTATGAACATGAAATGGAACATTAAAATAAAATCAATAAGAAAACGCAGCAAAACTCACTCTGGTCAAAGAGTGAGAACTGCAGAAATATCTATGCTATCGAAACAGAAGTAAAATCTTTTTCAAACAACAACAATAAAAAAAAAGAGCAGTTACATGATTTGCAGGGTCAGCCCTGTTAATTTATAGCCAGGCCATGGTGCTCTGAGTACTCTTTTTGTATTTCTCTAAATACATGCTATCATACAGATGCAACGTCCTGTGTCACATATGTCCAATAATTAAACAGCATGGACAACTTGACGTAGTTGTTTGCTATGACCTATTAAAAAATAACAAAACCCAGCAGTTTTTGTGCTTAATACAAGGTGGGGAAAAACAAGGGCTGTATTTTCCCCTTTGGTTAAGGCGAACAAAAGTGGCCATGTATCTTAACACCTGGGAAAAGTCAGGGCATGCACAGCTGGCTGCGAGCTGGTCACACATTCCTGAGGTTACAATTACGGCCAGTGTTCTCAAACCAGGCTCACTGACAAGCAGTTGCAGATGGCCAACAAGCTTATGTATGGAAATAGCTTTACTCAGCAAAATCTTAGAAAAATAACGTATCAATAGGAACACTTGTATCTGTAGATGTAGCACTTTCTCAGAGATGTTTTCTTCAGTTAGCCCACAGGTCATGTCATATAAAACGAAAACAGGAAAACTTTTGTGTTGCACATCATATGCATCATTTGGTACCAGCATATCATTTTCTCCACAAGTAGAGTCCCAGTGCAGTTAAAGTGGGGAAACTCTATCAGCATGTTCGGTTCTGCTCCCAGATTTGCCAACAGCCAGCCACATGGCCAGCCCTCTTTTCAACACTCCAGTTTGATGAGGGGACAAAGGGGCATCACAGGACTCATTTGTGTATAAAACTTCATGCTTCACACACTTGGATGAACAGGTACCAACACTGTAAAGTATGATTTTATGATCTCTGTAAGTAATGAGAAAAAAAAAATGTGCTCATGTTTTCCCTTTTCACTACTGACATTTTAAAAAAAACATACCTACATGGAAACTTCTCTTAGGCTCACTGAAACCATCAGAATTCAAACATGGTAAAAACTGAATAATGATCTGGTTAGACATGAGAAGAGAAAACAAAGGTTTTAGTCATTTGCAAAACAATCTTTGCAAGATACTTCTTTAAGGGTGGTGTGATCACGTGATTGGATGACTTTTTTTTGTGATGCTGAAAGCATGGACACTCAATATAAAAGAAATTACAACAGTTAAATTACAGGAGGAAAAATATATTTAAGTGCAACATCTACTATGGTTTTATTTAGTAGATTTCAAACTCCTGAGTGTTTGGGAAAATCTATACCAGATATCATATAACAAAAATTATTAGACTTCACACCAAACATGGTCAGAGCCAGTGATCAGGGCCACAAAAACAACTGAAACTTGAACTAGGGTACTGATGTCTATTTGTACCACTAAGTAAAACCTTTCTTGTAAGAAAAGAACTTTTATCTTTTCCAAAACAGAATATGCAAAAATTGCACTATATTGCAGATATTTTTCAATAAAAAGACAGAGTAGAAGAACAAATATACAAGAGTTTGTGCCTGCTATTCCCTGAGCAAAAGCCCTGTTACTGTGATTAGTACAGGTCAACAGATGAACATCTTCATGATGTTACACATGATCAGCAAGACTAAAAGGTCACTATGGTTTTCATTTACTATTTGCTATAAAACTCATAACTTAAACTGACTTGGTGCATGTTTCTCAGATATCACACATACCTTGAAGTCAACAAATCAGAGATTAGATTACAAATCACTCAATGTAAACTTCTACTGATATTTTGTCTCCAACCAGCTGAAAGTAGAGAAGACCTCTCCAGAGCTTCTGGCTGTCCATTTCATTGGGCCTTATATTGCACTCCTTGAGTCAGTGAAATCTCCCTCTAGGAAGATGAGGGAATTTTGCCAAAGTAAAGAGAGCAGGAACAGACCTATTGTACAGCAGTAACCACAGAGTTCTCTTAAACCTATTAACATTTGCACACAACACAAACTCATTATTAAAAAGATTTGTACCAAATATTGTGGGTTCCTATTTGTGAAAATGTCTAAGTCTCTTAAAAGAGCATTAGCTGTGAGGTAAAATTGAACCTGCATATTCCCTTTTGTATATTGATCTTTTCAAAGATTATTTTATTTAGCTTGCAACTACCAGCACAAATGCTGATTCTAAATATATCTGCTGAACTCTAAATGACTTCTGTTTATAGAAATAGGACATAACAAGCTATTAAATCTTCCTTACAACAAACTGCTATGCCAAAATACTTGCTCCAGATTTTTCAGCGAAAAGACTTAGACAGGCAACCAGAAGACTGGCAAGACCATTATTGCAACATATTTTATCATTTAAGCCTTTCCTTAGATGGACTTGATTTTAAACCTGCATCCACACAGGTTTAAAAAAAAAACAACAAAAAAAAATCCAGTTGTGCTTGAAACCCTCATTACTTTCTCTGACTAAAGAATTCAACACAACAGTTTGTTGCTACATGGTACCTAAATAAACTCATAAGAAGCAGGACACAACAATAATGAAAATAATGAAATGCTGATGATTTGGAGTAATACAGTCAGAAATTATACAGTCCCGAGGACTCCACAAGAAGTTCACAATTAGACAAGAATGAACTGCACACAACCATTAACCATTAGATTCATGCTCATCACAGTAAAAATACAACAGTGTAAGCTGAATTGCAGAATTGGGGTTTTTCCCCCCTGTAAACTCTGCATCCAGTTTAAGGCTGATTGAGCTGTTTCTTCAGTTTCTATAATCTACAAGTGGCTGGTGCACTTTCAGGTGGTGAGTTTTCAGGTTCTACAGTGAAGCTCACTAAGAGTATAAAACACAATTATTCTAAAAGGTCAGTATCCATTTTATTGCTGTTATAATTGATGCATAATCACATTTACTTATCTGCAGACATAGATCAAAACTGAAGTTTCAAAGCCACACTTCCTAAAGGAGTTGGCAGCATTTTCAGTTGTTCAAAGGTCATTGTAAATAAAGCATAGAGGTATGGCTCTCCTAAATGGCAATGGGATCTGGGGCAAGCCACTTTGGAAAAGGGTATTTTGAAGCTGAATGTGAAGCTTTATGAAAAGGTTCTGCAACAGAGAAGGCTACCTTGTGGGAGAAGCAACTATATGAATTTCTCTGATGTGGGAACAGTTTTCCGCAGTTTCATTTGTCTTAGTAATTATTAACAGGTTTCTAAATTATGCACACCTAAGGTGTCAGGGAATGTCAGGAATGTTAACCCACTAAATAGTCAAACTCTGCTTAAGTGAAGAACAGAAATCCAACAGCATATTCCTTTGAAATAATCAATTTACTACTAGTCTGTTTTGCCCAGCTCTAACAAGAATCACACCTCAATTCCCTCCTCACAGCTGGAACTATTTGCCTTTCAAAAACCATTTTATATGAAAAATTCAAATTATTTCAAAAATTATTTCCCTTCTCTTGAAATGAGATGACGGGACTCTTGTAATGCTACTTAATGAATATGAGCAGGTTTCTCCCTTTTCCTCTTTTTAATAAACTCTCTTACCTTTCATTGTGAACATCTCTCATTTATCTAACATAAGAAGTACCAGGCTAACAAGAACAAAAAAAAGACATAACCTCTTCATTATTTTATATCATCTTAGATAGTTTTACCTGACTAAGCATCTTTAAAATCCTGCACAAACAGGCTGCCTGACATTAGAATTAAGACAGGATCTTAGTTCTACCAGTGCAATTTTATTACTGCATTGACCTGACAAGTGAACACTCACATATAAATACTTTATAAAGCATTCCTCTGTCAAAATGCTTGCTCCTTGTGAATATTGTAATTTATCAGGCATTTCAAGAGCTGAAGCAAAGAATATCGGTGATCTAAAATATCTAAAAAATGTAATGATTCAATTAATGCTGAGTTACTCCATGCATGACTGAACAATTTAACCTGGGCTTGAATACAGTATTTTAATAATGCAGCTGCCATATTTACTGGTCTCTACATTTCCTGAAAACTAATCTGCCAAACCAGTTATACAGTATTAATCTTCTGCGCTTCCGTTCCTGGAGCGTGAGTCAGTAACGCTCCAGAATCGCACGTCACCTCACTGAAATGCTACATGTTTTATAACATTTACAAATACTCTAATTGTAAAATTAAGGCAGATACATTTTTCAGTTGAAAAACTACCTTCGAGCATCTGAGTGGCAGGTACAGGTTTCTAGAAAACTTCATGTCTGTTTAGGTAGTAATTTTTAAATATCTTGAAATACTAGTTTTGGGGTTTTTTCCTAAGTACACATGGGATTGTATCTGCAGTTTTGAGATTTTTTTTTCCACAAGGCTGTCAGACTCGTAGCTGTTCTTTATTTCAAAGCCTTGGTAGCACAACACATTTCTCATAAGAAAATAAGTGAACACTTTCTCACAAAGTGCACTAAAGAAGAACCTCTTCTATACCACCTGATTGGCACTATCCCAATTACTATGCTTGACCTAACTGAGCATGTTCTGGCAAAGCTTCACCTGTAATCAACTTCATATGGAGTTCATCTAAAATGCATGTTCCCCTGGGCCCTCAAGAGCAATTTTTTTCTCCCTTTAAAAACATAGCTTGTTTCATTTCGGGGTGAAATTATAAATACAAGAACAACCTTTGGGCAAAACCAAAGTTGGGGGTTGCTTTGCTGAGTAATTCAGCCCAGTGAAATCATCAATAAAATTACTGATGTGCAAAAAGACTTAGCCTGGGTTGATGAAAAATTACAGTAACTTGAGATAAACATTTATGACTTCAGATAAAAATGTGATTAAAATAATAAGTAAATAATCTTTAACTGCAGATGACAGCAGCATTACAGTTAATCATGATATTGGGAAATGTTAGGTAGTGGAACACAGGATTAACATATTGCTTTAAAACATTCCATTACTTTCTGCATCTGTTTACTGATAATAAAAGAAACAGCTGTTCTAAATGTAACATTAACAGGTGTAAACCGTTCATTT
This sequence comes from Manacus vitellinus, assembly GCF_001715985.3. Taxonomy (NCBI): domain Eukaryota; kingdom Metazoa; phylum Chordata; class Aves; order Passeriformes; family Pipridae; genus Manacus; species Manacus vitellinus. The sequence goes on along the minus strand of NW_021939471.1, from coordinate 4,438,237 downwards.
GAGATTTTAAAACAATAATTCTCCTCCGTTTCCTCCTTAGCTATTCTGAAATGACATTACAAACACCCCTCCTATTAGCTTACACAATTAACTCATAATTGTTCAACCTCTCTGCATGTCCACAAAACGTATACATGTGGAGTTAGCTTCCTTCTCACTCTGGGCAAAAGGCTCTGTTCTCCTGCACTGCACATCCTGAACTAATGCACCAGATGTGTCCCATAAAACGGTTGGTCACACTATTCAGCAGCTTTCCTTTAGCAACTGTTCTATATCAAATTTACTGTAAAAAAGCATCATAATTACGAAGCAACACTGTATCAAATTCACAGACCTAATATCTCACTATGTTCAGTTAAACTATGAATGATAATTGAGCTTGAAATTGTATATTTACTTTAAATAAGTCCTCCAAATCATCTGCAACAATGTGTGCTTAATTCGAAACCATTAACAAAAGATTTAACATTTCCACATTTATACTCTCCATAATTTCAGATATGATACTCCATACTTATGGGGGGGGGGGAATAAGAGCAAGTTCTGGTAGCTTTCCATTTGTAAAATTAAATGAATGTATCTTAGGTTTTTTGGAATTGCTAACCCAGCCTGTTAAGATGCTGGGTACAAAACAAACAAAACTCTCAAGAATCCTTCCATATTGCTATTGCAGCCAAATAATTGAATCAGAACTGGAAGTTCATTTAACAAAAGAAACCAAACCCCATTACAAAATAAAAACCTGACCTGCCTTACAGAAAATAAAACAAACCCTGAAGACCAAATATTATAACCCTTTCAAAAATTGATGCTTATTTTCACAAAAGTAATACCAGAATGTTTGTAGGAAAAAAAAAAGCACTGATCTCTTGAGATCAAGGAACGTGTGCTTTTATAACTAAAGAGAGTTTTGCTTATGAGTATTGATGCTATTGCTAGATATTTTATATAGCCCACACCAGAATATGGAAATAGAGAAGAAGAATCCATTTTAACAAATTAAAAATTACATCATATAGATTTTAGTGTTGCCAATGACTGCTAAGTGCTCCTGAAATAAGTTAAGTGTTTCTCTAGTTTTATTATTATTTTCTGAACTGCTATTACTCATACTAAAGGGAAAAAACAAACAAACAAATACTCCAAATCCCTTTACACACACCACTTCTTAACTGAGAGGAAACAGAAACTTGATTATTTAGATTCCTACTACACTCAGAAAAGAAACATAAGAGGTGCTACCTCTATTTCATGTTTATACTCGTATTGTACTTAAAGAAAAATATTTTTTCAATGAGAATTTCCTGTATTTTTAAACAAAATTGATACTCAATGGTTTCCCATTAAAATAATAAGCAACTTTTCATACTTTGGGCGAGACAGACACCAGAGCTGCAAACACACCACCAGAACTGAACCTACCATACAATCAACCCTCTGAAAAAGGCAAAGCTAACATACAACCAAAAGGTTTGTAAGTTTTATGATGAGATCATGCTTTAGTTGGAAAGCTCCAGATTCTCCCCTAGGGAACACTCATACCTGCAGTAGGCACAGTTTAGGAAAGCGAACATGCTTCCACGAGAAGCATCGTAAATAATAACACTTTGGCCTGCTGGTGACACAAAGGGAGGAAAGAAGGATGCTCATCTACCGTCAGACTCAGACCCGTCTACCCTCATTTTAGTCAAAATCGTACAAAACTGAAATGCCAGCAGAGGGCAGCGCAAATACGAGAAGTCCCTGAAATGCCCCGGCCCGGCCCCTCGTGGGGAAGCAGCTGTGTGGGCGCACAGCGTGGGGCACAACGAGGTGGCTGCCACTCGCTCATGGCTGGGAACGCACCCACCACGGCCTACCCTGCTGCTCCTTCCTCTGAGGAAAAAAGGTCAACTACCACAATAATCCAGTCCACTGAGCATTGAACTTTTCAGGTTTTCCTCTTCCTTTCAAACAGCCCACGGAGCTGGGGACAGACTGACTCTCTGTCTGCAGGGACAGGCAGCCTCTGTGTGCTCCCCTGGGAGCCTCGTGGGGTTCACCACCTAATGACACATCCCAGTAGCACCCCGTGCTGATTCAGGGGCAGGAAGTTGATGTGCCTTTCTTTTGAGAAATGTTACAGCAGATGCACCACTTGACTTAACCTTGTAAACCTAGAACTGGGGTACTTCTATTGTTTAAACAAGGAACATAAAACGGATGCATCAGTAGAGGCATCAGTGAGAGCACCTCTGGAAATAGTAACATTTCTTTTTGTCCACACTGAATAAAGTGAGGAGAGACCCATCATCTCTAAAGCCATCTCCCATCAGCAGAGTACCTGTTTAACTCACAATTTCAGCTTGCACTCCCAACCACCTTTACCATGGTGGGGAAGACACCCCAACCTACCACTCCCAAGCCATGTTACAGCACTCACTGCTGATACCCAGCCACACAACAATCCATCTGACCCCACAGAGACAGAAACAAACTGTATGTACACCTACCTAAGGGAAAAATCCACAGCAACTCTCTTGAGGTAAAGGACAGCAAACACACCCAGGAAAGAATGAAGTTAGGGAAGACCCACCTCCTAATTATCTAACCTGGCACACCTGTACCTACTGAAAATCCTGATGCTAATTTGATTTCACAGCAACTAAACCCACCATGGCACCTGTGAATACTCATTTCCCAACCACTTTGTCCTCAATCTATGGCCTGAAAACCTGTTAAAACAACTTGTCCTCTGCGATGCTACCATTACATGAAGGGACTTGATGTAGACCCACGTGTTATCAAAGATACTAGCATTTGCATCAGTATAATTAGGATACATCTATCTTACCTATATTTTGGAAAGGAATCAGCAATCATTATTATACATGTTATATTCCCAACTGACTAGAATTGGTGCACATATTCTTTTAAGTTCCAGCAAAATTAGACTAGAGATAAATTTCACTTCTCCAGCTTGCCTTTGGCTTTTCTCACTGTAATGGCTACTCTCTAAACTCTAACAGTTTATATTCCAACAAGAATAAAAATAAACAAACTATAACCTTCTGTATCCACTGCACGGCTGGGATCCTGTTTCCCCATCGGAGCCAAGAGTCACGTCCTCCTTCCTCTGTCTCCATCCACCTTCTCACTTCGATTCTAAAAATTCACATCTTCTGCACTGAGTGACATTTACAGCCAACAAGTGTTCAGTTTGTCAGTGACATTCTCATCTTGTGCCTTGCTCACTGTTGAGCTTGGAAAGATATCTTGCTTGTGCCCTTGCTCTTTATGAAAAGGATAAACCTACTTTAATGGCATAAAGACATAATCATAGAATCACAGAATAGTTTGAGTTGGACCTTTCAAAGGTCACCTAATCCAACCCCCCTGCAGTGAGCAGGAACATCTTCAACTAGATCAGGTTGCTCAGAGCCCCATCCAACCAGACTTTGAATATTTCCAGGGATGGGGCATCCACCACCTCTCTGGGCAATTTCTTCCAGTGTTTCACCACCATCATTGAAAAAACTACTTTCTTATATCTAATCTATATTGACTCTCCTTTCATTTAAAACCATTACTCCTTGTCCTATTGCAACAGGCCCTGCTAAAAAGACAATCATTACCTTTCAGATTAGAATTTTATGTTGTCACGTATTGCTGTGATGTGATTCCTTAGTTCACCAGTTCAGCACTCTTTGATAAAGGGCAATACATCAGTGACTCACATTTTCAGACTGTACATTTGCTTGTCTGGTTCCATACTCCTGTCCACCAAGCAGCTTGAACTCAGGCCTTTCAGCAACCTTCAACCACTTACCCAGCAGCCACAGAAACCCCACATTTTCCAGTGCCAAGATATGCTAACGACTGGAAAGCTGGGGATGGACAGGAATTTTCAGGTGAGCTTTCCTGAAACTTTTGAAACATACTCTTCCAGAGACACTGCATCTGCTATACACAGAAGGCCTAACAGGGCAGCTTTATGGAAGTAGGCTCCTACTTAAAATAGAGGAGTAAATACTGTGTTCTGAACCAGTTTCCCACAATCAGTCTCTCTCTCTCTAGCAGACTATGCCCTGGTTATGCCACATTCTCCCCAAGTGAGGACAGTTTATGTTTCCCACCCCCAAGCAGTTTGTGTGGTGTATATCACTGAACCAACATACATCCATGGGCATCTGATTTCAGTGCTAACCTGGGCTCCTGTGACTGATCCTTTCAGGTCACTGGCCGGTTTTTGTTGATCTAAAGTTTTTAAAGAGTACTATACTGTTAAAAAATCATTTTTAAAGTGTATAACTTTTGGAGCTTGGACTCTAGGACTTCAATACTTATTTACAAGAGCTAAGAATTTCCAAATAGAAATACAACACCATAGATGTATAACTATAATAACTGCATATTCCAGTGCCATATTTAAATACTTACAGCTATCCGGAATTCCTTTGAAAATTAACATCTGATGCCCTTAGTACAGCAAACTTTGCCATGCTCTGTTGAAAGCAACTTCTAACCACTTCACATCTAAAAAATTTTGACATACTGGTATTTTCTAAACCTGCAGCAATAAGAAAAGGATGAAACCAGCTGAGAACATTTCTTTAATTAATTCTTTTTAAAAACAGTGATAAGCAGTTTCTCTACAGTATTTATTTCCAATTTACAAGTAGCACTTAAATAAAACAAGTCTCTAGGAGGTGAACATATGACAATGAAAAGTCATTATAACAAAAGCTTTGCACAAAACATACTGAAATCACAGAGTAATGATAAAAATTAAGCAAGAGAAGTATGACCCCAAACAAAATGTTCCATTTACTAAGTAATTTCCATGGAGTTGTGCTTGTCAACTTCTGGAATATCTGTTAAGTGATGAAAAAAAGGGCGACCATGAACACAGCCTTTATTTTCCTTTCCAAGCTGTTGCTTCATCCTGTAAATTGTGTTTTGTACATCTTCTTTTGACAAATGTAAGGGCAGCTGCCGAGCTAAACGTACTGCTTCTCCCTGTGGAAAGGAAAAACAAAAACAAAACCCCAAGAGTTTTAAAGTATCACTTTTTAGCACATTAACCTGGGGCTATCAGAAAGCAGGCATTAAGCACTCACTGTTTAAAGGTCATTCTTTTCTGCTGATAAATACTCTGAATCCCAAAAACCTAAATGAAACTCTAAACATACCTTACTGGTCAGTTCATGACGCTTCTACAATGGAGCCATGCACAGTCTCCTGGTCATTTTTGCAACCTTTTGCTTTTGGAGTCCACTTCTGCAAGATGCTTTGTGTTTCTAAAGATCTTATTTCCTGTTGGCATCATTCACTTTCAGCATCAGCTGAAGATGTTTACCAGTTCACAAGACACGTCCTACACCACTTGAACTAACATAAATTCAGTCAGTCAGCTAAACAAATTTTGAAAAATACTATAGTGAAACCTTAGATTAATGTTGTATTTACTATTGTCTGTTGCATCCAGTTATCTCACTGTACTGTAAAGCAGAGGTGACTGCTAAAGCACACACCCTCAAGTAATTAAGCAACTTCAAAAAGAAGTTGTCAGGTTTTTTGTTTCCTCCTTCAAGATGGGCCTTCCTGCCATTGCCTTCTCTTCTATACTTTAGTCGTGTTGCTTAGACAAAAATGGATGCAGCATAAAATCTCCCCTCGTGTTGTACAAAACTGAGCAGCATTCATAGTGATTTAATCTGAATCTTCCCATTTGGTTTGTCTGAAATTTTCCCCTCCTCTTCCAAGTGGGAAAAAGATCACTGTGGAATATTCTGTACCCTGGAAGGCTGATTCTTTAACCATTACCCTGTTCTTTCTTCTGCACTGAACAGTGTGGACTTACAAGACTGTTGGTTGTCAGTATGTGTCTCTGTTAACCACAGAACTTACTGGTGTTAACTAAATACAAGCATTTGCAGAGGCATATGGGGTTCACTGCATGTGGGACTTGAGTTTTTGTTTCAATGTCTTAATTCCAGTGACAGCTTGTTTTTCTGGCAAAAGTAATAGCCACTTATGTATCTCTGCCCTTTCTCTGAATGAATCATAGGAATTTTTCTTCTTTAAGTGGAAAAGGTGCACTTTCCAATTTTCACAGTACATGTCCCATTGAGATTTACATGAAAATTAAGCTTCAATTAACACCTACTTTTCATAAACTATTACCTTAAATCATTTTATAACTACTTCATAGATTTATTTACATAAGACATAAATTTGGATGACTATTCTGGATTCAACTGCCTTCTAGACTTTGTAAAGCAATTCTGTGGCAGTTTTGTATTCTAACACAGAGAAATGCATTTCTAGTCTGAAAACCGCCTGTGTAGAAGAATCACTTTGTGAACATCAGCTTTCAGCATGTATTACATCACACTGGATAAGTCTAATGGAAGTATTTTGGTAAGCAATGCACAACCCATAAACCTCAGAGAGGATATGACATCCTCCTTTTCAAAAGTAACTTCTGTTTAGAACGCAATGACATTAATTAAAACAGAAAGCTGGAGAAAGATTTTCAACCTGTTGAAGAAAGTATAAGTATAGCTGGCTAATACTTCAAAGCAAGTTTCTGTCTTACCTCCAAGTAATTTACCACTTTGAGAGGCCTACATTCATATACTTCCTTTGCATTTCCATTAACTACTGCACTCAGAATTTCTTTCAAATCAGAAATACCATAATATGGCAGACAATTTGCCATCCCTTCTATTTCCAGATGACTTTCTGCAGCTGAAACACCTGAAAATACAAAAACAAAGCAGTAATTCATGCACTGCTTAAACTTCTATTCTGGAGCAATTAATAGAAAATTGACATAAAGCTACTTAGTAAATTAGTCTCACAAATTCAATACAATTAGAAAACTTTATTTGCTCCTCCCTTGGAATGAAAAGTATTTATTTGTACAATGTTTCCTTATGATGATCTGTGCTTATTCACATCACAAACATCTCAGCTCACACTAATTCAAATCCTAGCTGGCACTGTTTAATGCTTAAAACATTTTGCAGCATTCCCAGTCTTGAGCACAGCTTTAATTAAAGCTTCTGTGACTTTAATTAAACATACATGAAATTAAAGTAGAAGCCAGCAATAAAACACAATTTAGTTTGAAAAAAATTGAAACAGAATGTTGGCACTATTTCCTATGTAATTGGTTTAAACATCTGTAGAGTTCAAATGTTATCATAACACATTCAGCTTCTACTGAAATGAAAAGCATTTTTTTCTCCTACCACAGCTGAGGAAAAACCTAAAGGGTCTGTGATTGACTTCATATTATCATTTATATCATATCACTGCTGCAGCAGGTACCACTCTGAGTAGGAATGATGAATAAAACATTTAAACAGCCTTCCTAACAAATCTTCAAGCTTTGAAGATTAAGTGATTTCACTTCACTTTCTTTTTCACATGACTTGCCAAAAAATTGAATGAAGTGCTCCTGCACAGCTGAATTTTCTCCCACTCCCAATCAAGAGCAAGTTCTCTGCTGGTCGGGCTCACATATTCTCATGCAGATCTTCAGACCCCTCCTCTTATTCACACTGGGTGCACAGAAACCTCAACCCTGCACAGCCACCTTCCCTTTCCCACCACTACAAGTCTAACAAGTAAAGAATTTCACAAGGAGAGCATGGAAAAAGACAATTCATAATGAAAATAAACCCACTCTTGTGTAACAGCCCCAGGTAGGATAAATTACATTCAGCACGAGTCACGAATGCTTTTTGTAAAGTCAAAAGAGCTGGAGACAAATAGATTGATCCAAGGTGGATTAAACTAACAAACTGTGATAAGGGATAATTCCTGTTCCTAATCCAAACAACAATGTGAAATATTTCAGAAGTGAAAGTATACATGTCACCACAAGGTACTTTTATTAGGTAGTAGAACAAGGCTGTTATCCATGCCCAGGTACTGTTTTTTTGACAGTCATTAAATAAGAGCAGAGATGAACAGGAAGACTGTGCAGATTGAAACTACTCCTTAATATGGGTGTGTCACCAGGTAAATAATGCTGTTAGGCCTTTTTAAGCTTCATGGCATGAGACACTTTGACCAGAATGGGAATTCAATATAGTGAACAACACCCCAACCCTCCAAAAAATCACAGACCTTTCTTACAGCTACATATTTAACATTGCTTTACACCTGAAACTTTTTTTTTGTTTTTCACCTAGCCCTGTCTTCCTTCTCTTTCCCAAGCTGCCTCTTCCTAACCACGACCAGCAAGCACAGACATATTTTTATGCACTGCTGTAAACTTGTGATCAGATTCAGCTTAAAGCAAAATGTTAAATTATCTGAAAGTTCACCAGTTATTAGAGGTGAGATAAGATGATGTACTATGCCAGTGTTTCCCCATGGGAAAGCCTGCCAGCAAGAGACAGGAGGAAAAGATGAAGTCTTTTTAATTTCCTTCAGCTCTTTTCTCTCATTTTTGTCCCATTTTTGCTTTAATGAAAGTTTAGATTTGAGTAATTGTTCCAGGCTGTTTATGTTACTTTCTCTCTAAAATTAGAACTCAATCTACTTGACAACCTCTCAATAGTTACCTCTCTATATGCTACCAAACACAAGACACAAAATTTTGTGAGGTTTCAAGTGTTCAGATTTTCAGTTTATTTATTTATTTATTATTTATTATTGTATTTCCAGTGCTTCCTTTTAAAATTTTATGACAGTGAAGTTCTGGATTTGCAAAACATTTCCTATACATACTCTTCAGTTTCACCAACAGCCATCGTTCCATCTGCAAATTTTGACAGCCAGATTTGACTTCACCATTCTGCTCATTAATCTGAAAGGCAGAGGGGGCTTTAAAGAGTTTAACATAAGAACTAACAGTACAAATCCCGGCTAAGGGAAGTTGTCTTCTTGGGTATTTCTGTTTGTGTGCCATTCTCCTTTTCTGCTTACAGCCTTTAAACTGCAAAGTAGCCCACTGCATGCTGATTAACAACTAGTTATCTGCAAGCCTTTGCAGGAACTCTCATACTGGCAACATTTGATGATATAAGCAGACGTCCAAGCCTCGATGTACTTGTAAATTTTTGACAAAATATACATTAAGATTTTTGAGTATTCAAACAGCAGTCTTCAAGCAGTTTCCATGGCAGTTTCTATTAAATACTTTGCAACTTCCAAAGAACATATTTCCATGAACAAATAAACTAGCTTTCACATGACTAAAAATGTGGATTTCTCATTGCTACGAATTTCCCCTTTCTCTTTTCAAACAAAGCATTTACAATCATCTTTGGATAATTCCTTCTAGATGGCCAGGAAAAACTGTTCCTTTGCAGCTGCCACCTAGATTAGGTGACACTATAACACTGTCTATCTTCCAGTCTATGGTCAAAATCAAAGTGAAATTAAGTAGCAGCATGATTTTCCACTGGTGGGTTACAAGAGCTGAGGCAGCTGTTATTATCAAGAATGATTGGTTATTTACCTATTATTGCTCTTTGAAGGCTCATAAGCACATTCTTTGTATATGGATATGTTGGCTACTCATACTCAGGCAGACAATTCTACCCTAAAAGCCTGCCCCAGAGCATGGCCCAAGGCCCACCATTGTTACAAAAGCAGGTAAGGTGTTCCTTGCTCTCAGTGCCTCTCCAGCCAAGAATTCACAATTCCAGGACTTTCACAAGGGCAGATGGACAGATGTGCAGTGAAGGTACATAAGACAAACACCTCTTAAGAAGAACTGGACAGAAAGTAATCCTTCTTACTTCTTGAAATGCTTCTCTGCACGTCGATGTCACTGTGAGCAAACAAATGCCTGGCAGATCCCAGAACACTGAGTATTAAGTAATTTGCTTTACTAAGTAAAAGCAAACAGATTGCTCTCCCCAAGGTAGCATCACTTGGACGCCCAGTAAAGCCAGAACATGAGGGGGTGGGAGGGCAGTGGAAGACAGACTGGAGCTCAGCGTCACAGCTTTGCAAATTACAACAACTGGCACATTCCACAAAGAAATCATTGATTTTGCCTAACTGACATACTGACAGCAAGAAGCATTTTCTGGGCTATTTCACAACATGTTTTTCACTGTCAGCTATCCAGAGAAAAATCTAGTTGAAAACTCCTTAGACTGCTGAGCAATTAATATAAAGAGAAATGGGGAGACAACACAAAAGATCTTAGTCTACCAAAACCATGAAGAAGATAGGGCACTTCCAAAATCTAGGATACTTGGAACAACTTCGGCTGCAGTCATAGACAGTCTCTGAACAATGTGGAGTAAATGTAAATTACCTTTCTGTCTTATAACAAGAACACATTGAAAGGGTAGACTTATTGTCAAATAAAACAATAGGCAAGTAAGGCCTGGAACTCCCACACTCTTGTAAAAATAAATATCCAAAGGTGCATTTGTGAAAAAGGAAAACATCGCTGGAAGTGCAAACAGTTTTCCCACCAAAATGACAGCACAAGAACAAAACTCCATGTGCCACTGAGTTCTTGCTAGAAAGAAAACACCTAATTAGACCTTTCAAAAACCCACTAGGAGTAGTGCATCTGGTGCCATGTAGTGCCATGGGGTTCAGAGCAAGGCATGTCCATGGTAGGCCTGTGAGGAAGACTCCTGGAAAGTTACTGGAGTAACTAACTAACCTCAGAACCACCCCACGAGCTAAAAGGTCTTGGCCATTAAAGTGTATAGTTGGATTTCTATGAATGAAAAGCACTGTGAGGGAATAAGATTCAATTTTTGACTATTAATCCCAAGACCTGACAAATTTAGTGCAAGACTAATGCATTACAATTCTTTTATCCTATGACTGATGTTGCCCCTTACAGACAAGTCATCCAAATAAGAAAAAACCAATATTATGTGGGTGGGGTTTTTTTCAAGCAAGCAACTGTCAGAATCAAAATCCTTATAAAAAAGCCCCTCTGTGCTGAGAGTTGCTGAAAAGTAGGAATTTGAACTGCAAAGAATTATCTTTAACAAAGATCAGTGGAGATGCACACCCAATCCAACATGGGAATTACCAAAGTCACCTTCCAAATTAAGGCAGCTGCTCAGATTTTCTTGCTATTAAATAAACAGTCAGTTCTGTAAAACACCCCAAAACCGAAAGGAAATAAGGAATGAATACATGGTCCTATATTTAAGTAATTATTTTAATCTATGAAACTGTCCTATGAGATGCACAATACCAAAGCAAGGGGTCTGGCATTCCAAATTAGTATCTGAGTATTACGAATCACTTAATATATGGCAGTGGGCAGCAACTGTCTGGGTCCTTCTCTTCTTTGGCAGAATATGTGTGGAAATTTAAACAAATAATCAGGGCAACCTACCAGACTAACAGTCCTCTTCAAAGACCACCAGGGGTCAAGGAAAGCCTCTTCTGTGATTAAAATTGCTGAACACCAAACTGGAGGAGCTAAGTTTCTTTTGTTCTTGCTTTGGAAGGTATTTTAGAGCTACCAATGGTATCACAGACTTATTCATATGGAACAACAGAAAGGCTTATTATTTAGCAAGAGGAAATTATCAGAAATACCACTTTCCCATTCAGATTCCAAGGTAAAGAACAGATCTTTTGCTTGTAACATAAAAAAAGGATCTGTCTCAGAAAAAGGAAACTTTCTACCACAGAAAATGAAACTCTTTGCCCAGGATGAAAAAGGGAGCCATGCACTAGTGGCTATTAATAAAAAAATTAACCAGCAGTCAGAGAGGAACACTAATGTGACTATGTCATGGATGAAGTCCTAAAGGAAAGTACTGACCTTCAAACATACTACAGTGGACCCTGACAGCAAGAAAGAGTTGATAGTTCAGTTGAGAAACAGCAAATACTAGGGCTGATCCAATTAACCAAAAAAGTTGGGAAAAATTGAGTTACAAAGGTATGTGCACAGAGAAAGGGGTTCCAGTGTGCTCCTGTGAATGCTGCCAAGGTGAAACTCTCCAGTTGTCATGGGTTAAGTGCACATTTTTATTCTGGAAGCCTCTCCACAGCAAGCTGTGCTATGGACACCTCTCCATAGCAATCATTCACCATGCAAAGCAGAACCTCTGGCCCCAAAAATTAACAATATATCCTGAAGAAAAAAAATCTTTCTGAAGCAACTTCTAGTTCAACAACATTTGAATTCCCTGCTTTCAGGATGTGTCTGAATTTCAAAAAAACCACAAAAATAAACACTGAATTCAGACAGCAAAAAAAATAATGCTTCTATAAGGATAGTGAAGAAGGTTTTGTGAGACAAACTTGTTCTTTCAGAGCTGAGAAATCCTACAGAATACTCAGGTCTAAGTGGGACAAATCACTCCTGGTCTGCAGGTCACTTTCTGTAAAGATTATACAACAAGAATCTATGAACTAAAGAACCCAAATGCATAGTGGAATTCCCTGAGAAGGACATATAAGGAATGTTAGTAATTAATACCTGTGTTTCTAAAAATCAGCTTTAATAAGTATTTGTAGAAGATAGTGTATTTCAGGGACAAGATTAAATAAAAAAAAGAAAAAGGAGGGACTGATGAAGTATTAATAAAAATCCTTGGGTCAGCTGGAAAAAAAGCTGGGAGAAATTCCATTTGTTTGCTGGTATTTCTACCTTCATCTGCAGTGGTAAGCTCTTTTTATACAAGAGGCTGTAACTGCTATAATGTCATCAGCAGAAGCTTATAAACATGACTGACAAGACTCAGATGTTATTAACATTTCACTTGAGTAGTTAAAATAGAAGACTGGGACAAAGAACTGAATTAGATTCCCATTCTTCACTGGGCTATCTGCATGGTACTAATCAAGTCCATGACCATGGTTCATCAACCTGTACAGTGCAAGAGCAGTTTCCTCACAAGACTTCCTTAAATTTACATCTTAGGAACACTGGAGTGGAAGACAGTTACTACTTCCCAGTTACTGTGTCGAGTTCCTTGCTATTATAGTGTACAATTCCGCTTTAAACTAATCAAGCTGTCTTAGAAGTAGTTTCCCATTTGTGCTGGTTTTGGCCAAGATAGTCAATTTTGTTCACAGTAGCCAGTGTGGGGCTGTGCTTTGGATTTGTGCTGCAAACTGTTGGTAAAACAGGGACATTTTTGTTATTGCTGAGCACAGCTTGCGCGGAGTCAAGCCCTTTTTTGCTCCTCACCCCACACCACCAGCGAGAGGGCTGGGTGTGCACAAGGATTTGGGAGGGGACACAGCCAGACTGCTGACCCCAACTGACTACAGGGACATTCACACCTTTGGCATCATGCTCAGCACAGAAGGCTGGGGGAAGAAGAAGGACGAGGGGGACATTCAGTGTGACGCTGTTTGTCTTCGCAAATCACCGCTACCTGTGATGGAGCTCAGCTTCCCTGGGGAGGGTTCAACACCTGCCTGCCCCTGGGAGGCAGGGAATTAATTCCTTGGTTTGTTTTGCTTCTGTACACAACTTTGCTTTGCCTGTTGCAGCTCAACCCATGGGTTTTCTCACTTTTACCCTCCCAATTCTCTCCCCCACCCCACTGTGGGGGTAGTGAGTGAGTGGCTGTGTGGGGCTGAGCTGCAGGCTGGGGTTACACCATGACACATCTCCAGTGCCACAAGATCGGTCAACAACCCTCTTCTGCTGTTGCCTACAAACTGTCTTCAAATCTTCACATTCAATTTATTCACATCCAGTTTACATTAATTAGATTTTGAGCAAATTTACAATATCAGGAGGTAGGAAAAAAAAAGTATGTGAGCAAAAGTGCTAAGACACAATCCCTCTCTCCCATATGTGTCTAGGACCACATCACAGACCTCCTCAGCTTTAATTTGCTAGACTGAATAAACCTTGTAAGAGCTGTCTCTTACAGTACACACTTCATTTCCCTAATCATTCACTCTAGGATTATTACCATGAACACCTCTTCCACAAAGGTTTTGCTATTTATGTAGAGATTTAGTCAGTCAGAAAGAAGTTTCCTTGGTTTTGCTGTGCATGATTCAGTAAGGAAAACAGCTTAGGCTCTGTACTTCCCAAGAGCCAGCCTCTGAGTGAAGAAGTTGGTCTACATCCCTTTTTTGTACCTACCCTTAAAAGATCCCATATGTTACAGTACATCTGTCATCACTGTACATATGTGGGGATCTGTAACACATGAAGCTATAGCATTTCTAACAGCTCTTATGGTGAATCTTTTCTGTGAGCTGTCAGCTAGGTACTACCCCCAAAGACGCTCCCTTTTCTTGGAATTCTGCTGGAGAATTTGTGATCTGCAGAACCAACACTGGGTGGGTTGCCCCTGGGTTTCCAACAGCATCCCTATAAATTGTTCTTCAGAAAAATGCATAAATATTTGAGCTCTCTTGCTAAGGTTAAAGGATCTTATACGAAACACATTTATTCTGTGATCAACACAGAGGTATTGAAAAGCATGCTCCCTCAAAAACAAGTCCAGATCAAACTCCATGGAAAAGTGTGGTGATCCTGTGACCACCTCTCTTTGCTGGCCCCTTTGGGCTCTGTGTCACAGCTGCAATAGGAAAGTACATCATTAACCAGATCCAGCTCCTCACTGGACCTCCTCAACTGCTCAACAGCAGAGGAATGGTCAGCTAAAGCAGAAGCTTCTGCAAGTAACACCATGGAAGAAGATGCCAGGACTAGGGAATTCTCATCAGTTTAATCTAAATTGTCAGAATGGCAATAAAGGATATGAGCATCGAGCATTTTGAGAAAAGAATTGAAAGTGAGGAAACCATGGATTTAAAAGCATTCTTCAAAATTCTATTAAAGCTTTCAGTTCAGTTATCCATTACTCAATGTTCTGCGTAGAAGATTACATTCTTTGCCAAGGAATAAAATCTCAGTGTTAAGGAAAGCAGAATGTTAGTGCTTTAAAAGGCAAAGTGATGTAGAATAACATGATCTAAATTAACAATAACTTAAATCATTATATCATAAGAAACAAGCTCAAATACGACTAAAAGATTTTAAAACCATCATACCTTCTATCACTTTTATCTGGAATCCATTTGCTACAAGCCTTGGATCTGATAAATAACCTGATCCATGGAAACTCTGGTAATTCTTCTGCATTTTATAAAGAGCAGCCATGTACTGAGATCCACCAATAAGACTGCAAAAAGAATCCCCAAAGTGTTAAAAACAAAATCCTTAATGTGAAAATTAAAATTGTGCAAAAAAGACACAGAAAAAGGTAGCAAGTGATAAGGAATGATCAAGACTTTTAAAAGTATTTTGAAAAAGCAATTTGTTTACAGAAACAAAATCAGAACTATTCACATATCTTAGTGAGTGACCAAGCTTAGGTATATAGTAATAATAATTATATCATCCATTCCTTAATCCATGGATGAAAGTCAGCTACAGTGACATTGTGAAAATGTGGAGCATCTAATTGTCTTCAGGGGGAAATACATTTGTCTTTGCTGCACTACCAGTGAAACTGTTCAAAAATCATACTTATTTCAACTGGCACAAGACCGAGTGTGCTCATTACTTCAAGGTAAAAGTATAAAACCCAAAAATCTGTTCCTACAGATAAATGAATGCACAAATAATGACAGAATTAGCAAAGAGGGCCTTGCCAGAGTTTACTGTGAATAATTATCAAATGATACTTCAAATAACATACAAATTTTTGCTCAGTATATATTTGTACAGTACCTGTCTGTTAACATAATTGGCTCATCCAGTTTCTCTACTGGCAACTTATGGTTCATCAGTAACCTTTTACATAGCAGGGCTTCTTCCAATCTATATGGATTCAGTAACTTCAGCTTTTTTTCAGTAGCAAATATCCAGACATCAGGACAACTCTGGCGACGGATCAGGAAAAGCTCTTGTTTGTCTGAAACATTTTTCTCCTGTCTCTGAAGGTGACGTCTACAGGAACTCAGAGAAAAAGGCACTGTCACAATTTTCACAGGCTGTTCAAGTTTCCCCTTCTTTTCAATCTGATCATGGAATATCTTGTCAAGCTTCTGCTGGTCAGATGCAGAACTCTTTAGCTTGGCTTTCTGTTTTCCTGTCTCCTTTGCTGGCCGGTGCACTGCCTGGGCACTAACTTTCTTGACCTCTCTGTTGTACCGTTCCAGGTCCTTGGCGGCTTTTATTTCATAACTTAAAAGAGAAAACAAACCAGGAAAGAATCAGATAAAAAGCCCCAAACCCCAACTAACTGCTAACACCTTGAACCAGAAGGTAAGGTAAGCAGGAACAATGTCCATGGTTCCTTCAAGCATCCACACCAATAAGCTTTCCACCCTGACAGGGATGGTAGGACAACGGGGCCTGTGCCTGTATTATGTTACACTTTGAAGACAAGTTGCAAATTTTCCTTCATCATGACAGCCAGCAAAATGTGAATTACTGAAGGGGGAGGTGTAGACTTCATCATATAAAGATCTACATACAGCAAGTTGCTCTTCACCTCAGTCCCCTGTTGCAATCAAATATAGAGTTTTGGAAGGAGTTTTGTGTCACAGGCACATCCAGTTCAATTCACAAAGTCACTTAAGCTTCTAGAGCTCCACAGACTTCCAGGGGATTCCACATGGCCAGGCAGGAGTTTGGAGCTTGAATAATTTCACAAGCCTCAAGCTTTACTTAATAAAAGTATTGATTGATTACAAATGGACTAAAATTAACCACATAAAGTGTAAGAATACAGAATATGTACTACTATCACAGAAGCCTGTAACTAATAAACTTACAGATTTTTCAAAAAGCACTCAATAACAAACTACTCCTAAATGCTGTCTAAATGGTTAAAACATCATTACTTACTAAGCCTCTACAACATGAATGGATTCTTAATGAGTTGATAAATGTCAGGAAGATAGCTAAACTTTTATAGATGCCAGGTCTATGCTTGTCTACAGCATATGAATCTTACTTTTTGAAAGAAAAAGATGTGATTTGCTGAACTTCTTTTTGCCCTTATTTGATATTCTGAATTCTAGAAGGCAATTCAAACCAGCCTGATCTTAATTTAAAAAAGATAGTACTATCATATATAAGTATTGGAAATAAGTACTTTAGCTGGTCATACTTATTTATTGCTACTTGCTAGAACAGTTTGATTCAATTATGTGTATGCATGCTGGAAAATTAAGGTCAACAAAAGGGTCACCATTTGCAATTAATTATGATGTGCTAGCATTCACATATGGTACCAATATTTAGTTAACTAAAAAAGTCAGCTTAAATAGTTTCTTGCAATAAATCATGTCCTAGAAAATATGGAGCAAACATTAAGATAAAAAACATCTGCTCCTTTTAAAATGAATGGACGAAATCACTTGAACAGAATATTTTTAAAATCCCAAATTCATTTATAGCTTTGACCAGATCAATAAATACTTTGTTTTGAATAGACCCAATTGTAACGCAGGAAAATATTTAACTGTAAGAGAACTGAGCTTTCAGTGATACACTGATAATCCAAAATGAAAGCACTTCCAAACAAACTCCAACTTGCCTGTCATTTTAGGCTACCAGAAAAATTCCAGCCTTACAAACTCTGATTGTGAGGGTCTTGCAGATTCATACACATCACTACCAGTGATTTGCTGAGAATCAAGGAAAAACTGCAGGTTTACAAACTATGAGGGAACACCTTTGCCTTTTTAAAAATCCTTCCATAGAGGCAAGTAAAATCAACAAGTGTTAACAAGAATAGTTTCTCCTCTGCTTTGGGAATTAAGACTGTAAATTCAGGATCCTTTTCTGAAGCTACAAAACCTAAAGCCAAGGAAATTTGCAAAAATGTGTGTAAGGACAGAGTGGAAGACTAGAATGAAGTCTAGTTTAAAAGGCAGCTTTGCTTTAACTAAAAAAAATGGATCCACAATATATTCTTTTCCCCTTGCATCTTAATCCCAAACAAAATATTTAGCATATAACAAAACTCTTAATATAAAATGTCTCAGACCTTATAAGACAAATAATCT
The DNA here is from genome assembly GCF_001715985.3 of Manacus vitellinus. Classification (NCBI taxonomy): domain Eukaryota; kingdom Metazoa; phylum Chordata; class Aves; order Passeriformes; family Pipridae; genus Manacus; species Manacus vitellinus. Next base: position 4,420,300 of record NW_021939471.1, on the reverse strand, counting down.
GAATTTGAGTATTTGGAGCAAACTCTGACAGCAAAGACCACGCTACCTAAAATAATATTTCTCCCAAGGCACAAATATACTCATGAAGAATTACTGCAGAGTGCTGACAAGGCGATTTGTTAGTCCCATGATAAAGTGTGTGTAGCTTTGAACTTTTCCTACACCTTCCTGCCACTGTTATGGCACTTGGAGGGATTTCTCCCACTCTTACCTGAGCCTGATATGCAAGAAGCATTAAGGCCAGCTGTATTAAGTAAGAGCAGAGTGAGTGCAAGAAATTAAATCCTGGCTTTGCAAAGCAGGGGGATATGTGATGCTGCCAACATGGACATGCATGGGAGCTTTCCCCTTCTATTATAACCTAAAGACCATAACATTTTACATTCCGGTTGTGTAATAAACGCTGGCTTGTTTTGAAAAGGCCATCCTGTGTCACTACGAGACATCTGTTGCTTGTACTATTCCCAAAAGGGATTTAAATTAATTTAGACCTGCTGGAGGGGCCACAGAGAGAAACAGGGATGCTGAAACCATGCACACCCATTGCAAAAGGCATGACTTTATCACAGAAGGATGGAGGGCTGGAGCCCAGGAAATGTGGTGTTGTGCCAGCCAGGATGCACGAAGCTGGAGGTACAGTGTGCTCAGCAGAGCACTGGCACTTGGGCTGCCCTGATTATAGACATTTGCTGTTACCTCTAGGTGGCCCAATTTATCCAGAGTACCTGGTAGGCAATGTTCTCTGCCACAAGTCCTTCTGGACTGCTGCTTTGCAGGAGAAGTTGTCTGCGTGTCTCTTCCTATTTGATATTCCCTGAGGCAATTTTAAGGGATTAAAAGTGGAAAGAAGCTGAAAGAATCAAAGCTGAAATGTATGGATACAACTAGGGGTAAATTTTTCATTTGCTTCAACAATCATGGCATTCAATCCTATGCATAAGGAAAATATATAGAGAGAGACTAAACTACATTCAGTCCTACATATAAGGAAAACTTCATTACCAGAGAGGTCTCCTTCCTGAACTAATGCAGAGTTAATCTGTAGGCACACTCTTTAACATAACAGTTGTACCAGGAAAGCAACCATGAAATCCCAAAAGCTAAAGCAGAGCAAATTAAAATTTTCTGAAACAGCTGGCAGAATCTTTTGTTTCATTTCATTAAAAGTGTGAACATAATTAGAGTAGATTTCTACTATTAAATTAATATTTCTGCTTATGCAGAGATGGACAAAATACGTTGTCACATGTATGGCTTTGTGACCACAGTATGTTGCTTGCTTAGTCAGCTTTAAATTAAGTAAATCAGAAGCTAGAAAAAAAGGTTTTACTGAGCTCTGATATAGCTGGTATTCAGAACAAAGCAGATGTTTTGAAAGAAAGTCAAGAAGTCAAGGAAAAAGATATATAACAGTAATTCAACAGGTATGGCTTCTCTTTCTTAACATTCTCCTAATCAAATCTCTCATTGGTGTTAAAATTTCACTTGTTTAGCTAGTACAGTTTTCAATGGTCTTTAATTCCCTTCTCCTTGCTCCCACAATATGAAGAAAACATATTTTCACACCACTTCCAATGAGTTTGTTCTTCAGAATCAAATTTTCATCTCCCAAACTTTCTGCTACAAATCATGATATGCACTCAAATCAATTACATGCAAAACTACTGAAGAACAACTTCTGTTTTTCCTCATTGGTATGATGCCCTACAGTGTTTTACATTTTAAAAAGTTACAAACAAAATGTTGAAGGTTTTGTGTTTCTTTTTTTTTTAACTGTCTTAAAATGTCTCAAAATCTGTTATTAATTCATCTTTTACCATAAGGTAAGTTCCATATGGAGGACAACATTACCTAATATTTTAACTAACCCAACCTCAATCCCAAATTAGCCTAAAATATTTTCCTTTCTGGCAGATGGTTTTCAAAAACTGAGTGACATTTTGTTTTAGAAAAACTATGGAGTTTACCTGTTCACATTGTAATGTAGAAAGCGACTTGTTTGAAACAGATTAAAATGCAAATTGTACTGTATTCTCTGAACCAGCACTAGAATAGCTCTTTAGGGGAAAAGGTAATTCCTTCTGTCATTTGACTGGGTTTTACAAATACAATTCTGAGGTAGCCTGGGTTGGGAGATGTACTAAATTTAGAGGAAAGGACTTTACCAAATGTTCGAGGACTAAAGATCCTAAAAAAGAATTCTCACTTTCTAGCAGTAAAGTTGGAAAACCTCTGGAGGAACTACATATATATATATATATATATATCTCCATCACCGTGCTGGTTTTCAAGAACAAATCATGAGGAGTGACAAAGCAAAGGCAGCCCTCAGAAAACAGAAGTCTGCAGGATTCACACAGTATGCTTTATTGCCTGTCATCTCTAAATAACCACTCAGCAAAACTGTCCTACCCAACTGCTCCATGGCACAGGGGCAAAATGAGTAACTCAAATCAGCAGTGAACAACTGCACACAGCAAAAGATGGCAACTCACAACACTGATGCTGATTTTAAAAAGTCAAAAATCTTTTTCTGTTCGGTTTTTTTTTTTCATAAATAACTGGAAATTTACAATTTTTTTAAGTCATTACAAGGGACTCTTTGGTAGCTTCCATATTTAGAAGCAAGTCACAGTCTGAATACTTACTTCTTTTTTTCCTCTTCACTCAAATTCTTCCACTGCTCTTCAATCTTCAGCAGAATGTCTGCCATGCTGGTCTTTGGATTATCACTTATCAATTTTGGACGACATTCACTAGTGAAAATTTCAAATGCAGACTTTGCTTTCTTTATTATTCTCCTATTAATTAAGTCATAAGCTGTCAGATGGCCGAATTTTTCACTTATCAAATTTTTTTTCTTTATGCTTTGATTTGAGATTTGTGGATCATTGCTTTGTTGAGCAGTGCATTCTTTTTGCTTACTAATTGTTCCTCCAACTTCAGGCATCAAAATCTTGACAGGTTCCAGTTTGTCTCCCAGACTGTCTTTAAACGCACTTCCCATACTCCAACTATCAGCAGAGATTTCAGGTAAGTCTTTAGGGACTGAGGCTTCCTCATTTTTATCTATTTGATCAGTATTGTCAAAACTCAAAAGATGCTCATCGTCGGCCTTTTTAGACTTGGGGTCCACAGGAACACTGTTCCTTTGAATATCAGTCCTATTTTGTCCATTCTGTTCCTCCTCACCCAATAAATTTAAGGAACTGTCTGGAAAGGCATCACTCTTAGAAGGCCCTCTCTCGTCCAGGTGACTCTGTACATTATCAGCACAAGGAGTCTGATGATTTAAGCAGATCTCTGTGTTTTTTACTGCTTGACAGTTTTGCACATCACTGCTGAGTGAAAGGAATGAAGTATGAGCATGTAGCTCATCGTTTCCAGATGGTCCCATTTCATTACCAACCACATCTGTTTGTTCTGTTCTGTGAACAAACATGTCTGCTGAGGTAACATCTGTTTTATTACTTTCACCAGGGACTGCAGCAGGTAGTGGCCCATACAGCGATTTCAACACATTTTCAACTGCAAGTAAGACAGATTCCTAGGAAAAAAAAAAAAGAAACAAAACAGAAAATACACACAAGTGCACCTGAAAATGTAACTGACAGATGCTGAGAATACAGAAAAATATTTAAAAAGTGATCTTATTCAGATTATTATCTGGACAGATTATTGCGTTTCAGTTGTTTACACACACTCAAAAAAACTCAACTGGACACCTCCAGGACCAAATATTTTGTGATAGGTATTCTGCTTCACTAGTTTACTCTGATATCACAAAATCACTTAATTGCTTTCTTTACAACAGGGTACTGACTGATTAAACCACTATCAGGTAAAGCTATTCCTAATTCCTATGGAATTAGAAGCTTACAGTCAAAACAGGTGCACCAGCAACATCCCATTCCATGCAAGTGTGTCTGTGTAGGTGCTTCTATTGTACATGTTTCCAAAACAGCTTTGCACCAAGTGATGGAAATTAAGAAGGAAAAAAACCACCCAAAACCGTACAAAATAGAAATAAATTTAAAAACAAAAAGGGAAAAAGAAAACCCAACCCTTTTTCTAATGCCAAAGGAAAACTAGATCAAATGTGAGAATGCTGTGTTAATTTTCATACAAGTGGCACTTAACAGGCAGCACATTTACAAGACTGACATAGGCAAATACAAAAGGTTTTTTGTGAACACTGTTAACATACTGGTGTGACTACCTACATTAACTTTGAATAAGCACCTTATTACTAATGTAGTCTTCCTAATTTCTCTGGCACTTAATTGATGTCATTAATAATCTATACACATAATGGCAAAACAGTGGTTTGATGAGAAATCAATGCCCCTCCTGTCCACCCCCCCTTAATGTATGTAGTGTTTAAATAGTGATTACTTAGTGTAGATATGAAGTATGAGATTTATGTAGGGACATGTATCATGATTCTATTTAGCTACCCTCACTATAAAGGTGTCTGAAAACAAAGTGCTACACACATATATCTGACAGCATAAAAATCTGAAATCAACTGGGAAATTAATTTTGAATAATTCTCCACTTATGCTGTTCAGTACTTTTTGATCAAAACAGTCCTGTGACAAAGGCAAGCTATCAAGTAACTAAAAAAAACCCAAAACAAAAAAACCCCAGAGGCACTGTTTACCTTCCAACTCTTTTGTAGTCCCCAAAGCCCTTATTATGTTTACATAAGTAAAAGGTTGACAACTCAAAAACAGGGTAAAAATCTTAGTTACCTTATAATGCAGCAGAACTTGAGTTTTATCAGGTGTTACATTCACATCCACAGCAGAGGCAGGTACAGTAATATTCAAAAAGAAAACAGGATATAAACGAGCACAGTCCTTGTGTGTCATCATACTGTAGTATTGTCGAATTAACTACAGATTGATTTAATAGAGAGGTGTCAGTAAAGGCAATAAAATAGACAAAAAGGCACAGAAACAAAATCTGACATTATAAAAGGATAACTGGTTTGTTGGTTTTGTTGCTTTTGTTAAGTTAAAGGAATGCTAAAAAGGTTATTATATACATGTACGCCAGAAAAATCACCAAAAGGGCAGTTGCTGGTGGTTTCCATGTCTGCACAGATAAATTTTAAAAAAAAAAAAGGAACAATTCCAAGATACTAATGGATGTTCTGAATGAATGTATTGATTGCACCTGGAAGAAAAGATATTGGTATGCCCAATGGATTCAACTGGGATGCAATGCAATGGATGGACTTCAATTCTGATGTTTCTTTCCTCCATCACCAGCAATACTACTTGTTGTTTTTTAAAGAAAACTGACTCATACAGCATACAACCACACTGCTGTCTCTTTCAGTCCAAATAAAGTCTGTTTGAGAAAGTAGCACTTGGACTACAGACCTGCTCTTTTCCCAAAACAAGACCAATTTGTTCCTTTTATTAACCCAGTTATAAATTTACAGCTTTTCTCAAACTCTTCTTGTTCTTACTATTTTCTCTATAATACTCCTAAAAACTCCTCCAAAAGACTACAAAAATATTCAGTTGTTTCAGAATTTTGGTGGTGTTAACTACAAGGACCAAATAAAAGATCCTTGCATTCCCCTCTAGTATCCTGGATCCTTCCTCCCACAGACATACATACTGGAGAAAAGAATATGTTAACAAGACCAAAAAAAAATTGAAGGTGTAAAAAATGATTAAAACTTAATTTTTCATTCATAAATATTATTTAAATAACATTGAATTTATTGAAATATTTTCAGGTTATTTTAACCTTAATATTCCCACAGTCTGTCCTCAGCTGGCACTGAACTGTAGTAACAAGAGGTCCACCAGCACTTCTTCCCCATACATAGCACGGAGCTAAAAGTGATGTGTAGCTTGTTTTCCATGTAGGTCATTGTAGTTTTACTTTGTATGGTAGTATGCTGAATCCCACCTCGAATCCAAGTTTTTATGCTCTGGTTAAAAGAACCTCATCTGTCACGGGATTCAAGCTGAGCTTTGAACTCCCAGAAGAAACAAGCACATCATATTTTGTGTGGAGATGGATTAGCCTTCTTTGGCTCTTAACATACCAACACAGGTTCAGGGTTTACACCTACAAAGCTTTGCTTGCCAACTGAAAATAACTTCATTGTCTCCACCTTAAAAGCTACACGGACACTTTGGCATGAACGTGATTTTCTTTCCTGGCGATGGCAAGGATTAGGACAGCAAGGCTGCTCCAAGTGAAGTGCTGCAAGGTTCAGTAGTGACAGAAACCCAAGAGTATCAAATTCTGCCTACACAATGCTCAGCTGCAGCCAATGCTGCTGCACTATCACTTTCATTTCTACCCAGTGCATACACAAATTTAAAGGGAAAGGATGGGTGTTCGCTTGACGAGCCCACAACAGAAGTGGACAAAACAAAAACTTTACAGAAGAATTCTCTTACAGGAAACTACATAAAGTTCCCTTATGGGAAATTGCACAGGTGATTTCTGCAGGCTAATACAAAGAAAGAATCAACTGTTCTGGTCTCTTGCATAGAGCATCTGAAATAACCTTTCTTTTAAACAGCCAAGAATGTAACCTGCAGTGATGGGGACTGCAGCAAATGGAATAGAACTGAGGCACCAGCAGCATCGGATTTGTGGAAGGAGTTTCTGTTGTAAAGGCCAGTATCTTCACCTGTAGCACTCTATTTTATGTGGGAAAAAGGTTGTAGATTGCCTATATGTCTCTGTCCTCCAAGAAATCACATTTCTGTTCCTTGAATTAAAAGCTATAAAAGATATTACCTTAAGTATTTCCTTCTGAAGAACTGGACGATTATTTATAAAAATGAAACTCCTTTCTGAACTTGAAAGACTTGTCAAAGAACTATCTGATTCAGCTTTTGGGAGAAATCCAGAAAGATTTATCTGCAATGACAAAACAAATACATTGCAAAAGTCTTTTGGAGAAACCAAAAAGGCTCTTTGAGAGGTGAGATCTTAAAAGGCAATTGTACAGGAGTCCAAGCCATTCAAATGCATGCACTGCTTCTTGAAAGTTACAATATAAAAAAATAAACACACTCAAAGAAAAAAAAAAAGAGGTTGAGAAAGATGGGTTCATATCTATTTTCCTCAACCAATTGACTGGGATATTTCCCATTTGGACAGCCAGCTGCAGCAGGATGCTTCCTGCAGCTGAGGGCTGTGGAGAGCCAGGCCAGCAGCTTTAGGTTTGCTGGCTGTGGGGTTGCCCTGCACAAGCTAAAGGCACGCACTGCTGCCCAACCTGGCCCAGGAAGCAGTGAACTACCCCTACAGGGAAAGCCCAAAACACACAATCCCCCCCTTTCTACACACAGGGCACCTTTAAATAGCCTGTCACAGGGCATTTATTCAGGGCACCTAAATTTACCTACGCCACCTGTATCCAAATCATCTGACTCTCAAGAGTGCTGAGCACCCACGATTCACAGGCTGCAGCAGAACCTGTGAGCACACAGCACTGCCAGGGAACCTTGGAAACAACACATGATTTGTGTACCTAACTTGAACTCTGAGTTTTAAGATTTTTCTGTCGAGATTCTTTAACAGGGTTTTTTAGGTCAAAATACAGCCAACAACTTGTGCTGCCTGTCCCAGCACTTCCCCTTCTCCCTCACCAAGCAACTCTAAAACTGTTGGATCGATTTCAAATCAATCTGATAAAGAAGCAGAAATCCCAAAGATATCATATTTCCACAATTCCTGTGATAACTTACAGCTGTTTGGAGAGGACAGCCTCAGAAGAATGACCTTACTAAGGAAAAGGCAATTGCAACTTTTCAAAAGCCAGGACCCATCAGCATGCAAGAAGTGACATGCTGGCCAGCCCCACACATCACCCCATGGCCACCTGCCCAAAGTGATAGTGAAGGACCACTGAGGCATCATGAAGATGGAGATTTTGGAGATATGGGAAAGTCTGGAGAATGTTCTGGTAGCAGGGTGGATCACTGAACACAGAAATGAGACCTCATTAGCTCTGCTTTTGGCAGAACCCCTTGTATTTACTAAAATCCAAATTATCATGCTTTTGAAACGGAATTTAAAATCCCTGGGATTTGGCCTGTCCTTCCCATTCATCTACGTCACAGCAGCTCTCTGTTCATGTGCTCCCTTATTCCCTGTTGACCTTGTCACAAGCATTCTGTGCTAAAGCTGGAGTGTTCAGGTCAGCAACGTCGTGCAGAACCAAACACCACTGGTCAAGTTGAAGAGGTCTCAAATATCTGTTGGGTGATTATCAGAAAACAACATGCAGCACTTCTAGATTTTATTCTGCAGCTTTAGCATATCCTCCCTGAATGTTCCCCTTCTATGCTTCAAGTTACTTTTCTAATTCACAAATATTTGTAAAAGCCTTTCGCTTCGAACAATATTTTTATATACAGAAAACATTAAAGCAAAACTGAAAATCTCTGAATTACTCATTTAAGAAGGTGCCAGATTTAGAAATGGCTGACTGCTGTTACTATTTAAAGCCATGCAGAGTATCAGTATGAAAAGTTATCCACAATTTATAAAACTTGTCTTATTAGAATTTTCAACTATGAAAGTATATGAAGTATAAAGACAAAATTACAAAGACTGAAAAATACCACAGAATCTTTGATTTCAAATTAGACCAGCTGTTTTCAAAATTAATGTTTTAATAAAAAAACCAACTTATATACGTATCAAAATATATCTGTGATGAGTGGACAGCAGAATGCTCTTAGCAGTTATTTTTTTCCCTGTGGCACATGTATCTGCTAAACTTAACCTTTATAGAAAAAGAAGATACTAGGAAAATTTCCTGTGTGAAAGTTTTCAGCCCAGAGAAATCTATCCATTTACAAGACAGGGGACCTTGAAAAGCATAAATGCTGTTTAGTACATGTAAAAAGTTGTGCCAATTTTTTATTTTCTTAGTTTTCTTTTAATTTTACAAGTAGTTCTGGAGTTTGCATGCTTTGGAGTCAACTTGAAATGTGTTCTTGTTTCTTTCAGTGTTCACAATGGAGATCTTTTGAAGACCAGTCTTTAAAATCCCTGGATCAGCAAAATTAGTTTTGTCTTCAGAGCAGACTTTGCAACAAAGGAATATGAAGCTACACAATGAACAAGTAGGAGTTCAAAGAATGAAAGAGCTGCCCTCTGGTCTGTGCACTGAACGAGGCATGGATCTAAATGGGAAGGAAAACTATGCCTTGTCCTTAAACACCTACTCCAATACCTGTACACAAGGGAGGAAGAAATGGCTACACAGGCAACTTAATTCTGTCATTTTACAGTGTTTGGCTGCTTAGTCTAGAAATGTCCATGGTTTCTGAACGTCAATTTGTGCGTGAGCATTATGCATGGATCACTTATACACCTATAAATGATGCACGTGGTATTTTACACACTATTTAGAGACAGAGGGAGAGCTGGAATGTTCTCCCACTTCTATTCAAGGAATATGGATGCCTCATGATATAGCAGAGAAGTAATGTGAGAACCTGAGTGCCTCCTTCAAGCTAGTCCCTTCTAAATACCCCCATGTCTTCCCTTTGGAGCCCCCTGCACTTGCCCTGTGGGCACATCCAAGCTACATTCAGGTAAGAACAGCTCTGGATGTTCTGTCAGACATAAGCAATTAAAGTCACAAGAAGTGACTTTGCTTTCTTCTCCCTCATTTCACTGCATTTTTGCTACAAGCATTCTGAAAAACTCAAAATTTAAGTCTGAATAATGCTATTAAACTGTAATACCAATATGTAGTCAGACTTTTATTAAAATCTGAATAATGCTGTTAAACACCATGCTGAATGGAGCCTTCCTAAGTTGTGTTTAACAGCCATTGTGACTTTACACTGATTCATCTCATCTATGTGACTGGTCAAGATTTATTACTATAAGATACAGAAAAATGCAACTTAGAAGGTTCCATAATAGCAAAACTCCCCTTTATAAAAGTGTCTTCAACAAAAATGGAAGGTGAATAAAGAATTTTTGAAAACATTGGACAAAAGGGAGTATCATGGGGAATTCCCTCTTTTTCAACAAGGGTAAAGGAAGCCAAGTGCACTGAATTTTCTGGAAACTAGCAAGTTAGTTCCTTGAAATACACGTTTGGTGGAAATTTTGCATAACTTGCCTTCTAAGTACGTGTTTCTTTTGCTTCTCAGGTGCCTCTCACTGAAACTGAGGGATCCTCTTTAGAGTGCAAGGCTAAGAGGCCACGAAGATGAGAACCATCTAAATGCTTAGATATTAATCAGAGCACAACCTGCCTGTGGGCCAGGAATCCCAGCCTGGACAGCTCTGAGCAATCAGCAATTCTGCATTTGTCATCACAACTGTTTTTACTGCCATTTGATCAGTGCCACATGAGTCCTGATGAGATGATTCTTGGAGTGGATTTTCAATCACCAAACCAATTAATTTTACGGAGAGGACAGTAACAGAAGCAAATGCATTAATCAGATGTCAGTCTGGGGATACATCCTCTTTTGCAAAGTCTCCTTCTATTTGAATATTGACTTAGCTCTCTTCATTGACAGGCTTTAAGTGAATTTGGGAGAAGGAAGTTTAAACTCACCTCAGGATATTCACAGCAGTGCTGAAAAGGTACCATACTGCCCATAACGGCTGGTCCCAGAACTGACATACAGGCCATTTTGTGATCTGACACCCTGGTCTTCTGCCAAATAACTGCCTGAAACAAATGGCACGGAGTCAAATTTTTGACATTATATTTGTTGAACTCAAGTCATGTCTATGAACATGCATATGCAACTGCACACACACTGTATATGTAACATTCTGTACTTTGACCCTCTGAAAATCACAACTTTCAGTGTTAACCTACTCGAGAGGGTACTTTTTGGCATGTCTTCTCATACTGTATTACTTATTTAGACTCAAAGCAATTGGAAAACTAAGCAAAGCTTGTATTTATGGATGTTATGTGGCTAATCTGGACTTCTGTACCTGAAGCAATTGTTAAACACAAATCAATACAAACACTACTTCTCCTCTTCAGTACACAACAGTAGGCTTTGTTTTTTTACCAAGCATATAAATTGAGGGTTTATGATGTGTCTCTAACATGGTGCTCAACATTTGAAGTTGGGCACTGCAATGCCTATGTTACTTATACTGAAGAGAAAGGCTGTTTTGGTAGAGATCAGGCTATTACCTGTCCACTCATAGTCCTCACCTGGATACTCTAGGTCTGTGACAAGCCTGCTGTTTAGAAAGGAAAGCAGTTATTTGTCTAATGAAAACTTTGTAAAAGTTAGAAGGATGAAGGAACAACTGCTCTATTTGCTACATGTCTTGGAATACTATTGCAAAGTCTTGATAAGTACAATAAGGCAAAGTGAACTTGAGCTTGCAACAGAAGTTACCTGTCAAGTCCACTCATGGATACAAAAAGTATTAGCTACTTTGGAAGGTGAAATTTTGTCTCTTGCTAATGACAAGTCCTATACCACACAGTCACAAATTTAGCTGAATATGCTGATTCAACAATAAAAAATGATTTCCTTAGTTGGTTTTCTGCTTCTATGCAACAGACTTACATTCAGGTCCACTTTACTTCTGTCACTGTTAGATGCCTGAGTGCATTTCAATGTGCAATCTTCACACACAAAAGAAAAAAATATTCAGCAAGTTGTACTTTAAATCAGATGTTACAGTGCCGCTAAAAATTATGTTTTCAATAGGTGCTAGGTGTCCAATGAATTCAAAATGAGTTCACAGTATTCTGATACAGGATGTTAACTGAAAGTGTCGTGGGAGAAAAAAAATACACAAGCACCCATCTCAAGAAATGCAATACATAGCCTTAAAATTCCACCTGTCCCGTGGGATATTTGCTGGCCTTCAGGGGTGAATTCCACAGAAGAACACAGTGCTCCTGTAAAATGATACTCCCCTCCTACAGGACAGGTGGAATTGTAAAGCTTTGAGAATGCTGAGCCTAAACTATTCCCCAAATCTTTAATTTTCCATTTCCACGTACACTCTGCAGCATTTGTGAAGTGGGGCTCTGCAGTCCTGCCTGAATCTAATTCAGCTCCTAGACACCGGCCTGACAGCCCTTAGCACATGCTGGAGCACAGCTCAGTCATCCTGGGGCGAGCCTGAACCCCTTAAAACATAAAGGCCCATTTACGTCAGGGAGGGCAGCAAATAGACAAGGGGGAGAAGGAGAAAGGAGCAGGCAGAGCCACGGGCTGGGTGTCCACAGCTCTGGCAGGGAGTCCCCACCGTGCTCCAGCAGCAGAGAGGGGGAAAGGACAGCCCGGGGCTGCCCAAGGCACGCTGCCTCTCAGCCTCTCTCCTCTACACCTGCTCTAAGGCTCCTCAAAGATATTTTGGAGTGATGAAAGAATCTGTCCTCTTCTTTAGAGCTCCTCTTATAAAACATATCCTGTACTGCTTCTATTTTAAAATTGATTACTTAAAATGGAAACACAAAGTGCCAAGCGATTTTTTCTTTACTGGATATATTTTAAATTAAATGCATGTGACCAAACTGAGAAAGACACTTGTTATATGACTAACATAAACATCATGCTGTTTATTTTAGATTATGCTAATGTAAGGCTGCAGGTACAGATATAAATCTTAGCTGCTGATTAATGCAAGGTTATTACACTGCTTGACCCGCTAAACGGCTGATACTCAGAACTGTGAAAAGATCACTTGAGTAAGGTGGAAAATGAGAACTTATTAAATGTAAACTTGCTAAAAGTAGATACTGTAATAAGTTCAGACTAGCTTTTCAACTAGTCATATATTTATCAGATATTAATACTCAGTACTACAGACATACTTTTAGAAAATAGTTACCACTGTAGATTAAATTAAAGCTTACGTACTAAAGAGGCTAGGCAATTTCCAATTTCTGTATTCCTCATTTCTACATTATAGGAACACAGAATACAGTGTGTATTCCTTTTTAGCCCTGACGGCACATTATGGAGCAACAACACAGGAAGAGCTAGTAATTTAAAGAAAATTATTTTTCTAGACTCTCCAGATGTATCAACAGGCATCAAAAAAGTGAAACAATGCCTGTTCCACTTATTTCAGAAAGTGCCTGTTTCCGTGAGGTTCCTGCAATACCCTATTTTTTTAACCTTACTTATACCCTTTAGTTTAGCTAAAAATACACCCCCCACACACCCCCGAAATTTTTTTTCTAGGTCATATAAAGCGGGTGTCGAGGATGAGCCAAGGAAGAATCTGACTCCAGTCAGTATGATGACGCTGCAGAAACAGCCCACTCAAAGATATATTATTACATATGCCCCATCTTGGGTTTCGTAGAGCTGGCCAAATATATCCCACCTCTCTCCTTGTTTCATTGAAGGGGATTGCACGATCTAGATATTGCAAAATGTCATCAGGTGTATAAAATCTACTGCACATGTACAGAAGATAAGTAGGTCTGTTTGTACCTATTTCTCTCCACCCCATGCAGCCCTAGGATGTGCATGCTTTGTGGAGGGTGACAACATACATTTCAACCTACATGATACTATGACTCCATGCACACATGGAGTAGGCATCCATTGTTTCAGGATGCATATATAGAGCCCAGAAGGATTCCTTGAAAAATGTGTCATGAGTGGAGAAAGATTCACCCTCTTCCCACTGGGGTCCCTGGTATTACGGCACTAAGGAGAATTAAGAGCTGCTCAATATTTTTCTCCTCAAAGACACCAAGGAATGACAGAGAAAAAAATGCAGCCACTCCACATCCCTAACTATCCTTCATATTTAGAACTTCTATCAGCAGCTACAGTGATTTTCAATCACAGACAAAAGGAAAACCTTAATTAGAGCTGAGGACTGGATGCTGTTTCCAACTGCACCTACTTCAGTACAACTGTGACACTACAAGTTAAACTGACTCATCCCATTATTACTCCTTAATGGTAGTAACTTAACAAAGTAGACTTTTACTACCCAGAAACCACATATTTTCTTAATTTGTTTTGTGACAGTCATATCCTGTAATAAAGCTTGAGGGTGTAAAAGTCTAGGTGAGCAAGCAGTTGCACATGAACTGCAGGCTGGTAATGTAACTTGGGTTAGCTCTGTAAAAGAGAACTGTATTTCACAGTCTCTCTAATTTTGTTTTACATGCTTCCAAATTCCTGTCACCCTGGCATCTCTTTGGGCCAGTACATTCCTTAGCCTTCTTGACTTAAAACCTAATAGCTTATTAGGCTTCAGATGAAAGCAACGTTGCCTACCTGTTGAGAGTAAACAAACAGGAACAAAGCCAGGCAGCAATATCTCAAGTTTGAATTCAGCCCAAGGGAAACCAAAAGACATCACACAGCAGTCCATGTACAATGTCTAGAGTCACTTCAGCTTAATGATGCACAGACACCTAGTCTTTAGGGCTGGCACATTCTCTGCTGTGAAAGAAAACCTATCAGCTAAGATCAAGAATAGATCAAGTCTTAACCACATTCTTTAGAATCCCAGCCTTGAAAGTGTTAATGTTTTTCAACTCCATGCCATAATTGGTATCCTGTTTTAAAACCAGTGGTAAGTTACCTCGCTAGAAGAGAGCCCTTACATAAACCTCTCTTGAAAACAGAAATCACAACTGGTTTTTTTCAATTTAGCTTACAGAACAATTATGCAACTAATCAGAACTATTTTCCCCACATATTTTATACTTGCCCCTAAGGAATCAGTTGTCCCCTCCATTCTGTAAGTGATGGTGGGACAACTATTAGTGAAGATATGCAGTAAAGAAACTCAAGACACCACTTTTCCACTCATTGGATGCAGCTGACATACCTGTCTATCCCATGGGCATCAGACATTACAGCTATCAAGGGGATTTGTTGAAAGACAGTCATGTTCCACAGCACTGCTCATCCTACAGATTCCAGTGTATTCGCTACTCAGATTTCCCTGTCGTGATACAAGAGCACCTTCTCAATGAAAAGGCTTTCTTGAGCATGACACAGTGGAGAAATGCTCGGATTTGAGAGCTGGGAGGTAAGTTAGGAGAGAAGCTAACAGATATTACAAGGAGCCAAGGATCTTCATCTGGTAACACCTGTCTTTAAAGCCTTTCAAGAATTAGAGACTACTCAGAGTTACAAGTTTTTTGACTGCTTTAACCACACGCTGTGGGTGTTCAGAGAACCTTATCTCCTCTTATGATCAGGTGACCCACCTAGTGGATGAGGGAAAGGCTGTGGATTTTGTGTACCCAGACTTCAGTAAAGCCCTGGACACTGTCTCCCACAGCATTCTCCTGGACAAACTGGCAGTCCATGGCTAGGACAGGTACACTCTTTGTGGGGTAAAAAACTGTCTGAATGGCTGAACCCAGAGAGTGGGGGTGAACAGAGTTAAATCCAGTTGGCAGCTGATCACCAGTGGTGTTCCCCAGGGATCAGTATTGGGGCCAGTCCGGTTTAATATCTCTATCAATTATCTGAATGAGGAGATCAAGTGTACCCTCAAGTGCACCCTCAGTCAGTTTGCAGGCAAAACCAAGTTGGGTGGGAGTGTTGATCTGCAGAGGATTCTGGACAGGCTGGTTGGATGGGCCAAGGCCTACTGTGTGACCTTCAACACAGGCAAAATGCTGGGTCCTGCCCTTGGGACACAACAACTCCCCGCAGTGCTACAGGTTGGAGGAAAAGAGGCTACTAAGGTGCCCTGTGGAAAAGGGCCTGAAGTTGCTGGTTGACAGCAGCTGAATATGTGCCAGCAGCGTGCCCAGGTGGCCAAACAGGTCAATGGCATCTTGGCTTGCAGCAGGAATAATGTGGCCAGCAGGCCCCGGGAAGTGATTGTCCCTCTGTACTCGGCACTGGTGAGGCACCTTGAGTGCTGTGTCCAGTTCTGGGCCCCTCACCGCAAGAAAGACACTGAGGTGCTGGAGCATGTCGAGAGAAGGACAAAGATGATGGTGGAGCATCTGGAGCACAAGTGTGATCAGGAGCAGCTGAGGGAGCTGAAGGTGTTTATCCTGGAGAAAAGGAGGCTCAGGGGTTACCTTATCACTCTCTACAACTTACCACTCTCCCCACCCGTGGGGGTCGGCCTCTCCTCCCAGGCAACCAGAGACAGGACAAGGGGAAATGGCCTCAAGCTGCACCAGGGGAGGTTCAGGTTGGATATTGGGAAAAATTTCTTCACTTAAAGGGTGGTTGAGCATTGGAACAAGCTCCCCTGGGAAGTGGTGGAATCACCATCACTGAAAGTGTTCAAAAACTGAGTAGACATGGCGCCTCACAATATGGTTTAGTCAGCATGGTGGTTTTCAGTCAAAGGTTGGACTTCATGATCTTGGAGATCTTTTCCAAGCTTAATGATTCTATTAAAAGGTTCTTCCCCCAGAGGGTGGTTGGGCACTGGAACAGGCTCCTCAGGGAAGTAGTCACAACACCAAGCCTGACAGAGTTCAAGAAGCATTTGGACAATGCTCTCAGGCATGTGGAGGGATTCTTGGGGCTCTCCTGTGCAGGACCAGGAGTTGAACACGATGATCCTTGTGGGTCCTATTTAACTCAGGATATTCTAAAATTCTATTAAAATCCATTTCCATAGCAGGAGGAAAAAAAAAATAAAACCTCCTAAACAATTAAACTACTGCCAAAAACCGGTTTCCAATCCAAATATGTCATTCAGAGGATGTACAACATCACAGTGAATTCTATTTAAATAAATGGGAGGTTTAAAAGTCTTTTGTAAAATAGTAGTTAACAAAAATAACATACCTAAGTATGACTAAGTACATTGCTAAGGAAGAGGGAAAATTCCCATGCAGCTTTGGAAATATCCTTTTTCCACTAACCATTTTTAAGCGTACAAAGTGAGTGCAAAAGCTTTGCAAGAGCTAAAGGCACATCTCAGATTCTGCAACACACACTGCATATGTGAAACAGTAATTGTTTTGAGATTTCTGACATATACTGGGCTGTCATTTGAAAAAAGTGATGGATGAGAAACTGGAAACCTCAAGGAATTAGTAATAGGATATAAAGCATTTCACCTCTAGGTCACCAGTTCAAATTCAACCAGGTTGGTAGTGACCAAAAGTAGTTACCATCTGGCAGCTGTTCTCTGGCTGATGTAAATTGAGTTGAGGGTCTCAGCGCATTTCCTAGTGGACAGGTGTCCTCAGCACAAAAAAACACCATAATTAACTCTCTGTTTGGCTTTCTCAGCAAAGCCACTAAACAACGAATAGAAGCAAAGACTGAGCTGTATTCCAGGTCAGCATGAAAGCATGTTGGCTGCAGAGCACTGCAGATTCTTAATCATAATTCCTCTTTATATTTTCAGACACGCAGATTAGGGAGGGACTTAATTTATCATCATTAAATGGAGCGGCTTTTCCAACTCAAGACAGAGCTCATGTGCTCCTATTTCTGCGCAATACAGATTTATTTTCAACATGCAGCTACAGCAGAGTTTGGAATCGCAATGAACGAGTGCAAAGTATACTGACATTATTAAAAATGGTAAATTTACCCTAACGCACTCACTCTGTCTCAAAAATCCACACTTACTACAGAGGACAGAGACACAGAAAAATCCCTTGGGTTGGGATTATTTGATACAAATTATTGGTTAAGATTATGCAACTTTGTAAATAAGAGGAGACTTACTGTAAATTAAAAAATGAAGATGGCATCTGTTAAGTCAACACCACCAACAAAGGGGTTTGGGGAAGGATACCATCCCCTGTTATCTATAAGTTTTTAAACGGACCGTTTATCACAAAGTTCTGACTCCCAACTCTTTCAAGAAACAAACAATACACAGTTCCAGGCAGAACCCTGTGTGACCAAGGCTACAAAGTGTTATGCATGAAAAACACTGGGAAAAAAAATATTCCCTTATGCAGAGTTTTCCTCAACAGGAACTGGAAAATTTACTGAGCCTACTTATGGCTGCCCCGTACTTTGCATAAGACATGGGACCAGTTGGGCATGGTATGACCTGCTGATGGGCACCATTTAAACCACTTGCTGCCAGAAGTTTTTTGGAATAGCCCTGGAACTCCTAAAAGCTGTGTTTTACCATCTGGAGTACAACACAGCCAGAGCTCATAGGTGGCAGGAATACGGCATTTCGGGCTGAAGGGTTTGACGCAGTTTAAGCAGTGGCTGACTTTGAAATGTTCTTAGCACGCCTTCAGATAACATTAACTTTAAATAAACTTGCTGAATACTCATGTAAATTATTTCCATTTGGCTGTCTCATTATTCAATATGCTTTCAAGGAACATGGTGATGAAAGAAGAAAAATACCTCTTTCTAACATAACCATACTGGCAAGAGGATCAACATTATCAGTATTCAAAGAATGTCTTGGCAGGATAAACCTTCATAAAAAGAAGGAGCACTAGCTAATCCAAGTTGTCAAAATAGCAATAGTACTTCATAGGGTTGATCTGCAAAGTGATTCATTATTTATTGCTAATGCAAACAAAACATTCTGAGCAGAAAGAGCAACCAATTACTTCCTATCTTGGAAACCCACTGATGGAGAGTACACAATAAATGAACCCTAGGAGGACTGATAAAAGAATACCTATTTTCTTACTTACTAAAAAACAACATAAAGGCTGGAAGAGCACTGTCTGATTTCTTTTCTATGAACAATCACTCTTAATGGTAATATTTTCCAAACTAAACACAGATATGAAATGCAGCAGAACAAGAAGAAAAATTTCTGGAAATTTCATTCAAAAGCATAAGATACACACCTTTTAAAAAAACCCAACCAAATGTGGTGGAAATAAAACATGCTCTGTATCGTGCATCATAAAATTATATATATATTCAACAGCTCTATAAAGAGGCCTGACTTGTCAAAATGAGTTTCTGCTGGAATCAATTAGGCAACCATTTTCAGATGCCTAAGCACAGACATTTCTGTGACAGCTTCAGCCTCATTAAACTCTTCCTTGCTAAAGTGAGGGCTATGCCTTCACAGACTCACAGAATGGTTTGGGTTGGAAGGGACCTTTAAGATCACCCAGTTCCAACCACCCTGCCATGGGCAGGGACACCTTCCACTAGACCAGGTTGCTCAAAGCTCCATCCAACCTTCCATGCTCCTTTACCTTCATATAAAATACAGGACTTTAAAAACTGAGGGGATTTGCTTTTGGTTTGGGTTTTTTGGTTGTTTTTTGTTTGTTTGTTTGTTTTTGCAGGGGTGTTTTTGGTTTTGTTTTTTGGTGTGGCTTTTTTTTTTTAAGTACTGTTTTTGTAATTTATTGAGAAGATTTCTTTGAAATACACTTTCATTTACACCTTTTTCACTTACTACCCTTTCTAGTCTTTCAATCCATCTTTCCTTGTCTCCTTCTGTCGTAGCTCATCTGTATCTTCTTGTTCTTTTAAGCCTCAGAACCTGATTGTACTCCCAATGTGTATCTTCTTCCGTTGCAACAGAAAGCATTGGCTCAGCCTTAAGAATTTGGGATTCTAAGAACTCCTCTGAATAATTGCATATACAAACTGTCTTTTAAATGAATATGTAATCTATGAGATACACGAAAAATAAAGCCATTCCAAGAAGTTGATTCTTTCTACTGGCAGATTTCAAACAAAAATATAAAAGACATCACCAAAAAAAAAAAAAGTCATGCAATAACCCTATTCAGCAGAGTATTACTGTAGCACAGATATGCTGCAGAATCAGTATAGAAAAAACACCTTCTGACTGGAATTAATAACTGTAATGATAATAATAGGAAAAGGTAAAGGAAAAGGTAAAGAATATTCATGTTTCGTGATAAGCTAAAACAAATGCACATTGACCTACTGCAAGTGGCTATACATTGGAAATTCAGAATTTCAGATTTTCTAAAAGGTATGACACAACAGGTAACTTTTTATTTTACAAGGAATGACAACATCAGTAGCAAGCCAGGAATTTGCACCCAAATTTTTTTACGTTCAGTTCAGTTTTTAATTTTCAGACTATTTTAAAGCATCTCCAGAGAGACACACTACACCTTCTGACTGACTTCTTAAGCCTTTAATTTTCCCATCGCAGCAATAGCTCCTGAGCGACCTCTTGTGATGAAACATTTGAGCACTTTCGCACTCGCCTTCCTTTTTTTTCCTACATAAATTAAATGAACGAAAGGGCAGCGGTGCAAAATAAAGAGTTAAAAAATCAGCACCATCTCTGCCATTACAATGAATGATACTGCCTGAACTGGGTATTGAAGAACATATTTCTGAAGCCAGGAGGACAGGCAGTCAAAAGCAACGTGCAATGGCAACTGTCACGCCACTCTTCACACCATCTTTGCAGTAAGTACTGTGAAAAAGACATGTGACCACCTTCTTGCACATCATTGTCACTGTATTAAAATAAGCAGAGAAAAAAAAACCCAAGATATGCAACAGTCTATTCAAAGGTGATGAAATCAAAATACTATAAAAAAAATCATTTGCAACTTGCAAGAGAGGGCAAAACCAAACCACCAATAAAGACACAATTAGTTTTATTAACCAACATTTAAGACCGATATTGCGAACTACTGCTAGATATGTCATGGAGCTCAGCACAATATTAGAAGCAGATACCCCTGGAGATCTCTGGTTTCAAACTCTCAGTGGTCCCAATGAAATAAGACTGCAAGCAGCTACACTTCCTCAGCTTTGAAACACTAATTCTGTAGCCAGCCAAAAGGCTGGCTTTTGTTTTTCACAGTATCTACACAGCTATATTTAGAAATACACACATAAATATAATCAGAGCATGTTAAACAACTCCAGAAAAGGAAGGGCAATATGTTTTCATTTCAGGAAAGCACACAGTGCCATTTATTATTCCCACTGAAAAGGAATTGAAGTGAGAATGTTTGGTTGATAACTGATCAAAACTGCTCAATGAACGGGCCGCATTTCAACAAATAACACTATTTTAGAACAGAAATAGAATTTCTGAGGGATCTGGCCACGAGATGTCACTCTCTGCTTTGTGGCAGCTTGGAAATCAATTAGCACAACTTTCTTCTCTGAGGTGTCAAAAGCCAAGGTACGGCCAATGGAATTCACTATGTTAAATTTTGATCAGGTAGAGGCAACTGCTCAACACGTCATTTCTGTGGCTGTGTGTCTGCTTTCTGTAGCTGTGCTGTAGAATTACCATTCAGTATGCTGTGAAGTCAAAACAGCCTCCAAGTAGCCTCTGAATTCATTGCCCCACATCCAAACACAGAACAACTAGCTTAACTAAAGCTCTCTGTTATAACATATGTTACTGTTCTTACACTTGGGTACCAAATTGTTTGGAATTTTTTAGCCTTTTTAAATAAAATCATGGTTATGTATTGAGCTCTTATGACAAGGTACCTGGATGAGCTATAGTGTCTATCCAGGTAAACAGCCTAAAGAAATAAGTTTTCTAAGTGTTTTCAGTTGGCTTTGGCTAACCTTTGATCAGGCCCCATGGTCTAGGAGGGTTTTGCTTCTTTGTCTGCAATACACCACCAACATCTTTACTAACCATTAGCATGTAAAATAATTTTTATACTTCATATATCTAACCAGGCATCTGTTAGAAGACACCAAAAATATCTGAGCCTGAGTTTTACAAGTTTAAGATCAAAATCTGTAGCCATTATAAATACACAACTATGAATGGAAAAAATAAGTGGAAGTCCAAAACAAAGCTATGATGCAAGAAAATTCCCAGGAATTAAAGATTTTATGTAAATATAAGATGAACTGCATAAATTCATCAGAAACTCATCCTTAAGACACCTGATAGAAGAAAAACTCATTATTACCTTATTATGTATTAATGTTACCCTCAGGTCCGGTTTTATGATACCATATGCTGTCAGCAGATCTTGGACTTTTTTTAGTTCTTCCTTACATTTTCTACTTGTTGAGTAAAACTGCTTTCTTACTGGAAGATTCTTGAACAAATCTAGGACTGTTACTGTGGTACCTGCAAGCAGGTGATAAAAAAATAAGTAGAAATTACACTGAAAGCACATCACGGGATATGGAGGAAACTTTATTTTTACTTAGAGACCTGTTTGTATGCTGCTGCATACAAAATAAATTCAAGTAATGCTAGATTAGGTTATTAGCATGAGAAGAAATATACCAAATCAACAGTCATCCTCCCCAAAAAGGTATCTATAGACCTCAAGAGCTCTGAGACTGCAGCATTAAGTTTTTTTTCACACACATTGACAATTGTGAGACTCAGCACTAAATAAAGCTGAAGACTCTTTCAGTGCATAGTAAGTTAGCTTTCATTAGTAAAACAATTTCAGACTAGAATCTAGTCACACATATCTGGAGACAAAGGAACACTGTGCTTCATTAAGGGCCTTCACAAGCATTTGCTTTAGGGTATTTCCTGAAGAGCCTCCGTTCAAGGTACAGTACACAGAGGGAGGAGGAGTATTCACCTACCAACACAATCACATGAATTCTGAACCCACAAGGATATTGCAAAGTGTTAAACATATGTCACAGAATGCAGTCAATCATTCAACAATTTTGACAAAAGAGAAGGTAATGCAAAATATAGTATTTTCCACGGCTGGAATAACCTAGTCTAAATCTTAAAAAGAATCCCTAGTTAAAATCAGCTACACACCCTTACCACAGGTGATAAAGAACTATGACTTTGCCTGGTCCTACAGCCAGGCTGCTTCCAGCAATTCCTTTGTACAGCAGCAGGGACAGTCTTCCTCCTGTAAGCAAGGATTTTGCTATGTACAGAAACATAGTTCTGTAGTTTGGTCCTGAAGAAACCTTTCAGATAGACCTGAAGAACTGAATTTTTATAGCTTTTATTTCCACTGGCAGCTTGAAGTGAGTCAAAGAAGAAGAAACTAGTTTATAATTACTATCTAGAACAACTTCCAAGCCATATTATTTCTTACAATATGACAACACATTCTCAGCTGACAGACATAAGGCAAGAAGTGTTTACAGTTGCAAAGATTTCATACTCAGCCTTCAAGTACAGAACAGGTATTTCAACATCAGACAGAGCCTCAGAGAAACACAAAATACTCCTGTTACAGTGCAACACCAGAACAGTGATATCCTACCTTGTCCTAGATGGGAAGGCTTTTTAGAAGTTACATGCCCGTTGCTATTCAAAGCATACTGAGTGCTGATATCATCAGTAGCTGTCTTGGTTGTGACCAAAACCTGAAGAGAGTGATTTTAAAAAAACTTAGTTAATCAGAGGTAGACAAAGTTCAGAATGAGCTCAGACAAGCTTTGCTACCACTCTCACCACTGCATTACTTTAGTCTCCATGATTACATTTAATTAGTTTATAAAATTTTTCTTCTAGGGGTGTTTCTTACAGGCACAGAAACATTCTGCATTACTTATTATTCATGTTTCCATCCATTTAACTAAAAGCCTTTCTATCACACTAATACAAAAAGCATAGCAATTCCCTCTTCCTACAACACACACTGCTCTGACTTCTATTCTAACACAGGTTAAATAAACAACTAAATCAATTGACAATTTGGCATTTTCATCCTCTGTGAGAGAGAAGGTAGCCTATGACAACTTCTTAAATTTATGTGAGATCCAACAAACTTAACGACTACTCTCTGTGTATTATCTCTCCACACCCAAACATATCTGGCAATCACTCACTGCATGTTTTGTAAGCTATTAAGGTAATACACAGATGGCTTTAGCAAGAGCAGTTGTAAACCAGAGTTCAGGCACCAACATTTTGAACAGCAGAGCCACTGCACTTTAACCACCTGAAAGACAAAGTTTATCACACGTACAGTGCTTCGGGATATTCTGGGTTATTTTAGTGTCTTGTATGAATCATTTAGAGTTAAGTCATGCCTCTAGAGAGGAAAAATAGCAATTGGTTAATTGGAAATGACAGTATTACAGATCTACTTAAAGGCCTCCTTTAAATATTAAATACCTCCAAACCGAAACTTCAGGGGGCAGTTTGGGTAGGCAGAATGCAATCAATGCCAGAAGTGTTTAATTAATATAATTACTGATACGAGGATTGAAGTAATACCTATTAAAGCACTTCATACACTCAGGCCACCTCCCATCTCTTATGAAACGTACCATAGAGCTGATGAGAAGCTCAGAACAGATGGCATTCTGCTCTGACCACTCATTGGAAGGAACCAATGATTGAGGTCTGTCATCATCTATCAAAACACCAACACTTTTGAAAGCATCTTTGGAAATCTCTATCCAAACACACAACCCACTTCTGCTTAGTGCAATGTGAATGTAGCCCAAGGCAGCAAGGAGTCAAGCTGTAACATCATCTCTCCTGACCTCAAGAGTTGATGGTTCCAATCAGACACAGAAATCAGCATCTTCTTGCAGGATCTAATCCTTGGCAGATTCAAAGAATCCAAACTTGACCTTGGTGCAGTATGAATACAGAAAGGCAGAGCACAACAGAACTGCCAGATGCTGTGCCTTTAACAGCCTGAACACTTTTCAGATGGTTCTGAACAAACTTACTTACTTTCAGCCAACAAGTTAAATCATAAGTATCAGTACAGTGCCAATCCTCTTAACATAAACATATGGATCAGACTCAGACATGCCAAGTAGCAGGTTCCTGTTTACTCATAGGGACAAAGTTTGTGCAACTGCAGTCACATACATGTCAAAGAGCAATAAGGAGCCCAGCAAGATCCCATGACTGCTGATCACCTAGATAAGAAGGCAGAAATGGTTACTGGAATGGTAGCTATGTGGGGCATCAGTTCCCTGAAATTATTTCTCCTGGCCACCACCTGCTGCTCCTCACTTTGATCTACCCTAATTCAAGTAGCAAATTCAGCCATACTCTTTGACGTTATATTCTCTGATACAAAGGAAAAGAAAATACAACCCAATCTCTCTCTGACCTGTTCTGACTGTGGAAAATAAACAAGAGCATTGCTGTGACCAGTGTGACAGAAGGGCAGGACTGACACTGGCAAGAAATTCCTATGACATGGCTTCTGGGGCTGGGGGGAAAGGCAGCATACACATGCCACATGGTTTGGAAAGCATACCCCCAGCAGGCCGCTGGAACATTTCAAGTCTTTGCACTGGTATTTTAATAAAACTTTCACAAGCACATACAGACAAAAGAAATCATAACTCAGAGACCAGACACATTTATAGCAACCGCTCACCTCCGCTATGCTGCAAATGGATCCCAAAGCTTCCCCACGGAAACCGTAGGTTGTCAGCCTCTCAAGGTCCTCAGAAGAGCTTATTTTTGAGGTGTAGTGTTTAATGGCCATAACAGGAACGTCCTCAACCTTGATTCCACTGCCATTGTCTCTTACTTCTATTTTGTTAAACCCGTAATTGTCCTGAAAAGAGAACAAAACAGAGTGGAGCATTAAAGCAATCGAATTAAGACACAAGTTTGAAGCAGCCAAGGTTACACCTTCCAGCCATCCACACAGAAGCAGGAGTTTTGCTTAGTGGGAGCAAACATTAAATGTCTCTTGTTTAAGGAAAAAAAAAAGAAAAATACAACATGCAGGATAATAGTGATGGTTTCTCTAATCAAATAATGTAATTCATACATTGTGGTTTGGAAACATGAATGATTCTCTATTTCTTTTCTAATGTTATTAATTTTCAGTTGCACACGTTTTACGTAAATATTACAGTGCTCAAACTCTGTATTCTGCAACACCTTCCTCCATGACCTAAATACTACTGAGGTTATGATCCTATGAGATGTTTAGGTTGCTCTGCCAGATCACTGATGTCAAACAGTATGATTCATGTTGATACACAGTGCAAAGACACTCAATAACATCACCTATGGGATTTGGTCAATCAAGAAGGTAACAACAATAAAACACCAGCCAAAGCTTCCCACTACAGCTGACCACTGCCATGGTTTCTATCTGAGAACCATTCCATCTGCAAGTTAACTCCTGCCTGTTTGTCTCAAAAGTCATTCCTATATTTGTTCAGGCAAATTGGGTAAGAAGACTGAAGGAATCAACTAGCCTTCCTAATCCATCTGAAAAAGGTTAAATCAATGAAAATGCTGCAGTTTCGCAAAAGCCATCAAGCTGTAAAATGGAATTTCAAAGTTTCTCTTCTCTGTTATGACTTTGAACTAATCCAGAGTTAATGTGGTCACTGACCTCTATTACACAGTCAGAATTATTTAAATTTCACATAAAAGAATACCGAGAAAAAAATTCATTCTTTCACAGTATTACTGTCTAGAGTTGCAGAGAGTGCAGGATTTTGCTTCTCCCCTAGTATCCACAGAAGAACAATCAGCAAATCTCTTTCACTCACTGACAACCTGTGTAAAGCCAGGTTTGTTTCTTTAGAACTACACTGATTTGGACTGGGCTCGACTGACAAAGAATGTAGCTATGCAGATGACTCATGCACTGAAAATGGTTGAAAACGCTGTCTTTAATTGATTTGGGACTTATCACTATGAAAACAGGTGGTTGCTGTGCCGTGAAAGCCACACTGATTAGAGAGAAGCTTTCTCCTCCAGCTAAATGCACATCTGTAACAGCACACCAGCACAAGAGACAAGGTCTGTTTTACCCATTTTGGAAGGCTCCAAAACCTCCTCTGTTGACTTCTTGCAGTTACTGCCTGATCAATGTCAAATCAATCAATCAGATCACAGGATCTGATTCCAACACCCTGACTCCCATAACTGTGCACACACTACTCACTTTGGGGCTACTCATGAGCAAGATTCTATGAAATCTAAATATTGGGAGAAGATAGAGGTCATGACAGAGCACAGCGAAGACAGAGTAACTTCAGCTCACTTGAAGCAGTAGCAAACAAGCCTGTTTCTCAGCATCTGCAGGAAACCATTCTCAGATGGAAGACACTCAAGACTCATTCAAAAAAGGTAGAAGAGACATGGACAAAGAAACAAGCAGAAACCGAATTGCCCTCCTAATGAAAAGCACTTGTCTAACACTTAATTCAATAATATCTTATACAATTATTTGCACTGAAGGAAATTGGATGGAGTTCTGGATACATCCATTTATACAGGATGCTACAACACTTCTCTCTTACTAAGCAGGAGACACTGCTACTATACAGCTGTTGACAAAACACTCCAAAACAGAGATATGACAGCAAGAATAGCTGATCAGTTGGCCATTTTGCCCCATTTGGGAAAAAAATCAAATTCTTTATTATAAGTAAGATTTTCTATTGTCAGAAACTATCCTTCAGTGACATGCCAACTTTTTTTAACAACTTATAAAAAGGAAGTGCTAGAAGTAGCAAGAGCTAACCATGCTAATTTAGGGACCATGTGGTAATTTATATTACAAAAAACTCTAGCATGGCCATCAACCTTTTCCACTGTTTCCATTTTCACCTTCCTTACAATATTTTGTAATGAGCATTACATATGTCAGTCTAGCAGTAAACTTAAGTTCAATATCTTTTAAAACTACCTATTAGTCACAAAAATTAAATTTTAAGTAGGAAAACAAATATTAAGGAAGTTGACAGGTTTTTCCCTAAGATACACTCAGAAGTAGAAATATGCTCTATTGTTTCAGCAGGGCCTGAAAAACATTAATGGAAACTAATTTTGGATCATTTTTACATGAGGTAAAAACATATATGTATAAATACTATTAATACCTTGTCATTCCCCAAATCACAATGGCCTAAAAAATGCATTTGCAGTGGAACAACTTTCCTTGCATCTTGTTCTACATCCAATTCTTTGTAAGAGAAAGAAAGGGGATTTACCAGTTTAACATCAATACTTGTGGCACCGGCATCCAAGGAATTTTCTATCAGCTCCTTCACCACACTGACAACTGAAGTAATCACCTGAGAACTTGAAAGGAGACGAATAGTCTCTCCTGGCAGCTGCTTCATAGTGGAATAAGATTCAGAGAAGCTGCACAGAAAATAAAAGAAAAAGAGTGTAACAGGAATACTACAAATACACATTTCTAAGTAGCCATTTCACAGCAACTTGTAAATGTTGACAAACCACAACATTATGGTTGGAGAGTAAAATTTTCATGTTATAGTAGGTCCCAGCTTTGTCTGCAGTCAGTAAGTGTCAGGAAAGAAGTGGGGAGGCAACAAAGTGGTGCTGAGGGGAAAGTCATATCCAATGGCAATGTGATCTACTAGTAAAAACAAAAACCAAACCAAAAAACTTCTTAATTACAACCCTGCCTCTCTGATCTGATGTACCATGTGTCCTCAGGCAGGTCAGTTTATTTCTGTGTCACTCTTTTCTATCTCTCACATTATCAACCAGTGGAGATTTCTTTTTTTTTAATTACTGGAACCCAAAGGGTTATAAAATTCTTGCTGTATTATAGAGACACTCTAACATGAAGAGATCATAAGTGGATCTCTGAATTTTAGTATATATTTCTGTTTAAGCACCCAAATCAACACAATTAACCAAGCCCGATCCTTGTTGTTGATCCTTGTAGCCTGACACAGAGAACTCAGCCGCAGTTTTTCATGCATATGAGAAAGAGGGGGGGGAAGATCCTTGCTAGACAGTTCTTTGAACCTCAAGAATGGTCCAAACAGGCTTCTTCTCTCCTCTAGGTTATGTTATGTAATGTTATTT
This sequence comes from Manacus vitellinus, assembly GCF_001715985.3. NCBI lineage: Eukaryota > Metazoa > Chordata > Aves > Passeriformes > Pipridae > Manacus > Manacus vitellinus. The sequence goes on along the minus strand of NW_021939471.1, from coordinate 4,391,695 downwards.
ACGCTGTTATCCTGGCAGTCCTGGCTTCCCCATCAATTCAGTCCAAGGTACATGCTGAAGAACACAGAACGCACACTCAGCACCCATCCCAAGGATATGAGCAGAGGTGGAGGAATGGAACATACTCAGATTTCCTCCTGACACAGTCAGGACATGGTGAGGGATTGCAGCCAACACCCCTGGGCACCACTACCCTGCAGGGTATATGCAGCTGATACAACAATTACAGGACACTTCTCTGCCTCAACATCCTTCTAAAGACTGACACTCTTCAAACATAAAAGACAAGGCAAAAATGTGGTTACTTAGAGAGGAAAAAAAAGCAAACCAGTGCCATGAAGAGGAAGCACCATTAAAACTTTTCTAAGAACAGCTACAAAGAGGTTTTCTCTTAATATTGCTATTTACATTGCAAAGGAAGTTTTCCTTTCGTATGTGGTAAAAAGATCCAACAAATTGGTTTTCCACAAACTGGAAAAAGAGCATGAGAAGACATGTGTTGTTGAAGACGGACCAATATTAATTCTGTACATGTGTTCAGAGAGGCAGGTTTTGAGGCAGGTTCCCTCACGCATTCACACATCGTACAGGACTTCTGTGTCAAGTGCTTCATGATTTGCTCATGACAATTGCCAGATGGGAGCTGGATATCTCCATGAAACCACACTGACTAAGACACGGGAGGGTATTAAAACAGAAACGCTGCAGATGCCAACGACAAATTTTCCATGAGGTGTGCCTGATGCAGGCAGTTTGGGAGAGGAACCCGTTCTCGTGTGCCCTCCCTTTCCTGGGCCCAAACCCAGGGATGCAGCGCTGGGCACATCTCGGGAACAGCTGCTGTGAGGGAGGGACCACTGGGGCCTTCCCACCCATGGAAATGCATCCAACCTCCGATGACTTAGCTAAGAGACACACATTTCAGCTCAAGCCACACTGCTCCTGTACTTCCCACCGACCGACACGTTACCACTGTGACCCGTGGGCAGGTTCCGTATTTTCTGTGTGTGGGCCCCACCACTGATGCAGCCCTTGTACCCCTTCGCACCGAGTGCGGCACCCCAGCGACAGCCGCGGTGCTGCACACCCTCAGGAAAACCGGGAACAAAACCTCCATACACTCCATGGCTCCCGCCCCACAGACGTCTGGAGCTGCACCCAGACCGCCCCCTCACACAGCCGCCTTCCTCAGGGGTCCAGCAACCGAGGCAACTCTCTGGTTTACGGGGGTGGGAAGGCAACAAGCTGCAGACAAACCCTGCGGTCTCTCGAGTTTACCCCAAACCACACGAGCCGTCCGCAGTTCCTGGTTCTCGCTGCGAGAGGCGGGGCCGCTCCCACCCGGCGCTCGCCGCTCCCGGGGCCTGGCGCGGCCTCGGCCCAGGCCGGCTCAGCCTCGGGGGGCGGCGGCGCTTCCCCGCCGTCCCGGGCGGCCCCGCGGCTGCGCCACCTGCGCGCCCGCCCCGCTGCCGCTGCCGTGGGCGGTGCGGGCGGCCTGGCCCGGCCCCTGCGCTGCCCCCGGCCGGCCCTGCCCAGGGCACCGCGGGCTCTACCTGCGCCCGGCGCCCCGCGCTCCGCTCCGGCTCCGCGGGGCTGCGGAAAGGTGGGGCCGCCGGGGGGCGGAGGGAGGGACGCGCGCCGGGGCCGCCGAGAAGGCACGGGCACGGCCGGGCGGGGCAGCGGCGGGCCGGGAGGGGAGCGATGGCAGGGAAAACAGCCGAGCTGCCCCTCGGGTCGGGCGGGAATGGTGAGGGGAAATGGGAAGGGACGGTGGGTCACGCCAGGATGTCTCTCTAGGTACGAGCTCGGCGGGCGCTGCATCCCCAGGAGGGAGGAAGGGCCTCGCGTCGCCCATCCCAGGTAACGTGTCCCCCGCACGGTTCGAATGCCCTGCGACAAGGATTGATTAATGTCGGCACCGCCCGGCTCGCTTTCGGGTTCATCGCGTCTGGTTTTATTCTACCGCGGTTAATACTGCGAAATACTCGGGTATTTTGTGTTTATTTTATACTCTCTGCAGCACTGAGCCGGTGTCAGAAACAAACTTCCTACCAAAAGCAAGCTGCTTTTGCTGGTTAAACGGTGCTTTTGTAGTCTGATTCGGATGAATGTTAATACATATCTCCTTCCCAGCCCCATAAAGGAATATACATAGTCCTACAGATCATGTGAGGATGAAGTAAGCAATGGTTTTGTTTGGGTTTTTTAAAATTATCGTTACAAATTTTACTACAACAGGATGAGAGTGTCACCATCCCTAAGTTCTGTCAATTTTTTTACTAAATCAGCATATGAAGTTGTTCTGTGTGTCTGCATGTGTCTGTTGCTTAGAAACTTTTGAACCCGTGCTCTGATTTCAGCCACATTTGAAAGATGGAAATGTCTGTCTGAAAAATAACAGATGGGTGAGGGAGGAATATGTGAAATCTGCACTCTACTGCAAGAAAAATAGGCATGAATTAGTCCTTGGTTGTTCTTTCTAGCAGTAGGTGGCTGGGCAACTGGTATATGCAGAATTCTTTACTAACCATTACATGAACAAGAAACAGGAGGAAAATTGATATGGGAAGTGGAGAACAACTCTGGATATTGTCACGGATGGAGAAACTAATTCAGAAGATGAAAGTTATAAGCTTGGTTTCTTGCAGGTTTGCAACTTCAGCCTCTAACAGCACAGCTTACAATTTTTTTTAAACGTTCCTTTGTAACAGGCTTGTAAGTTTTATTTGTTTGCTCTTTTTTTTAACAAACAGTTCCTAACTGCCCCTTTGCATTGACTTCTGTATGAAGCATAGAGTTTGAGGTACATCTTGGTTTATGCACTGTGTTCTTTCCAGACCTGATCATTTAAAACAGCCTATTCCCACATTTGAAAATGGCATATGTTAAGTACTCCTCTGTAACAGCAGCCTCAATCTTCAAACAGATCTGTTTTGTAGGGTAAAAATGAACGTAGGAGTTGCCCACAGCGAGGTGAATCCAAACACTCGGGTGATGAACAGCCGTGGAATGTGGCTGACATACGCGCTCGGAGTGGGCATGCTGCACATTGTCCTGCTCAGCATTCCCTTCTTTAGTGTCCCTGTTGCCTGGACTTTAACAAATGTGATTCACAACCTGGTAAGTAACCACTCGTTGGTGCAACAGAATTTGAGAAGTTGTTCATGTGTATTCGTTTTCAGTACCTAGGGAAGAGGATATTAGGCAGTCTGTGTGGATAATGAAATCCTGCTGGCCCAAACAGCGCCTCTGCTTGGCTTATCCACAGATAATTGGCTGTTTGGGAACAGAGGAGTGATAGTTGATCACTTTTGATTTAGGCATGAAAGACGTGAAATATTCCTTAGTTATGTATTCTTTTGAAAGGCATTTAATTAAGCTAGAAGGTTGCAAACATAAAGTCATCGTGCCGACCAACTTTTACAGTGTTCTGTATATTATTAGAGAGCTGGGCTGAATCAATAAAACATCACATTTTTAATTCTTGGGTATTATCTATTGATTTTTCTACCTAAATCTGATAGTATTCCAAAATGTTTACTTTCAGCACCTTACCTCTTTTCTTGGACAGAAATAGTTGTGTTCTGCTTCTTCTAGCTTTGATTTCTGGCCAAGCTAGGTAAACTGTAGCTCAGAATGACTTCAGCATACAAGGTTATAACTATATTTGACATAAGAGAAATCTTGTTTGACAGCAGTGGGAAAAACTGGACTACTTTGACCCAAGCCCTGAAACCATTTGTTATTCAGTGGATCATGATTTGCATGATGACTTTTGTATGCAAAAGATTTTGGAAGCTGAAGATCTTGAGAATCTTTCTGCTCCTTTCTCCATTTTGTTATAATCACTTAAAGTAATGCAACTCTGTATATTGGTCCTCTGGGCTTAGAGAAAAGAGGGCCATAATCCAGCAATTTACATCATACTTGAGGTTTGCTAACTCAGCTTTCTCAGATTAACAGCAAAGAAGTCTTGACAAAAAGATAGTTCCTTCCTCATTTACAACAGTAATAGTTCACTGTAAAGACTGAGGATGGATAATATCCTCTTGAGTCATGTAAAATTTTAATTTTTTAGTTGAGCTTTTTGTAGATAGGTTTAAAACTAGTGGTGGAATTGTAAGTGTCATTAGAGCATTTTGTATGTTATCTGTGACACCATCAGACATGTCAGACATTTAAGATGTTGGCAGAGAAAAGTATTACTAAATATTTCCCACATGCTTTAATGAATTCATTGCAAGTAGCTGTAATGACAACAGGGATGAGAGCATGCACTGACAAGTAGTTTGGTAGTGGAACACTAGAAGATAAGTATAAATTGCACTTTTTGGATATTTCAGCGTTTAAATGGCACTTCTTTTGGAAACAAATCCTTGAATGGTTTGACAAAGAAAAAAAAATCTTGTATTTCCACTAATGGAAAACTCTTAGTTTACCTTGAAAGCATTTTTGGTGGTCCTTTCTGCAAGTACCAGCGTGAAATAAAATGTGTAGTAAGCATTTGGAACTGTCCTAAAAGCCTCTTTTTGGTTATTAAAATGGAGACAGTGCAAACATCAGGAATCCAAAAATTAATTAAACAAATCAGTCGTCTTAGGTTCATAGGCCTCTATTCTGGAGGCTGTTCCAAAAAAAAGTGGAATGACACATGAAGTGACTTGCTGAAATTTCACCTCCATGTGATCTTGTTTCTGTATAAAGCTTTCTATAAAATTTTTTGTATGTGTATAAGGCAGTCTGTGATATTTTCTGTTAGAGTGTCTTGCTTGGAGTTGGTGTGCTCTCTTTGATAGAAAACAGATGTTTTTTAGAACTGGAAAAGGGCGTACTCCCCTGTGTGAAACCAGGCCCAAAGTGATCTTTCAGATCAGACCAGGCATGGCATGATCCCATCAAACAGGAACAGGAACGTAGAAAGTCCAGAGTGGTTAAGGAGAGGCAGCAAAGAGGTGGACAGATGGTATTCAACAGATTGCTGTAGTCAGCTTCTAGAGATTTGAAAGTGGTGGGGGGCTGAGAAGGCTTTCTGAAGGTCTTGTAATATTGCCAGTATTCGTAGGTAGATGTTTGCTTTGTGCAGACTCTACCTCATCACTCATTTAACGCTGTGGTAATATAAATAAGCCACCCCAAACTTGTTACAGTGCTTGTTAAAATTCTACTGATTTCATGGAAGTTTTGCCATCTAACATAGAGGACAAGGGAGTGGATCAGATGTCACACAGACTTTGGCTTTAACTCTGACTGTGCCACTCACTGCACAGTCTTGGGCAAATCACTTCTTGTCCCTTCCTTGCTCCTCAATAATTTTGTTACAGGCCAGCAGCTCTTCTGGGTGAGAATTCACGTATATTCTTTTTTTTACAATGCATTGAACAATGTAAGAATTATAAAAAAATATACTAAAAGTGCCTCTGTATTCACTTTTTATTTTCCCCAGGGAATGTATGTGTTTTTGCATGCAGTAAAGGGAACTCCTTTTGAAACACCTGATCAGGGGAAAGCTAGGCTACTAACACACTGGGAACAACTGGATTATGGAGTACAGTTCACATCTTCAAGAAAGTTCTTCACAATCTCTCCTATAATTCTGTGAGTTCAAAACCGTATTATGGATGAATTGAATCATAAAACCATGATTTGCAACATAATGGGTTGCAATTCATATTCTGAAAGCATTTTCTCTCTTTTCTTGCTTAATTGTTTGTTAATTTACTTCTGCATCACAGAGGTAGGGAGTACATATTTATAGGCCATGTGATCAACAATCTTTCTTCCTGCTGCTTTTGACATTCCACATATTGAAGTCAAAGTTTGTAAACAGTTATGGGGCAGGTTTTAAAGATTAGAAATGTTGTGAGGAAAACTTACTGGTAACTCTTGAAGTTCTTTAAGAGATTGTGAAGTCATGAATATTGAAAATCTTAACCAGCTGTCTTTGTAACAGCATTTATTAACCATTTTGCAACTTCTGAGTTTGGAGGAGTGTGTCAGTCCTCACTGCATGGGGTCCGGTGTCAGTTTGGCTTTGTACCTACTGTCTTCTGTTTACACTAGTTCTGTAAATGGCTTAGAAATTCTACACACTGTTAACAAAAGTAGGGTTGAGTAACTAAAGGAAATCAGATATGTATTAAATGTCCAACTCTAAAAGTCTTTCTGTTTTTCCCTAAAGAAAGTTGTCCACTTGCATGGCAGAGTGAGGGGGGGAGGCACGATCCTGCGTAATGTTTAGAGAGTTGGTCCATAAAGGATAAAAACTGAAAAAAATATATGTAATTCCTCAAAAAAAATTTTCAAGGCTAGGTCCCTACTTTGCAGCAGGAGTTTTGTATTCATAACACTAGTGTATGGTTCTCTTGATGCACTAATAATGTGTAAGTAGCTGAATAACATCTCTGTTTTGCTGGGGAAAAAAACCCCAAACCCCAATAATCTGATTGCCTCATTTCTATGATGAGGATGAAATTACAGGCTCAAAGCAGTTGGTAGTGAATTGGGTTTTCTGAGGCATATTTCCTTATTCTAGATGAACAGGTTGTGAACCAGCTTTAAAGAAAAATGTGCTGGAAACATCTGTCAGATGGGAAGCACTTTAAAATCACGCCAGTCACAGGTGTGCTCAGCATAAATAATTTTTGCACTGAAAAATGTCGAATGCTTTGTCACTGAGTTTGCTAGGGTAGCAGAACTGCAAATATTTTGGTAGCAGATCTTACACTATTTAAAATCTGAATCATAAATCAGACTTGTAGCTGCAGAAGTCAGACTCAAATGGGCAGGGAGAGGTGGGGGAGGAAAATAAGTGGTGAGTTGCTTTTTAACACCTTGAGAAGTATGGGAAGAAGAGACTTAGACCATAATTTTGCTGTAGATATTCTAGAACCTCAGGTGAGATATTTAATACAGGAATAGATCAGTAAAATCTTACTGATTACTAGTGCACTTTTTTCAACTCTGCTTTGTTTGTTTATTTTTTAGACCAGGGTGCCATCAGCTAAGCTTGCTCCTTTTTCTCCTGCAGGTACTTCCTGACGAGTTTCTACACCAAGTATGATCCAACACACTTTATCCTGAACACAGCCTCTCTCCTGACCGTGCTCATCCCCAAGCTGCCACAGCTGCATGGTGTTCGGATCTTTGGCATCAATAAATACTAAGGAGAAGGTTCCACACTGGCCACCCCTGACATGGCTCCTGCTGCTCCCTGGGTGAAGGAAACCAGTAGTCTGCTGTGCCCAGTATCTCGTCATAGTCAGTCAGAGATGCCTTTACATCTGAGATGCAATTCCTGCTTCCTGCAGCATTGTCTGGGATGAAAGTCGAATTTATAAGAAGCTGCCTTCAAATACTTAAATGTGAATTGGAAACCTGTAGAAGAGAGATTTCCATGAAGAGCTGGGCAGGCCCAGCTCTAAAGCCTAATCCCCACTAAGACTCAACATGTGGCTGAGCAGGTGATTTGTAAAGAAAGGTGCACGTAACAGCTGAAATGGAGAGCAGTGTTTCACAAATGCCCATTATCCATAATGCAGATGGTAACTTTACATATGAATCCAGGATCCTCAATGCCAGGGACTGGTGAGGCTGCATTCTTAGGTTAAGTGAAAGTAGCTAGTTCCTGCTGTATGGATTGTAGGTGGTTGTGCTTGTTATTGCATTGTAAAAGTTTGTCTCACAGTAAGTACTGTGACAGTGAGCATAAACTGATGGTGTAATTCCTGCCTTCTCTGTTCTTGTGATTTGGTTTTTTTTTTTTGTCACAATGACCGAAGAAAGTCCTTAACTGCCAGCTCAGGGGATTTCCACATCAACTTGATAGCTCGGTTTATGTATGCTTTGGAAAATTGCCGCTGTTGTGTTATTTTCATTTTGCTTAGCAGGACACTGATTTTTCTATGTGTAAAAGGGACATCCTGAAAAATTGGAATTTCTTTTTAGGTGTGGACTTTTGACTATTTTCTCTGATATTGGCTGATGGGGTTTTTTTCAGTAGCTGAGAGGCCTGTGATGGGGTCGGGAAAGAGTTGCTGGTGGTGTAGGAGAAGCAGCTCTGTTACAGCTGTGTCAGAGCACATAAGGGAAACTGGGTGGGTTGTAAGTTAGAATAGAAGCTGAACTAGAAGTAGGTGAGTAGGCAAATCACATGGACTAACTGTATGCTTTTGCAGAAAAAGATAACTTGCATGTCTTGGAAATGTGGAGGAATGCTGTGTTTTAGGGGTACCGTGTAGTACGGGGTATTCTTGTATGTAATCTGCTCTGGAATTAGAGTGAAGAAGGTACATCTGCAGCTCTGAGCACTTATTTCTCTGTCTTGGAAAAAGGATGAATTTTGAAGTCTGCTGTTTGTCTGACAGCCAAAACTGGCTCAGATTTAACAGAAGACTCCATTTAAGACTTGATTTACATTTTGGTTGCAGTGACAGCCAGTGAGCTGGAAAAAAAAATTAAAAATAAAAATAAAAAAAGACAAGCCCACAGTGGCGTACTTCTTTTCTTGCTGAGGAAATTTTCTGGTTATTTACTTTACCGATAAAGGTACTGTGAAGAAATGGCAACGAGTTACAAATTTTCTTTAGCAATTTAGTAACGAGTTCTTTGCGTTATTTGGACAGGAAGCGGTAACTGATTTTTAAGTAGTGGCCATCACAAGGCTGTGCTGCCTTTGACGGTCGCTGCCTTGTACAAGTGGCAGGGACTTTAAGACACGGACCGACCTTAGGGAGCGCGGGTCAGGGGGCGGGGATGCCTCCGGGCGGCCGGACAAAACCCTTGGAATAGGGAATCGCAGCTGGGCGGCTGCGCCGTGCCCGGGAAGCGCCGCCCTGTGACCCGGCGGGGCGGAGCCGAGCGCCGGGGAGAGCGGGGGCGGCGGCGGCGACAGGGCGCGACAGGGGACAGTGCGGGGGCGCCGTGACACGGGGGTGCCGCCGGGCGGGAGGAGCATCCTCCGGGGATCGGGCGAGCCCGTGGCCCTGGAGCGGCGGAGGGCTCAGAGCTGCCCGGGCAGCGGCGCGGACACACGGCGGTGCTGCTGCGGGGGCTCGGTCCCGCCCGTAGGGCTGCCAGAAGCACCGCACACAACCAGCTTGGTGAGGAACTCTGCCCTCTTTAAGGTAAAACAAGACTGCTCCCAGATGGTTTTTTTCTTAGTACCTTAAATATGATGTGTGGCCATTCATAACGGTAAAAGTAATGCCACCTCTTCAGAAAATCAGAGCAGCGCACATGCTTGAAAACCCTCCAGTAATAATAAACTGTACAGTTCTCTTCTAGACATAACTGCCAGGTAGATTTTTAACAATGAACAGTATTGCCAAAAGCCTTTTGAAATCGGTTAAACACGGCCAAGCTGCGTGGCTGAGAAGCAGCTCAGCTCGCCCTGGAAAACAGTGCTCTCGGAGGCTGGTTTTGGGAATAGAGACGAGCTGTGACGACACGGGTGCCGCTGTGGTGGATGATGCCGGCTGTGTCCTGGGAGAAGCCCTGCACTGTCAGAAGGAAGTCCATTTACAGTAAGAATATACTTCTCTGAAGGCTTTTGCCTTAGTAACTTTTTTTTTTTATTATTACTTGCAATATCATTCACAGAAGTCTTCCCTGCTCCATAAAAATCAGTAAGAGGTAGGTGGGTGGGAAGACATATCCCTTGGGCTACGATACTTACTGCTTGAGATAGTACTAAGGGGGAAGAAAGAAATGTGCATTTCAAAAGTTTCTTCTATTATTTTCTTTCAGAGGGGGACAGATTACCTTTCTAGCTTGAAGTAAAGATGAAATCGCTGTTACTGTTAAGACCACCAAATGTCTCAGTGTTTTTAAGTGAAAATAAATATAAGCATTGGTGGCTAAGAACCTGAACTAATAAGCAAGGGGTTGTGAATACGATATTACATTGTTTTGGAACAGTGTTGAGATGCAGTTAAGAAGTACCTGTATCAAAAAGGGCAGGTTACATCATTTTCTGACCTCCTAGTGATAATTTAGCTCTCTTCAGTGCCCTTTACACTAAACAAGGCATTTCAGAATCCACTAAGGAGACAGGCAGGATATGGCAAGGTTAAGAGGTGCTTGAAAACTATTTTTACGCCATTCTATCTGTTATAAAACACCAATGGATTGTAATTCTTTGGTTTTACTAGAACAGGTGGAATAATTCCTGTGGTGGCACAGCAGCTTCACAGAGAAAACATCGAGCAAGTGGTAGAAGAGGCGCTTCGTGTCAGTGGTGTTTCTGTACCTGAGCTTGCAGCTGTTGCAACTACAGTGAAACCTGGACTTGCTCTAAGCCTTGGGGTGGGGCTGGAGTACAGCCTGGCCTTGGTGAACAGGCACCAGAAGCCATTCATACCCATCCATCACATGGAGGCTCACGCGCTGACCGTCAGGCTCACACATCACCTGGAATTTCCCTTCTTGGTTCTTTTGGTCTCTGGAGGCCACTGTATCTTGGCAGTAGCACAAGGAGTGTCAGATTTCCTTCTACTTGGACAGTCCATAGATATTGCACCAGGTGACATGCTGGATAAGGTAACATTTCCTGACATAAGTAAACCTAGTTTTCCCTTTTTTTTATTGCATTTATACTACGTAATGGTAGTATTATCATCAGCCCAAGGATAGTAATTCAGTGTAATATGAGCTTCACTTAACAGGATTTTTTTCTATTTTGAACAGACACAAGAGTCTGTTAAAAATGTACACATAACATCAATTGTAACATATGTACATTGATTATACTTTTAGTAAATAGGCAGCCTAACAACTGAAACTGGTGTTGGAAGTTTCATTGACACTGATTATACAAACAAGTTGTATGAATTTGAGAAGACTGACAGTGCTATTTTAAAGGATGCTGTCAGGTTTAAAACAATACATATTAAAACATTTCACACTAGTTTTATTGCTTACAGTTTGAAAAGCATGGTTTGGCTTTCAGAATTGTAAGTTTCTGGGTCACTGAGTACAGTCTGTAAAATTGGTCACTTACAGTTTTGTTCTCAAACACAGAGTTTTAAACAGTATTTGTGCATACTAAGTAAAAAATTGGGAGAGTCAGAAAGGGGACTGTATAAAGTTGAAACCAACTTTATTCCTGTGTATCTGGTAGTACAGTATGGCAGTCTGTGTGTGTTTCCTATAGCTTGAAAATGGAGTAATTAATGTTTCCTACAAAATTTGTTTGCCCAAATTGTTCTAGAATTGCATTTCTAAATACTCCAGGAAAAAAAAATCCAGCTGGTGTTATGTCTTGTGCTTACTGTGCCCTGTTTGTAATTTCACATTGGACGGATTTTGTGGTGTCTGGATTTATTCCATGGACTCCTATGCAGTGGTGCAGTTACAGGAGGAACTGATTTCAAGTCTGTTGTTTATTCTCTCCTCAGGTGGCAAGAAGACTGTCTTTAAGAAAGCACCCAGAGTGCCACAGCATGGCTGGGGGGCAGGCCATAGAGCACTTGGCTCAGACTGGAAACCAGGAACAGCTCATGTTCCGACTGCCCATGAACCAGTATCGGAACTGCAACTTCTCTTTCTCTGGACTCCTGAACCTCGTCAATAATGCCATTGCACAAAAAGAAAAAGAAGAAGGTATTTTTAAACAGTCAGGTATAAACCATGGTTTTGAAGACCCAGACTCAGGAAAACCCCTTTGACCATACATTTTTGTAGGTATTGAGGAAGGTGAGATCCTGTCCTGCGTTGGGGATGTCGCTGCTGCCGTCCAGCACGCAGTGGCTGTTCACATCATCCAGCGCACCTACCGGGCCATGCTGTTCTGCACCAAAAACAGCATCTTGCCACCAAAAAATGCAACCTTGGTGGGTATGCTTCTTCTTCCTTTTTCTGTTTGACTATGTAACATCATTTGAAGATGCAGATGCCTTGTTGTACTTCCTGCCTTGACAGGTGAGGAAGATCTCAGTATGCATTACACTGTTAAAATATCAGGATTGAAGTAATAGTGATATAAATATTTACAATGAAGTCTTTCACAGTTGGGTTTTAAGCTAGAAAGGTATTTTCTTACCATCTAATTTAACCTCCCATAACACCCTAGACCACATAGTTTGACCTTGTGCTCCACAGTACTGATGGCTGTTGTAGCTCCAGTGGAACCATAGACTGATTTGGGTTGGAAGGGCCCTTTAAAATCATCTAGTTCCAACCTTCCTTCCACTAGACTGACATGCTTTTATTCAGGAATGTCTTTTAGCATAACAAGCTCACTTAGCATACTCTTTTCTGATATGTTTTAATCTTCAAATGCATTATTTATTGCTGTCTTCAGAACTGATAACCTCTTTTTTAAACAGGATGCTAGTTGAGTGTGACCCATCAGTACTTTTGAGTTAATGCCTTTTTTTGTCACTGCTGTCAGGTTGTATCAGGAGGAGTTGCAAGTAATCAGTATATCCGAAAAGGTTTACAGAATTTGGCAGAAGCAAATGATTTTGCTTTACTGTGTCCTCCTCCAAGACTGTGCACTGATAACGGTGTAATGATTGCATGGTAAGAGCTGTTTCTCTTTGCATGTGCTTCTATAATGTTGTTTAAAAGCTGACATCAGAGTCAAGAACTTCTGTTTGTGGGGACTGAACCACGTGCCATATTCAGAGGGTTATGACAAATATTTTATGTAATTGCTTTCTTGCCCAGGAATGGCATTGAAAGGTTACGTGCAGGACTCGGTGTTCTACACGGGACCGATGGCATCCGCTACGAACCCAAGTAAGTGACTGCTCAGCCACAGGCTGGTAGTGAAAGGGGAAGGAGGTTACACTAAAAAGTGGCAGAAGATGCTGAGGAGCATCTTTGCAACACTTATAAAAGTTACTGTTCAACGTAGTTGTGACATACAAATGATCATTTAAGTTCGGTTTGGCTCAGAAACTTAAATTACCCCACATCACAACAGTTCTGTGTGTTTTCCTGCTATCACTGTGGTACAGGAAAACTGGAGCCAGTTAAGCTGCAATACTCTCCCTTACCTTCTCAGTCACCACAGGCATAAGTCCACATGCTCCAAGTCCAACTGTGTATTCATAATGAGCAATCAATTAAAAAAAAGAATTTAACATATATCATCTGATAATACTTTTTTTTTTTAACTGATAATACTGATTTTTTTAACGACTAGTTAGGTAATGCTTGCTCTATGGATTTAAATAGATCTTATACTTAAGGCCAAACAAAATTCTAATATTTCAAAAGTACCAGCTGGTCTTAAACTTGGGCTTTTTTTCAGTTTTTTTTTCCCTTTACATTTTCAGGAAAACAGACTTGGACGGTCTCAATAAAAAAAAAAAAAAAGTATTATAATTTTCACATGAAAAATTATAAGATACTCTTCTTCAAAAATAACTTGCTGTATACATATCAGTGAATAAAATACTAAGTTTCACTTGCTGTAGAAAATACATTATGTAAGATTATCATATAAAGAGATGCCTGTAGATCTCTAGTGCATCTTGCATTCATCAGTTGCATGTAAATGCAGTTTAGTTGCAAAGCAACTAAAATCAGAATCTAACAACATCCCCATCCCCAAAAGATGGCTTTGAAACCACAACTGTGTTTCCCAAGTTTGGCATCGCTAGAAATGCAAATATTTCTTCAGTGTAAAGATGTTTCTAAGTACAGCTTCAGACAGACCATTTTAATGGTGCAGGGAACGTGCAGAAATACTGTAATTGTAAAAAGGGTCTGTGAAGCTGTACATCTGTGTGATATGGCAATGATGTTATTTTTAACAGTTACATAATTTTATTTTCTAGAGCTCCCCTTGGAATTGATATTTCCAAAAGAGTTGAAGAAGATTCCATCAAGGTGCCAAAATTAAAACAGATACGATGGTTGGCATCTTAAAAAGTAACTTAGTAAATGCAAATATAAATTGTTCAATAAAAACTGTTTCAATGCTGTTATGTTTACTGACAGTACTTTGCTTACCAGTGTTGAAAATCACCTGTCAGAGAAACAAATGCTGTGTCCTATCACCAAAGTGATTCCAGTTACTATTCCACAACTAAGCGTTCTTGGTATTAAAACAACTGAAAAAAAAATTAAAAGTGCACTTTCTAATAAATAGGAACTTACACAAATGAAAATACCTCCATTGTTTACACTTCATAACTGATAATAAATTCATATATTTATAATATATATGATAACTTATCAATATAATATATAATTCATATAAAGTTTATAATTGACACTACATGTTAAAAAAATCCTCACTTCCATGGTTGCAAAGAACAGTTGACTGCACAGATCTTCAAACAGATCTCAATGTGTTTGCTGTGCCAGTGCAACTGAATTTCAGCAGTACCTAATTTTCTGCTGCTGGTGTAAGAAGCCTGTTCTTTCTTACACAAAATTAAAACTTCGGAGTATAGAGATAGTGCCTTTTAGATTTCTCTTCTTTTTTTTAAATAGAGAAGTTCAGTAAAGCTAATCACAATGCAATCCTTCCATACACAATTAGAAAGACAAGCTAACTCGAGCTTTTCTTCAGAGGCAGTCCATTCATATTGCTATTTCAACCCCATGATTACATCCACATACCCACCCAGAGTGCCTTTTTTTTTTTTCAAGGGGGACCTTTTTTTGATTTGTTTAAAAGAGATCTTCATTGAAGGACACAATCAAAAGCAAAAGTGGCAGAGCTAAAGCTAAAAAGAGACAGAGCAAGCTAGGGAGTCAACAATGGACTAAGAAGAACCTGGAGGGAACTTCCCAGTTTCTCTGGGAACATAGGGAGCCCCGGGCTGGGGACTGCCAACAACCCATCCCTGCAGAACTGGCCACAGTTCTGGGAGGTTGTACAGGATGGCCCCAAAACACCCAGGGGATGTGTGTGATGTCTGTTTTCTGATGTCTGATGATGCCTGGAGAGCAGATCTCCCAAGAGCTGACAAGACCCCAGACCCTCAGCTCTTTTTGGTTCTGGCAACCCAGGCCAGCTCCTCACCATGCCCTCCCTTCCACAACCATAACCCAAACCTTCTTCTAAAGCACAGCTGCAGGACCAGCCCTGTTCTGCCACGAAGCAATGTACTGAATTCAATATATGTGACAAATTGGACGGACTCAACATTTTGGCAACACTGGAAGGGTGGGAAAGCCAACTTCTGGCTATTTCCTCTTCCCCAAAGAGGAATTCACCTCCAGGGGTGAATTCACCTCCAGGAGTGAATTCATAGTGAGTCTCTAGTAAAAGTACACATCTACATGTATTAGCTTGATGATTAATAATAATAATGTCCAAGTGCATAAAAAAACCAGACCAAACATCCTAAGAAAACTCCAAAGATTTACTACATTTGCAAATAGACTAGATATATCTCAAGATGTAGTTCTATAATTCACCTACTGAAAATAACTTCAGCCTGCTGCACGTGTCAGATGCTTTTTCCCTGTGGCTCTCCAGTTTTGCAATCCGAGATCCAAACTGTAGGGCCCTTTTTGGCAGAACAGTGGAGGCTGTGAGGCCCAACTCCTTGGCTGCAAGGCGCAGGAGCAGCTTCTCACCGATTCCTCGAGGTAGAGTCAAGTCAGCTTTTTCTGAGACAGGCAGAGAATTGAGGAATGAAACAACATCTTCATCAAGAAAAGGAAACCTGAAAGAAAGATAGGGAAAGACCCTTTAAAAATTTCATACGAGTGGTTTTGGGTTTCCCTTTTACCACCTGCAAAGATTTCAGAGTCTGTATCAATTCCTAACTATAGATGTACCTTAAATCTTAGTATAACAGTACTGAGACAGTTCTCCAGAGCAGTTAAACTGTCCTGGAGAAAGAAACCTCATAATATATCATTTTACACTCAGAAGCCTGGAAGTTTTCAAAAGTCAACCAAAGAGAACAGTAAAAACAAGGATCAGAAATGGTGTGCTTATACAGAAGAAAAATCATGAAGAACATCAGAAACTACAACGGAAGGGCAAGACAAATCTTTAAGTAACACTTCTCAAAATAACTCCTAAGTATTTAAAACTACTGTGTGAAGCTACACTGTAACTTCAAAACAAAAATATTTACACAACAAATTCTGACACCATTCTGAATTCCAGGCATTCATACCTAATCCCATGCATGATTAACAGCATTGCCTGTCCACCACTGCAACTGCTCTTGTGCTACACTGAAAATGTGCAACTAAGAACAGATTTGGAAAAACACTGGCACTAAGATCACAGGAAAAAACCTTTCATGCACCCAAGTGGCCTCTGCTACTGGACAACAACTAGGGAATTTTTTGCAAGTTTGTGGTAGCATGGAGGAAGTAAACACAAATAAAAGGATTTTTTAACTATTCAGACTTAACACCAGGAAACGCAGTGGATATTGTCATGGCATGGACAAGAATACCCAGCTTTTACATTATGTTGTCATTCTCCAAAATCAATCCCTAAATGACCACACAAGAACACCTCAAAGTTGTGCACAAGACTCTTCCACTTAAAATGATAAACCGTACTTGATTTCTCCTGTTTAATCTTTTGCTGCTTCTTAAAACTTCTGGATGGAAGTCAAGTTACTAAATTTCCTTAAGAAACCCTTCCACAGTACTACAGGCTGCCTTTTTAAAAACAAAACCAAAAAACTCCACAACACAATACACCATGTTAGCAAAATTGCAACAGAACTAGAGAATAAAACACACAGAAGTTTCAATTAAGCTTTTTGTTGGAGTGTTGGAAACTGCATCTAACCTGCAAAACCAGTTTTGCTTCATGTTAGAACAATAATACCTGGCTTCTTTTCCGTGATCACCGATAATCCTGTCATCTCTACCCAGATTTCTGGAAGAAATGCGACCCAACTCCATTTCAAGTTCTTTATTCAGACCCTCTAAGCCGTATTTCTTGAAGCAAACACGATGTCGAGAGTACCCAGCAAGCTGTTCATCTGCTCCAATTCCTGTAAGCACTACCTAAGGAAACAGGATACAACAAATCTTAGCGTCTGGGCAAGTTAATATGTAACAATCTTAAATGTTTAACTACATCTTAAGGATATTCATTTTAATGCACATCCTCTGAAGGTATTACTTATCACAATGGGACCTGCCTTACACATTTACAAAGTCTGAAACAATTTCCAATAAAAATCACTGGAAACTTGCAATAGGCTCACAATCAGACCTAAAAGTACACACAAACATTTCTACTGATCCAAGGAAAAAACATCAAAATAACATCCTATGCACCACAAACACACCAGTATCTTTGAAGAATGTCTTTGTTAGTTTCTATTACAATAAACAGCATTTGTTAAACACCAGCCTTTATAAAAAACATTTGTTTCCAAAGATCATGTCATATATTCTAAATAGTTATCTGAATGTACACCCAGATTAATTTACCAGATACTGGGTTAGTACATTGCATTGCACTAAACAAAAATGGCTCATAATGTTCTGTCTCCTCAGTAAGTACAAAAACAACTACCACATCTGGCCCATTGCTGTGCCTTCAACAGCAATTCACTATAAAAGTGGAAGTCTTTTAACAAACAGTCAAGTGTGTTTTACTAATCTGGGTCAACTAAATTTTTACCAACACAGCAGTACATAACTGATGGGAAAATGACACTTTTGCTTTATGTTTTATTAACCCATTTCAACATATTCTGGACCTAGGATGAATTTGTATGTTTTGCAAATCTGAGATGCACATCCTTAAGTAGATCTGCCAACTGTATCAGCTGTGTTCTACAGTAGTAGTTTTTAAGCAAACTATTGCGTTTGTTTGGGTTTCTGTTGTTGGTGGATTTCTTATGGGTTTAGCATCTAGCAATTATTAGAAAAGTAACAGGAGCCTCAAAAAGCAGAGGTGGTGGTTGGCTTGTAAATTCCTGAAATTAAACAGTTCATTCTTCCCTCCGAAAATCATCAGAAATAGGGAAGTGAGAAATCAGAATCAAATTCCCCAGAAAATCACCTAGTTACCAAAAATATTTTACTTCATACTACATACATGCAGATAAGTTACAAAAAGGAAAGAGCTAGTTTTTGTATTTCTGTCATTCAGACTCTAATGACAAAAGATGCCAAGATCTTTTCTGCCCATGCTATTTGCTATTTTATCACATCAATAGCATGCCTAAATAAGAAGATGTTTTGACAAGTGGTGGGATGCTGGCACAAAACAATATTACTTAATAATTCACTAACATTTATCTCTAAATTTGTTAACACAGTTTGGACTGAATAGCTGTTACCCACTATTGGAACTGAAACACTGAAAATTATAGATGATGGTTATTATTTTTTTCCTAGTCATGTTGTTGCTTATCCAAGTTCTCTGGAAAGCCATCCACATCACATGACAAAAGAACTGAATGCAGTTTTTAACTCTAGAATTACAAAAAGATTATAATTACAGAACTATTCTACATTCTGTCACTGAATTTCAGAAACCTTATGAATAGCAAAGATACCACCTGATTTCTGAATCAACAGAACTGTTTTTACATTTGTAAGTCATAACTTATGTTTTACAAACATAAGACAGAAAATAAACAAACAAAAAATCAGTACCTTTGCAGGACTTTTATATGGTTTCAGTTCTCCTTGGCTACTAATAAAACCCTCCCCTCTGGAAGCAAACCAGACTGCACAGCCAATGCTGTCATCCAAGACTGTGTCCAGTGGATAGATTAAGTGATTAATGTGCTGTTTCCTCATCTTTGTCAATTCCTCTAGTGTAACATTAATTTCCACAAAGTTCCAGGTTCTTGAAGGGTTAATGGCTTCTAATTCCTTCAGTCCTGCCCTACCAGTGATTCTGTCAGGAACATCAAAGCAAGATAAATGAGCACCACTTTTAGCATGAAGATCTTGGCAGGTTTCTTGAGGACAAAGCAAATCAAGCTGTACTTCATGGTTGGGATGTCTTTTAGTGGTACCCTTCTGCTTAGCTTGTTCTTTCATCATGAAAGCAACATTGAGAAGATCAATTGGCTCCTCCAAAGGCACATGTTTATCAGCAAGGGCTGCAATAACCATAGAATCAATGCCACCAGAAAAGAGCACTGCAACATGTGCTTTCTTATGAGACATGCTTGGAACTTCTCTGGTTTCCTGATCTTGATCTCTAGAGAGACATAAAACTCGTCTCTTGACTGCTTCATTTAAAACATCAATAAACTGACGCACCAATTTTTTCTTGTGTTCCTCTGCGAGAAATCCTTGGAGGGTTTCTACAGAAACCACATGGATGATGTTGCTACTATTAGTGCCTGGACATTCACCTGAAGCTTCAGAAATTGCTGTATTTAAGGGGATAACTGGTGCTCTGAGACATAGCTTTGATTCATTCATCACAAGATGTACGTGGCTTGGCAAATCTTTTGACACTTGGTCAAGAACATTAATGAATGTTTCTTCTGCTGCTTTCTCTGTGTACCAGTACTTCCATGGAAACAATGTTAAGGACAAAGATTTAGTTGCTGCACAAGCTTTGAGATCAATTTTGAAAATTCCAGATGTTGGGACCTCTTGCCATTGGTTGCCTGGTTCAGAATAACCACTCACAGATGTGAGACAGAAAGCACTGTCAGCCTCAGGACTGAACTGCCAAAGCAAACTACGACGACCAAAATAATCTCTGCCAAACCACAAACTGTGTCTAGATGCTTGGTAATAAATAAAAGACCAGGGACCCTGGAGTGATGAAAAGAGTGACAAAATGTCCTCTTTGCTCCTGCATAATGTGAGATGATGAAACATTACTTGAGTGTCATTGTCTAGATCTCCTACATGCACTCCATTGAAAACTTCTCCATTCCAAAGAAAAACATTGTTATTGGCATCTTCTAGAGGCTGAGGAGTCACCAGTCCCCTCAAGTGAAGTACATGGCCAGAAAACAGACATCTGTAAGAGAGATCTGACACAGTTTTTATCAACTGTTGGCTACTGTCTGGTCCTCTTCTTCTCAGACGGTGCAGTGTGTCTTCGCTGAGGAAATCAGGAATAGCACGTTGGCTACACAAAGTAACAACACAACAAATACCACACATTGTGACCTGGGATTCACATGAACTATTTCTTCATTTTAGCTTTTTCTGAATTGTCCATCTCCTGCTGTGCCTTCTTTAATTCATCTAATGTATCTGTGTAAGAGAGTATTATACAAATAATCAGTTTCATAAACAGAAAATAAGTAATTTTAATAAACTAAGAAATAAGTAATTCCAGCCACTTGTTCAATGAAATGCTAATTAACCAAAGTGCTGTGTTTGTACACCATCATTACTATAGCTCACTGTAGCTTATTCCTCTTAATTACACAAAGTTGATAATTTTTTTCTCCCAAAGAAAACCACGTTACCATAGGCCAAGTATTGCCTATCCTATCAGTATGACTTATATATTTGTAGTAAGAAAAGGGGATTGTTGATTAAAATGTCAACACTATTAACCCAAATCAAAGGAAAGAAAACAAAAGTAGCAATTGTTCAATACAGAAAATAAAATTTATACTTCTAAGTTTGTAAATTTCTAACATTTCTTCCACCATCACCTCTATTATCCATTCTCCTATCTTCATAATCCCATAGACCCATTCTTTCAACTAAAGATTTCTAACTTAATCTCCAGTTTAAACTTGTTATTTTCTTTCTCCTCATCCTGTGCAATTTTAATTTTTTTTAAGGGACACAGTGCTATACAGCTGCCCAAAGGGCACTGATAATAATGACTCCTCTGTGGAGCAGATGTTCTCCATCTTTATCTTCAGCACTTGCTCTTCTATCACATCCATATCAAGTGAAAACATTTTCACATTTATCCAGTCCAGAAAAACAAGCAGGTGTCTGAAGTTTATTTTGTATTTGACATACAGCTGTCAGGTTTTCATTTTAATATACAGCTTTTAAATATTCAATCATTTGATTTACTTTGACACTGCAAACTTACTTTTGCATTGAGACAGTGTTTCTGTTCGGTCCACAAGGAAGAATATGTTGCTGTTGGGTTGCTGCTTATAAACTCTCTGCAAAACAAAAACCACGCTTTAAGTGGTTTGTTTCTGCAAAACAAAACCAGGTATTAAGTCACAGCAACAGACTGTGAACCACACTGCAGCAGAAGCTGGTGTGGGTCTACCAAGATAAGCCTTCACTTTAATGCCAGAAATACAAGTTGTGCCCTAAAAACACCAACATTCTAATGCTGTACCATCAAAAACATTTAAGGATCAACCCATGACTATTCTGCATTTCTCTTTTCTAATTTAAACACGTGCATAGAAAAAGTAAGTATACCTCACAAAGTCTTTTGATCGACTCAAACATCTCACTGAAATAACTCAGATACTGCACAAGGGTACAGAACCAAATCATTTGCAGGACAAGTTATTGTGAGGACAGCAGACCACATGTGTATTAAAATCTGTATTAAAACAAATTAAAGACAGCATGCTCTGGTTTTGTTTTCCCTCTTGTCTCTATGCTTATTTCTCCTCTAAAACAAAACAGTCAAAAGCAAATTTGTAAATACTTACCCTGTTCTTCTTCAAATTAGAAAGCTCATCTACTACAACCTTCTGCTCTTTAATCTGAAAGATGAAAGATGCCCTTTAATTATTAAAAATAAACCACTGTGTTATAATCCTAGTGGTGAACATTCTTACCAATATTTTAAGACAGCTACATGCATATATAGCTGCTGTTCTCCAAATGGACCACTGAAGACAAAGTAAATACAAAAATGAAATACTTAAAGTAACTGCTCTAGAAACAGGTTATCTTGCATCCACTGGTATTTCTCCTCCCCCCAAAAGCAATTGTTACTGGGAAGCCAGAGTACCTGTAGCTATTTATTATCAGAGAGCACATTTTTCTCCCCCAGAAGAAAAGAAAACATGTACACAACTAATAAAACATCAAATAACTTTAGAAAACAAATTTAGCATAATATCGAGAATACACTTTATAATCACAGGTATGCTCCAGATTCAAAATGCAATTAATGAAAATCCAAATACACTAAAACTGTATTAAGAACAATGGGAGCCCTTCTCTTGCTCTGGATTTTTGCATTAACTTCCTTAGTGGGATTTTCCACTCTATGCTGCACTGACAGATGTGGCAGGTTTTCCCATTTTCTTTTATGACAGCTCTGAATGGCAAAAAGCAATAAGAAGGACTGTCATAAAAGCCAAAAACTGGAACAAAATCTGGTCAGAGGACACAACGGTTTTTGTTAGAAGCAAACTATACGGATTGAGGGTTTTTTCCTTTGTGTCTCCTGGAATTGGTGGCACAGTAGGAAGCTACTGCAGAGGGACGTTACCCAAACTGAATATGGCACACTGAAAGTACCACTTCTCCAGCAGCTACACCAACAGGCAAAACAGCACTGCCATCCTTAGCTAAGGACTAAACCATCAACCTGCAGCTCTGTTATGTCCCAGCTTTGTAGCTTCCCAGGCAATCAAAAACACTACTGGCTCTATACATTATGGCCATTCAGAAGTCATTTTTTTACAGAATCATAGAATGTTAAAGGGTTGGAATGGACATTAAAAACCTGCTACGGGCAGGGACACTCCCCACTAGGCCAGGTTGCTCAGAGCCCTGTCCAACCCGGTTTTGAACACTACCAGGGTTGTGCCAACCACAGCCTCCGTGGGCAACCTGTGCCAGTGTCTCACCACCCTCACAGTAAGGAATTTCTTCCTAATATCTAACCTAGAGTTTCCCTCTTTCCATTTGTACCCATTACTTCTTGTCCTATCACTACAGTTCCTGATGGAGAGCCCTTCTCTGGCTTCCCTGTAGGCCCCTTCAGATACTGGAAGGCTGTAATGAGCTTTTTTTTGAGGGTAAGCAGTTTCATGGGGCTTGATAGATTCCATAGTGGGCACCAGAGAAGAGGGAGTGAATTCATAGGAGCACCAAGCTCTGCAGCTGGAATCTCTTGGGACTTTTTGGGCAGGTAAGGATGAAGTTGGTACTACAGAGAAACCATATGGGGAAGCCATATGAGAAGCAGCTGAGGGCACTTGGTCTGTTCAGCCTGGAGGAGACATAGGGGAGACCCCACTGCAGCTACAGCTTCCTCGGGAGGGGAAGAGGAGGGGCAGGCACTGAGTTCTGCTCTGTGGGGACCAGTGACAGGACCCGAGGGAATGGTCTGAACCTGTGTCAGGGGAGGTTTAGATGGACATTAGAAAGAGATTCTTCCCCCAGAGGGTGGTCGGGCACTGAACAGGCTCCCCAGGGCAGTGGGCACAGCACCAAGGCTGACAGAATTCAAGGAGTGTTTGGATGATACTCTCGGGCACATGGTGTGACTCTTCGGGATGGTCCTGTGCAGGGCCAGGAGTTGGACTCTGATGATCCTTGTGGGATCCCTCCAACTCACGAGATTCTGTGATTCTATGAGAAAACCCTCACTGCGCCTCACCTAACACTTCGATCTCAGCTCGGAGCAGAAGGACCCAACGTGACAACCCGAGAAGCTTCCAGCGAGGTGACACGGGCTGGCTACACGCGAGCGGGGGGCGCTCCCGAGGCCCGACAGCGAACAGCGCCGGGCACAGATCCCGGCAGCCCTCGGCAGCCCCCGCCCTCCCTCTCCCTCAGGGCTGCTCGCCACCGGGGCGACCGGTTCCGGCTCCCCGCAGGACAGGCTCACCTGCCGGCTCAGTCCTCCCTGTGGCGCCGCGCCGCGCTCTCCCCGTTCCTGCCTGTCCGCGGCAGCGGGCCCGACATCCCCCTGGCGCGGCACGGGGCCGCTCACACCGACAGCGGCGACAGCCGGCGAACAGCGGCGACAGCTGGCGACAGCGTCGAACAGCGACGACAGCGGCGACGGCTCCCCACACACTCGGACCCCGGCGCGCGCGGCCGGTCCCGACACAGCGCCGGCGCGGGAAGGCGGTGGCCGCGCAAGAAACAGCCAATCAGCGGGCGCGCCCCGAGCACGCGCGGCCCGGGCGGCGCGCCGCTGGCAGGATCCCTGAGGCGCTCGCCGCGCCCCCCAGCCGGTACGCGGTCCTCCCGCGCTCGGGACAGACATCCACGGGAGTTCGTGTCACACCGCTTGTCCGAACTGGGGGCTCGGACAGGCCGAATGTGGGAAGTATGTGTGGAATTGATGGCTTTGGGTGAAAACTGTGTCCCTTGTGGAGCGCGAGGGAACACCCGGAAGAGGAAAGGAACGGCTCGGCGTGGTGTGACCCCGGGCTGATCCCGCCTCTCGAACACCTTTAGGCGGTTTGCTTAAAGGTATTCCAGGGGAGATATGAATGATATATTATTTACAGATATTAGCATCATATGTTTCATTATGTTCATCATTATATGTTCCTGCAAGGAAGACGGAGAGGGACTTTTTATGTGGACGTGTAGTGACAGGACAAGGGGAACGGCTTCAAACTGACAGAGGGCAGATTTAAAGTGGATATTAGGAGGAAATCTTCCCTTGGAGGGTGATGAGACACTGGCACAGGTTGCCCAGAGAAGCTGTGGATGCCCCATCCCTGGCAGTGTTCAAGGCCAGGCTGGATGAAGTTCTGAGGAACCTGGGATAGTGGGAGGTGTCCCTGCCCATGGCAAGGAGGTTGGAACGAGATGGTCTTTAAGCTCCCTTCCAACCCAAACCAGACACCTGATTTTATTATTGTATAAGGTGGATGTTTCAGGCCTAGGATGGCCTTAACATTTCTCTGCCTCTTTCACTCTACTGTATCACAGTGATGCATCTCTCTTCCTGTCTTTATAAGCACGTCATGGGACAAGTTTAAGTGACAGAGCAACAATAGCAGGACAAATACTATTATCATGATTCACTATCCTAAATAAATTTAGGTTGAGAAATGGTATCAGGAGCCAATTACTGTGACCAGAAGGTTTTGAAAATATCTTCCCATCGCACCAATGAGGAGTAAAAAATTAAGAAATTGGCTTACTTACGAAAAGAATTACATGTTCTAATCACTAAATCAACTGGTGAATGAATGCATATCTCAGGAAATCAGAAGTCTGCTGATTTGCACACAAAATAGATTATAGATTTGTTAATGAGTACCAGGGGATATCAGTGGGGAGTTTTGGGTAAGAGTTTGTCAAGGTAGCTAATGCAGGAACATTCCAGTTGGGGTTTTTGTCTCATTTTTATCCCTTCTTTTTAAACATTGTTGTATAATTATTCTAAACACTCAAGAGTAATTCCAAATTTACAGACTGCTACCGATAGCTCAGTTGTAGGATTTTATGAGATATCTATCCCAAGTCCTTGTGCCAAAACTGCAGTGCAAATATAGTTCAAATCTTGATCAATTATTTGAAAATATTTGCTACTTTCATAAGTGGTGTAGGAGTGTTGACTTTTGCTGCTTTGTGGCTCACATAAGCATACGTATTATATATTTTGATAATTCTTAGAGCTTGTGGCAAGATTATACCTTGTTTTGGTGGTATCCACGAGCTTGGTTGGAATGTCTGTGATGTTGATTGAAATTTTTGACAGCGGCTTAGGGAGAATAAAGATTTTGGCTCCTAGTAGAAGCATGAAAAAAGACAATTTGGCTATAAGAATATTTGACAATACAGTAACTTTGCTTATTTGCCTTTAACAGAAAGAGAAACTGCAGTTACATCTTCAGAAAAGGTCAACTTTGCTCTTCCCTCCACCTGCAACCACACACTTGTGCCTCCAGCCTTGCATGACCATGGCTGTGTATGAGACTGTGTGGTGGGACAGGTCAGGGAGCTGATCCTTTTTTCTCTGCAGAGCACCAGTGCTTGTGTGATTCTGGCACTCCCAAAAAGCAGAAGAACTGAAGCTGCTGGGAAATTGTTGCCCAGGGGCTGGAGTGGTTCTGAGGCTTGTCCTTCAAATTCTAGAGGAAATACACATATCTGGGTCACACAGAACAGTTCTGGTGATATTGTTCAGTGTGCTTTGTAGTTTGTCACTCCTGTTCTGTTGAGTAACTTGTTTAATCTGAGTAACTCCCAACCCTCTGCTGCCTGAGTGTTTTATTTGCTGCTGATATGTTACAAAGGTTGATGATCAAGTAACCCAGTAGTCAAAGTATAATGTCTGTAATGATTATCCTTCCTATGTTCAGTAATAAATGCAGTTAATGTTTATTAATCAAAAATCCATCACTCAGTTTTATTGATTTCTTCAGGAGAGTGCTGATAATGGTCTTGAGGCATAACAGCAAATGTGGAATGTTTTCAGCTTCTGGTCTTACCACAGATTGGTGATTCTTCTACTGATATGGAATGGGCTTTTGATAAGTCCTTTTTAGAATGAATGGATTCCTGCAGCAAGATCACTCCTGAAATTACAGTCGTACTGGATACATCTCTGGTCAATCTGCTTATGTCTGTGCTCTTGTGCCAGCTCTGGTGTTCTGAACTATTTTTCTTTTTACTGCCATAAAACTACCTTTTTTGAGATTAACGATGCCTGATGCAATGTTAATAAAGGATCAAGGAATATTTCAAGTCTTTTAAAGGCCTCACCTTTTCAGCATCTGGCATCTTTAAAAATATATAAAATAGCACAAATTGCCCAACAACCAGTGTAAACAGTTACAAAACAGTCACCAGTGCCAGAAAGTATTTGAAGGTGCTGTCACCTGTGAGCAAACACACGGCCAGAACGGTTTCCTCAAATAACCAAGTGCAAGCTCTGAAAGGCGGCTTTTAAAAGCACACTGAAAATGTGAGGCCATCCTTCTGAAAAACACCACGAGTCCTGAAGATCTCTTTTCAGGCTGTGGTCCATCCATTTGTGTCAGATGACTTCACAGACGTGAGAGCTACAGGGTAGGACTGATGTTGCCTTTGAGGCTTGGCAGTGCCAGGTTCCCGTTCTTTGCCGCGGTTCTGTACCTCAGCTCCTGCTCGGTAACATGTTAAACAACAACAACCTGGTTGTGTGTTCAAATCTGAGCCATGGGCTCGGCTGTAAGTGACTGTAGTCTGAGGAAACCTGCCGAGCTTTAGAAGGACCACTCACAGAGGTCCCTGGAACGGAGCAGTACCAGGACAATTGTAGCTCTAACACTGGCCACAAGGGAGCAAGCCGGAACTGTGCTGGCTGCTCAGAGACAGTCCGAGAAACAATGGAGCCAGGGATGTAACACAGGTGGATGAGGTCAATGGAAGGGGAGAGCACAGTTAAAGGTTATTTGAATTTGTGTAGGTTTTTGCCTGTTTTGGAACATTTTCAGTTTCTGATCCTGGGTTGTTTTGTATCCAGGCGTTGTTACATCAGAATCCACGTGAGCAGATTCTGAGATGTAACATCCATCCCTGTTAATTTCTCAGCTGAACCTATATTTTAATAATTTGCTAACTCATACTGGTCTAAGAAAACTTGAATCGTTGAAATTAGTTGGGTTTACTTTATGGTAATCCTTCTGCTAATTTGTCTGATACGTTAGGATTTGGAGGGAGTTAGGTTAATTTACACAGCCAGGGATTTGTATCTGTGTCCTGGAATCTGGGTAAAGTTGTGGTTTGTTTTCTTAGGTTAAGTATCTAGATTTTCAATTGCACAAGAAACCTTCCAAACCCTATAATCATTCTACTTTAAAAGTCCTGTCACTGCAAGTAAAACAAGAAGTCTGAGCACTTTTAGGAGCTTGAAGTACAATCATTTTTTTCGGCATTCAGTTCTGATACACTATTAAAGCAACCTGAGAACTCCTTCGCACAAAACTTCTGCGTGGGTCACACACATAAAATTCTTAATTTTCTAATTAAAAGCAGAATTTCATCACTTTCACATGGACCATCTCAAGGCTCTTGTCAAAATAGCTGAGGACTATCATCAGTCTCTCATAAGTTTTTACAATCTGATTGCATTCCTTAAAGCTTCTAAAAGTGCTGAACCAAGCAGCTTGTCTGTAAAATACTCCCATCAGTCTTTCCTCTGGTGATGAGGAGAGGATTTAAAAATAAACTTTTCCAAGTCCACTCTGTGTTCTTCAATGTAAATCTGAAGTAACTCTAATGAATACAGGAGCCTTTCTCCAGGTCCTGTGTTGCAGTAGATGAGAAGAGTTTGACCTTTAATTTTCATAATTTTTCCTCCCTTAGTGCAGAACAACTTGTGCACTTTGTTAAAGTGTAAAAGAACGTTAAGTTCACATCAATGGTAGTTTCACTTAGAAAAGTAGAACTAAAAGATTTGGGGATTTGTCTCTTGTTTATGAACTCCCTTTTGATATAGAGACTTTATAACCTGGCAGGGCAGTCCCTCACAGGCTTTTGAACCCATGCACACATTTACTGTAGTAACAGTCTAGTTTGAATATGGGATCAGATTTCCAGGTACATATTTTGGGCAGTGAATGTTCAGAGATCTTAAAAAATCAAATGCTCTGTCTTACAACAACGAACATTTTGTTTGCAGTGTGAAGATGGAAGGCTGGTGCCTGGATGCTGGAAGCTCTTCTGTTGATGCCACCAAAGAGCAAGGATATGAGAGGCTTAGAACTGCTCAGAGACACTGGAGGGACTGATGCCTGCTTTGCTTTACTTTGGATTGGGCATCTTGATACAAATCAGATCAGTGCTAGGGAGAAAAGGAAAAGAGAATGGCACCAAAAACACTCTGAGTGAAGATCAGCCTGCCCAGTTAGTCTTCTTTTTGGAAGCTGAGCTAGGAAGCCTGGAGAAGACTAGAGATAATTATGTGCTTGCTTCTCTTTCTTGTTGGGAGTGCCTCCCTGACAGTAAGTATTGTGTTTAATACTGTGTACAACTGATATTTTTTTGAAGATAAAGCACAGAGATTAGATTGCTTTGAAGGAGGAGGCAGGCCTGAGCAGGATGGGTTATTAAAGTATGGGTCTCCTGGAATCAGGGACTTAGTCATTTCAGCTGAGACAGCTACAGTCCCATAAAGCATGTTCCACAGACACCAAATGGACCTGCCTAAGTGTGAGCTTGAGCAGACCAGAACATGTCTGAGTAGGCTGGAGAAAAGGGAAATGCATAATAAGTTTGTAAGACTCTCTAAGGCAAGAGTGAAGGTTCATTCTGAGACACCTTGCTGGATTAGGACCTTGCCTGGATTGTTTTATTAAGTGTGCTGCTCTCATGTGCTTTTTGTGCCTTTGTTCTCATTGTCATATACATTTGGACTTGGCTCTTGCTAGTGAGTAAATATAGTACCTTGGACACCAAGGATAGAGATTGTTTTTCCATATTTGGAGAGGGGAGTTATTTGAAAGGCAACTCTTGGGTTTTCAAGTTCTAATGTGCCAGAGGCCATGCTATCAAATGGCTTGTTGGGTTTCACTTATTTTTAAACTTCATTGTTTCTGTCTTAGGCTACTGTGAGGGCTTTCCATTTACCCCATTACCCATTGTGATTATTCCTTTCTAGCTTTTTTTTTCCTTCTTTTTTTATCTCTGCTTGAAGCTTTTGTACAAATCAACCTGCACACATGGCCAAAACCTGATACCCAGATAACTGAATACTTACTAGAACTTTCAGTCTTGAGGGTTATACTTGTTGACCATCCTTTTATGATACTTAGTGCTTTAAGGGTCCACAGAACTCAAAATGCCTGACTGAGATAGATGAACACAGAGAGGAAACCTGGGTGAGCTCTGACAAAAAAGCTCACAGAAAACATTTCATAAAACGTTTATTTTAACTCATCACAGAACAAAAACATTTCTGTTTGCCATGTTGACATAAAACCTGAGGAAAGGCAAAATTCACTGGTTACAAGTTCCTGTGCCTTAAGTTTTACTATGATTGTCATAGTATTTGAAGTCTAAACATCACTGGGATTTAACTGCTCTCCCCAGCTATCCTCCTGTGAACACCATCATTGATCCTATACTCTTTCCTACATTTAGCACACTTCTTGAAGTAATTACAGCTGTTGGAATTAAGGAAGAAGGATGTATAGTAGTACAAAAGAGTGGGCAATAACTACTGTGAGGTGTAAGAACCTCATGTTTTATGCCCTCAAAAGGTTTCCTTCTCTTCCAAGGCAGAACCACTAGAAACATAGGAACCAGCAATGTAATTGTTGATAGGCTTTGAATGTTTGCCTTATCTGTATCTCATACAGTAACTGAAAATGCACTAATTTGTCTACCTTCCTAGTATTCACAGTGCTGATTTTTTAAAATGTTAATTCATCGTTTGCAGCAAGAATAACCACAAGGGAGGCAGAGGTATCATTGCATAAGTCCTGGCATGTATTTTAGTTGTTGAATATCTATCAAAACATTGCCCATGGCTCTGAATTTACCAGTAGCTTAGGTAATAGAATAAAGGTCTTTCTGCCAGTGACATACATTATCATATGTGACAGATAAATCATACAGTTTTGTAACACTGAACATTCTAGTAACATCCTTTTTGTAAATATTCTGACATTTCTCTAAAGAAAGGTACTGGTATTCAGCACTTCTGAAATCAGGGCACTGTAGTAGCTGTCTGGAAAACAAAACAACCCAAAGCTAACATCAGATGCCTGTAAGTTAATGTCTCAGCCTACACACAATGTAGGTTCAGTTAATACTGTTAAAGCAAAATTTTAAAACCTTTTTACAAAGAATGTGAGAGTATCAGGGTAACTTGACAGACCTAAACTCAGAAGTAGTGACCTTGGTTAGCAGCGGAAGTCAGAAATAAGAATACTGAATTTAGAATAAGCAACCCTTGCCAAATTTTCCTTACAGTCACAACAGGTTGAAGTGACAGTTCTGTCAGCATCAGTGTACATGGCATAAAGGAGGAAAATGTGGAGTGGCCAGTATGAAACTAAACATATGGAGCATGTGAAACTAAACTATGGAGCCAGTCCTGGTGAAATTGCAAGCAACATGAGCAAGAGGTGACCACATTTGATTCCCTCCAGACCAGAACAAAAATAGAGGCATGACAATGAATTATAATGAAGGAACATACATTTCTAGAATTATTCCAGTCCAAAAGGATGAAAGTTCTCTCTAAAAAAGGGAAAACAGGCAATGGTTTTTCATTTCCTTTGTATCTTCTTAGCCTTCTCTGCTGGTTTCCATCCTCAATGAAATGCTTATAAATGATTATCAAGGAGATAATGAATGATCAAAATCCTCTTATGAACAGTGTTCAGAGCTCAAAAGACAATTCAAAATTTAAAGCAACCGTTAGACACAGAGAAGGGTTAAGATTTGACTGCAGAGGTTCTTGACCACTCTGTACCAGTAGGAAAAAAACCCCACATTCAAGCCCCTGAGCAGTAGTGTCAGAGATTGTGTTTAGCTTATTGGTGAGCAGAGTTTAAGTGATAAATCTGTCACAACTGTTATAGAATTTATACAGTAACCAGCAAAATTAAAGCAGAGCAGACAGGTTTGGCCAATACCTGCTGAAAAGGCCTCATAGCCCTTGCAGCTATCAGATTTACTCTATTAGTTATACACCTACTGCAGAAATTACATTAAGATATCTGATTAAAAATTGTATTAATTAGGAGGAGTTAAAAATCAGAGGAAGGCAATTATTGCTCTTTCTTGTTTTTCATTTTACTTTTTATCTGATTTATTCAATTGATGTTTAATCCTCTATTAAATAAGTCCACTATATAGCCCAGTATGGATTGTCTGCTACTGAAATGGGTGCAACAGTTCCTCAACAGTGCATAGAACTATTGAAAATATGTTTGGCTAAGAAATGAAAGCTCTAGCATTCAGTTACTGTGCATGTAACTTACTTGTTTTCTGTGTTTATTAAGTGTTGCCAGGAGACATTGCCAGGCTTATTTTCAGTAATGCACTAGACTAGACTCCTGCAGACTGTATGATTCCTCCTTTAGTGCTCTAGCTTTATTTTTTTTTAATGAAAGAGTTAACAGCTAACACCTTGGAGAATAAAATATATATTTGAATGCCTGAAAAATTGGAAAATTTTGTTCATACATGACATTGGGAAATGAAATGCATTTCTCATTCTGAGTAAGGATTGTAAGAGGATTTATTTTTTGTTTGTTATAGTAGTTGGTATTTGAACTGTAATTCAAGCCATTATCATCTTATTATATAAGAACCTGGACATGCAATCTGCATCTTTCTTGTTTAAATCAACAGTAGTCCACAAAGCCAAATTCTGCTGCCTTCCTCTTGTAGATAACTTCAATGACTGTTGATTGCAAAGCAAGAGGAGCTGGTGAAGAACTTTTTGGGTGACTGCATTCTTCTTGTGGGGAATATAAGCAGCACAGTCCTGAAAGTCTTGCTGCTGGAGGATTTTCATTAGCTCTAATGGAACTTAATGTCTCATTTGTATAAATTTAAATGTGTGCAAGTTTGTGTGTGAGTACTGAAATACAAATTTATATCTATACACATAAGCATACTGTATTAGATAATAATCCTAGATATTCTACTTATTGTTGATAGCATTTCTTTATATTGTAGAATTCCGTATTTCTTAAGTATGTATCTGTCAAATAAAGACAAATAAGGAAGTTAAGTGATACTAAGCACTTAAAAAAAACATAAAAACAAACAATTAAAAAAAAGACTTCAGGAGAACAGGAGGAATTATAAGTAGTTTTAGCTTAAAAGATGCTGCTCTTGCTCCACTTCTGATCTGTGTTGCCTACTGATACACAATTTTCTCTTAAACTTGATGACCTCTGAGGATGCCAGATGCTGTTTTGAAAAGGATATTTAAATCATCTTGGATACCTCAACTAATGTTTTTTCAAGTTTGCAGAAGTCATTAAAACACAGACTCAGGTGAATTAAAACACTCATATGAACAGAACAGCAAAGGGGGCAGTTTCCATACAACATGTAGTGAATCCATCCTAAACATGCATCTGGGATCACTGCAGTTTCCTGTTTTCTTTCAGGCACTACTCCATTCCAAAACCATGCAGAATGTCTTAGTATTTACATTGGTAAGCATGTTCAGTGTTCAGTGTATACCTCAATATGTTATCTTGATAATATACTCAGTGTTATTCAATCTGCTTTTAGATTTTCAAAGCTGAAGGTATTTTTGTTTGACAAGGCTGCATCGTGCACACAGCTGATGAAGAAAGCTGAAGATTTGACTCCAGTTACTGGACAATTCAGTTTTTAGCCATTGCAAAGTTGTGAGTGTCTCATATTCTGATGCTGAGGACAAAGCTGATTACTGATGATAAGGGTTTTGTGTTCTAACATGCAGATAGGGAAGTGATTTGAGGGAGTGGGGGAAGAGAAGGTTTGTAGTATTCAGCCTCTTCCCCACAGAGCTTCTAATGACAGGTTACACCATCTACTCTGCTGACATTGCTAGCCCTATGCAGAACATAAATGAGGAAATACTTGCTACATGATTGGCAAGATGATTGCTAACAGTGTTGACAGTAATTATCTGTCTGATCTAACACTTCACTGGTAGTGTATGTTGGATGTGTGGGAGAATTTATTTACAACTGTATCAGACCTGGAAAAATGGTTGAATGAGACATCCAAATAGTAGGGATTGTTGCCTCTTTTAATTTTAATTTTATAGCAGAAAAAGAACTGATGGGTGCTGGGATCGTAATATATTTAGAACTGAAAATATTCGTATTGCACACGGTGGGTGAAATGCAATGCCACAGAAATTCCTAGTTTTAAAACACTGATTTTTTTTTAAATGCTGATTTTTTTTTTCAGACTAATTTTCTGAGCTCTAATGATATTTTTTGTCATAGGGCACAGTAGAATAAGGAGAACAAAATTTCATGCTTCATTAGGTGTCAGAAAGGAACTGATTCAAGCCCCTCAGTCTCCTCCTGTACTGGTGTGTGCAAAAGCAACAGTGAGTTGCACATCTGCTGAATCTGCTCTGTAGTACTGGCTGCTGCAGAGCAAGGCCAAAATGTCAGGCACTTAGATAAATGCAGTGGATCAAATGCTGCAGGATCAAATGTTCATTTTAAGAAATCAACAGCAACAACACAATGGCACAGTATCTTGTGCTAGCTGTTAAGTATTAAAACAATTTCACAAATACCAGTGCAATCAGACTTGTCTTGTATCAGAAGATAGGCAATTGGCAATGCTAAGCTTTGGTTATCATCTTCAATTTTGAGGCTTCCACTATGCTAATTAGCACGATTAATTAAAGATAACTGAATTCCCTGAAGTTCTCTGCATTTTTATTTCAGCATTAGAACATTTTTGTTTGTTTGTTTTTCCACTGAAGCATTTGCTACAGTTTTTGCTGAGAGATACAACTAAAAGCAATTCTCCTTAGGTATTAATACAATTAATTTTTAATGATTTTCTAACTAGTTAATCTTTAAAAGTGAGACTGTAGCATAGATGTAGACAGTAAATAGGTCTTTTTGCAAGGGTTTGTTTATTAAATATCTGTCAATTTCTGATTAGCAGAATAGGTGGCATTTGTCTTCAAATGACCTCATCCATAAGAAAATGATTTAGCAGCATTTCACTATTTAATTCTTTATAGTTTGCTTCTCATCAAACAGAGTGTCCTGTGTGTTTGGATCAAGTAGTTCTTACTGCCTGTGGAGCATCTTCTCTGTGATCCAATAGCAGGCAAAATATTTCTGGTAAACTCAGCAGCTGAGATGAACAGGCTGAGGATATTTTTATTTCTTCCATATGTTATTGTCATTTTATCTTAGACTGTACTTTTAGTTCTTCATATTTGAAAGTCATTAAGCAGGCTTCCTGATTGACTTTAGTGCCGTTGCTTCATGTGTTTATTTGCCTATTGTTTAATTGTAAAATAAAACTTTACCTCTGAGAATTTTCATAAATCCTCACCCACTCTGCAAAAGGTATGAAGTAATCTCCATTTCCTGGCCTGAATTATTGCATAACACCGCAGTGCACAGCGGTGGGACAGCTGCAACATCCTGACTGAAAATTCTGCATTGTGTCTGAGGAGGGAGTGTGGTGTAATCAGGCCAATATTCTGCCCTTGAGCACTCTGCAGTGTCCACAGAATTATCTAAAAAACACCAACTTGGGACAGGGAGGATTATTAATTGGAGGAACTCTCCTGGGTTACTCAGCCAGGTTTAGAGTGTACGTCATGAAAGGCTCTTACTAGGCAGTAGCTTTATCTAGCAAGGTGTTTTCCTCCAAATAGAGATTTGATGAAAGACTAGAGTGCCACACCTCTGTGCATAGGTGTGGGAAGAACATTTATCATTGCTTTGTTTGGGACCCAAATGACGTTGCTGATTTTTAATTTGCTGAGGTGCTGGGCAGCCTCACCTCTGCCTCAGAAGGCCCATTGGCATACCTCAAAATGAATAAAAATCCATATCATGGAGTATCTTGCTGTCCTTTTCTATCTCCCTGACTACTTAAATACTTCTTCCATTGCAGTTGCTCTTATTTTGGCTCCCTGCAGTTCTCAGGGTGCAAAATATGCATCCAGTTACTCCAGTTACTGCCAGTTACTGTTTTGTTGATTATTTTGGCAGGAATGCTTGTACAGCTGCTTCTTGTCCTTCACAAAACATCCCTGGGGATTGAAATCCTTGTTCTGATGACAGTGAGAATGTTTTCAGATTGTCCTGAAGTCAGGTGGATGCTCCTAAAATCACTAGACTTCAGCCTTTTAGCCTACAGAACTTCAATATAACAGCTGTGAGACTGTTCATAACATGACAGTGCCATCAGCTAATGCTGTACGACCCCCTGAACAAGGATGGGGGGTTAAGTTTATAGCACAGCATCATCTTCCTTGGGTTTTATTTTCATCATAATGCCACAGCAATTCCAGGGTGCCACTATCAATGAGGATGAAGCAGGAACAGATAGAGGAGATATCTGGCAACTGGAAGCATTAATTAATTTCTCAGATGAGATGGAAGAAGATGCAGATGAGAACAGTGGAGCAGTGGAGCAGGTTGTCCAGGGATGTTTTGCAGTCTCCAGCCTTGGAGGTTTTCAAGACCTAACTGGATAAACCTTTGAGTAACTTTATCTCATTGCTGACCTTGCTTGGAGCAGGATATTAGACAAGAGACCTTCTGACCTCTTCTCCAGCATGAATTGTCCTAGTATTCAAATCTTTGAGATCAAAAAAAACTTGAAGGTGTCTAACAACTCACAAGGCCCATAAAACCTACCACAATGTGGCCTGATGTTCAACTGCAACATCTTCCTTTAATCAGTGTCCCTTCTTCCCAGTGAGCCTGCTCACATCTGCCTCTGTGAGATGATCTGTATCTGTGGGGGATGCTACCTAAACCCCATTTCCCATATTCACTGCTCTGCCACAGACTCCAATACAAAGATTGTACTTAGCAGTTGTCCCCAAGGCTGCAACAGAACTTCTGTTGAACTTGTGTGAAGTAACACTGCAGAGAGGAGAGAACAAGGACAGTATACACCATCTGCACTGTATTTGAAGGAAGCCTTATTTTCTTGTGCATGTTCAGGTACTGAAGTTAATTTCCTTACTTCTTTCATGCTGACAGTACTACTGTGTGTGATCAGTTAATCTGTTTTCCATCTTTCATGCTTTTATCACACTGTTTGCAATAGAAAAAACTTTCTGACCTGGCCAGTCAAGCCACTTTACTCCACTTTACTCCAGTTCTTTAATTTCCCTTTTTTTCTAACACCTAAAATTGCATCTTGCATTTCAGATTTGACTTTTACACATCCTGCTGTCCCTCTTGTCCCCTCTGTTCAGCAGATAAGCCTTTGCTCCTGCAGCTCCGTGCTTTGCTGTACTGCTGCACAGCCCCTGCTCTAACGGCTTCACTTTATCTCTCAATTCATGTGCAGATTGCTCACCAGAAAGCTGTGGCACATCAGAAAGAACATGGAAAGCACAGTGGGAAGGCACGGAGAGGGCTATGAAGGGAAAGTGATGTCTGCCTGAACTTAGCACCTCTTTGTTCACTGCATAAGGATCTTCTTTCCTTGGGAGAACTATGGTATGGTCAGACACACTGCATATTAACTAGTCAGTAGTTTTCAGTGTGACAAGCTCCTGTGCTGTTAGCCAGTTTTTTATAAACAAACATATGAATAAATAAATATAAAAATGGTGTTTGAATTACCCAATACTTAGCTTTGTCCAACTGCTTTGTTTCCTGAAGAGCATCCAGTACTGTGGACAGTGTGGAAACATGTTTTAGATGTTAACAGTGTGACTCCTCCTCACAAAGAACAAATCATGACACATGAATCCTGCAAACTGCATGCTTTCCCCTTGGATTTTAAGAAGTGCTCAGCATCCTGCCACAAAGGAACCTGACTGGTACCACTGGGACAGGAGCTCAGCTGAGTTTTAGTCCTTTTGGTTGTCTAATTTTTAGTACACTAGATCTGTAAACTGAACTACACATTTCTTACAAAAACAATTCTCAACAAATAGCCAAACACAATTAGTCCAGAGAACTGGCCTCCTTCTTGTGAGCTCTCTGATTTATAATGTCACAACTAATAGAGTACTGGGTGCTAGGCCTCTGCTATTGTTCCATTCAGTTGATAAATTATCATCACCTTATAATGGTCATTGTTTAATACCACCCTGGGCACAATAACATCACTGTTCCCTGTCTCCTGCTCCCTGGCCTCTCTGTAGAGTTAAACTTTATGCAGGGTGCATGTGGGGAAACTAATAAAATGATTTGTTGAATGCTGTCTCCATTTTCAGGTTTTCAGAATAGCTGACTGACATTCAGGAATTTAACCTCTTAGTGACCTGTTAATTGTAACACATAAAATAATCCTCATTCTGTAGATGAGGATATAAAACCAGACATGACTGCATATGACAGTGCTGTGAATTTACTGTGCAGGACACTATTCATTCACAAATTTTAGGAGACTTTAGAAAATATCTCTCTTTTTATAGCACGTGAAACTAAGACAAAATATGCACTTGATTAGAAAGACATAAAAAACCTGCATGATAGAACAAAAAATAGAGTCTGACCAGTGGATTCTCCCTCTACAACCACTGAGCTGCTGATAAAGGAAAACGTGACATACTATTGGTATGTTTTCCCTGGAGTTAGTAGCATGTTCAGCATTACTGGTAGGTATGGCAGCATAAAGCTCAACGTGGGCTGCCTGAGCACATACCCCATTTTCTAGCCAGGCTGTGTAGCTTCTGCTCAACTCACTGCTGCCAGAAGTAGATTGGTGTGAGGGACTGCATTGTAGGTGCCCCCTGCATCAGGGACAGAGCCCCAGGCAGGAGGAATCCAAGATTACTGGTTAGCAAACTGCTGTATCGTTTCATTTTGGTATCAGTAGGGAGAAAGCAGTGAATTATCAGTGGTTCCATCCAACTTTCAGTTAAGCCACTCAAGCCACAAAAACATTGTTGTTTTTCTTTCCTATTTAGATGTGAATATTTGGATGTAATGACACTTCTTGCAACTTCTCAAGTGATGTTATATGTGGTGTTTTGAAATTGGAGATACAGTCTGTTTGTTTTTAAACTAGCTGTTATTTTGTCTGTTAAATAATTACAACTTAGCTGTCTTTTTTTACAAAACCTATTGTGTGCTTGGTTATGTTCCCATTCGAACACCGTGCAGAGATGATAAATTATTTTGCACTGGATTTTCCTAAACTACAAACGTATTAAGCCTTAAAAGCAATTTTTTTTCCAGAATTTAATAATATTTTTATCTTTCAGCGAGTTTTCTAGTTCTCCTTAGAATGAAAATCTAGTTTACTCACTTATTATGTACAGTAGAAGCAGAAGTGGACCAATCACTTCATTGCACATTTCATATACTAATTCACATTGAATAGCCATCTTTTCTATTGCTGTAATAGGTGATGATAATTCAGTACCAATGCCTGACCAAACACAGCAAATCTTAATTGGCAACATGCTAAAAATATAGTTCAAAATTATTTATAAAATCATTTGTTTGAATAGTTTGCAAATAAACTTTATTTCAGGATGGCTACTGAGCTTTCTCAATTGAGCTTTCTTCTGTGACACAACATTACCAAATCAGGTCAAGTTGTTGTGATTTCATAGATAGTTGAATCTGTAAAGCCTGACACACAAAACTTTAAATAGACTCATATTAAAGACAGACATATTGAGTTGGATAGAAATTACAGTTTGTTTATGGCACCCATAAAACACTAATGGCCTAACAGCTAAGACTGTTTTGCCAACCTGAAAGACTTCAGCCTAGAGCAGAGGAATCATTAGGGAAGGTCAGTTTGAGGTGCTTTTGAGAAGTATATTTTAATAATACAAAATTGTAACAAACACCCAGAATCAACATTTACTTTGATGCTAAGGTAGAAAAATGGACCTTAAAAATGGTCCCAACTTCAGAGAGCTGATGACCAGTGCTAAATGTATTTGTCACTTTTTTATAACTTGCCAGCTGTTATTATTTGTACTTGAAAAAGTGTTTATCAGATGTTTCTGTAGATACACAATAATAGACAGCCCTCTATACACCATTTAGTCTTGGAATCTAATCTGACAGTCAGTTGGGCACATGATTAACTTTAGATGATAAATAGTTGTACACATATGATTTGCTTGAATCAAACATTAGTTAAACACAGAGTGTAATAATAGGTGAAAACAGGTAGAGAAGAGAGTAGGTGGCAATAGCAAATGGCAATTTTTTGTGTGCTTTCTGTAAGAATAGACTGCTTTTGCTGAAAACGAATGAGCAACTCAGTTCCATGCCCTGCTACTGTGAATTTGGCCTTTCATCTTCAAAGCGCTTTCCAAACCTTTATTAATTATCTTTACGACAGTCCGTAAGGCTAATAGATAAATGCCAGCCTGCTTATGAGAAACTGAAGCATGAAGGTGGAGCCATTGGTTGGCGGCCACGTGGTGAGTCAGCACGGAAAGTAAGATCAAAATCCAGAAGGGCCTGGCACCCGGGCTGCTGGTCAGTCGCTGCATTCAGTCTCTTTCTCAGTCTTGTCTTCCCGTGTGCCCAAGCTTTAATTTTTATTTTTTTCCCCTTTGCTTTCTTCCCATTTGCCTTCTACTTCTTGCAGGCCCCACTGGAGATCAGATCATGTGCTCACTGGCAGGTACAGTTTTGAATTTTCTTTCTTCCCTCATCCTTCCCTGCTTAAGTAAATGCCCAGCCTTCTTGTCCCACTATCTTTGGCCTCTGCATTTTAGAGAAAGTAATAAACCTTGAATTGACAGAATCTTCCATTTGTTGATTTGACAGATCAGAGCATAATTATGTAATTTTGCTGATTGAATGGCTGTACCAAACAAATCACAAGAATGAATCTCATGTCTTGAATGAGTTAATGAAATACTTCTTTTGATGTCTTCCTGCAAATCACCAAGTCTAGGCACCTATACAAAATGCTAAGGAACTGAGCTATTTTATTCCAAATAGTGATTCCCACAGCCCATATCCATGTATTTAGTTATCTAAGAATAATGATTGTGAAGACAGGTATGTTCCCTTGGACAATTTGGAATGATTCTCACCTTCCTAGTGAGTAGCTCCTTCAGTTACAACTACAACCTGTTAGTCATTACAACAGCAAAAGCTCATATGTTGTAGAGACCTCATTTTCTTCTTTCAGAGTGCCTTCTAAAAATCAGTCAGGACAAGTTCCCCATTAAGACTCCATCCAAGGGTTCTGCTGGCCCCAAGGGATCATGTTGGAGAAAGCTGTGTAAGGTCAAACTCAGGCCATACAAATTGCAACTAAGTCATAGTGTTTCTGTTGGTTAGCTGTAGGGTTTTCCAGTGGAAAATGCTGGACACAAAGACTGAAGTAGGTTTGGGAAAACTGAATGTGGCTCTCAATCTTCCTGAACCTCAGCTCTTTTCCAGTGTCGCTGTAAAACCTAGTGCAGAAGTGCTGCTGAGTCTCAGCATAGAAATACTGGCAAAGTACTCTGCAAAAAAGCCAAAAACCTACCATACTAATAAACACATGCCATCCTAAAGATCCAGCAGCCTCAGTAAGGTTTTCAGAGAGTAAGAATTTGCTCTGTTTTTCTAAATTTAGACATCTATTGTCATCTGAGATGACAGAGGGTATCCTGTTTGCCACCCAGTTACACCTCAGAAGAGCCCAGGTGTCTTTTCAGGATCTATGTTGTATTTACCATTTGGATGTTGTAGTTTCACAGAGGTCTCTTGAAATAGATGCCCATGTTTAAGGAGTTTATTTTGACCCTGTGTAACATGTAGTCACTGAGCAGTTTTTCATCTAAAATAATCACTGTCTCGAAACTTGTTATTGGCAAAGCATAAACAAAATACTTGTTTTGCAATGGGAGGCACGAAATCGATTGCTGGCAATAAGAATGTGGTCAAAACAGAAAGACTACAGAAGAAAGGAATTCACAAATGAAAAACCTGTGCTCCTCAAGATGGATGTCAATATTGTGTAAATAGACATTAGTTGGAGGTTTAATTGTGACAAAGTTGTCTTTCATAATTATATGTTACAACAACTCTTCTGTTTGTTCGCAAGGTTAAATACATCACAACAATGCTCCTGACCATGTCTGACACCCAGAATTGCACCTTCACTTAAGAAACATCCTCTGCCTGTTTATCCTATGTAATTTCCCAACCACTTTGGAGCCCTATACTTAATTGACTTTGGCATGGACTCTCATCCTGAAAACACTTGGAAGCACGTGCATAATTAACATTTGACTATTTCTACTGAATACAGTAATGGACAATTATGTGTTTTATAGGACTGAAGACATAATTAGTGAGCTGCCCATAGATTTAAAAGACTACTTACTTGAAATTTACCTTGAAAAGCAACTTAAGTCAACCTCTTCTGCAGTGAAGAAAGAGCCCTCCCTCAGCCCCAGCTGAGGTCAGAAAAAAAAATCATTATACTACATTAAGAGACAATTTAAAATCCATTGATCTTGCCATTGTTTTACTTTTTCTATGTGTGAACCTATGCAGGGTAGTTTAAGAATATACCTAATATACAGTGTACTGGCACCGGTATTTGCAGTACCAGTAATATACAGACTTTGTTAGATTTTTTCCCTCTTCATAGTTGTTTTAAGTTGTTTGAAAATATTTTCTCTTTTTCCTGACACTGCTATGCTAGGAAAGGATTCTTTCTACCTCACATTTGACTCACATGCCAGGCTTCATATGACCAGGGCCCCATGATGTTGCTAACTTTCCATATCAGTTCCCTTAATTTATTAATGTTTGATCTCCTGATGTGCAACATCTTAGAGATCTGATTGTGTTTATTATATTAATTTAACCTTGATTTAAATTGAGTTGACTCATGAGCAATTCTTCTGTAACATCTAGGTATATACAGCCCTTCCCAAATTCAAATCAACATTGTCTTCTCAAACAAACAGGATGAGTTTTTGACCATTTCTTCTTATATGCACTGACTCTGCTCGGTGGATCTTTAGTGTGATCTGTTTCCTCTTGTCCTATTGCACCTCCAAGGAGAATTAGGCTCCATCTTCTGTGTATCCTCTGACAGTATTAAGATATGTCCTGAGCCTTCTCTAGTATGGACAGGCCCTGCTCTTTCAGCCTTTCCTCTTATATGATGTGCTCCAGCTCCCTGACTATCTTGGTGACCCTTTGCTAAACTCACTGAGTATTTCAGTGTTCTTCTTGTCCAGAGGAATGGTCACAGTATTCCAGATGCAGTCTCACAGGTGCCAGATGAGGGAAAGAGTCAATTCCCTGGACCTCCCAACAATGCTGTTGTTAAAACAGCTCAGGGGTCACTTGGCCTTCTTTGCTGCAAGGACATGTTTCATGTCCAACTGACCATGCTCAACTTGTTGTCCAGCAGCCTTCCCTGATCCACTTCTTCTTGCTTTTAAAATTTTCAAAGGGCATTTACACTGGGACCTGGTTTCCCTAATTATTTAGATATATCACGATTTAGGCCATTGAGCATGGTTGTTCCATGAAAAATTGTACTTTAGCCAACTATCTGAGTTAGGATAACAGATCATTTCATCCATTTGGGAGTGCTAGCCATAATAATAGGGCGGAGAAGTTTTAGATAACAGCAAGCTATCAGTCATATTTGTGTTTTCTTGTTCATCGATTTAAGGTACCGAGTAGATCTGTATTTAAGATTTTGGGAAACAAAAAAAAAAAGAGCTCTGTGAAAAAAACCTGTAAGCCATGTTTGCATCTCTGATAGAGCAGTGCTTGCACAGAGCTGAAAGTGAGGGCTGAGAGCACCACTGTGGCCAAAGGCTTTGAAAAACTTTCAGGGGCAGAGGAGTTTGTATGTTGTCCCGGAGCACACTGCATAAATATACTGGTGCAAATAGATTCCATGAACCATTTTGGACATTGGAGAGGTCTCCTCAGCAGCATCTCTGTAATATGATTCAGGCCAACAGGTGTCATTAATGGAACAGAGAGAATGCTTCCTGTGGTATTACCTTAACTTTCACTTCAGAGAAGTTCGAAAAATTAACACAATACTAATATGAAAGTTCTTATTAGAGCCTTTATACAAGAAATTTCAGTGCAAACTTAAATTTTCAGGTTTGGTGTTGTTGTTTTTTTTTTAATTTTTAAATTGCTTATTAATGCTTGCTACCTTTTAAGCAAATAGCCTGAAGATGGACAGAGCTTCCTACGGGAACAGGTTTACCTGGCTGAAACAATAGTTGATGTTTACTATGTTAGTGAAATCATATAGCAGTGGTTATAAGAAGGTATCTGACTGAGTCTGATGGCTAAACTACTCTTTGAAAGCTAAGGCCAGAATTTATGAGAATTGAGAGCTAAGTAATTGTACAATGATGGCTAATTACTAGATTATTTTGTTGTTGTTATTATTATGAATAATCAATACAGTGCTAACACCAAAAGATTATATTAATGATATTGCAGAAGTAGAAAAGATGGCTTATTATTTCTTAATAGGATATGGCGACCTAGTTAATCACTGTCTAGCATCAAATACAGTCAGATGGCAGTATGAGGTTTTTCTTGTACTCATAACTGTGTGTCAGAATCACCTCTGCAGGTTTTCTAAAGATGTATTTGGGTAAGTGTCCTGCCCCAGCACAGAGCCCTGCTGTCTATGGGTGCAGGGTTCCACCTGCAAGACCAAGGACTACAAAACTGATGGCTGTTGAGGTGGATGTTGTTTCTATAACTGCAGAACAGTTCAAATTAATGATTTTATTTGCTGACATACACTTACTTCATCATGTAATTCTAAGTACTTCCTATACTTTATGCTGTGCCTTCCAAAACATTACTTTCAAGTTGTGGCTAATTTGAACAGAAGTGTATATTGGTCTCCAAAGACAAACATGTTTTTATGAAGACTGTTCTAGGAGACACCCAGAAACAGAAATTGATAGTGCAACTGAAGTTCTTCCTTTTTTCTGCTGTGGGACCAGTGATAGTAGAAATTGTTCGGTTCAAACTAAGGGCAGGTCAAAAGAAACTTTTATTCCCTGGTCCACTTCTATTCAAAAAAGTTTTTCAACAGTATCTTAAATCTAGTAATTTTTTGTTTGTTTTTTATTTTATTGAAATCAATGGAAACTAAACATGTGC
Organism: Manacus vitellinus; assembly: GCF_001715985.3. Classification (NCBI taxonomy): domain Eukaryota; kingdom Metazoa; phylum Chordata; class Aves; order Passeriformes; family Pipridae; genus Manacus; species Manacus vitellinus. The sequence goes on along the minus strand of NW_021939471.1, from coordinate 4,347,200 downwards.
CCGAAGTTAAAAATGTGGTTTTAAGTATTTTCTTGGCATAGAATCAGAATAAAACATTGCAGAAAGGTGAACAGGGATGTCAAAATCTGTCTGTGTTAGAGAGGTCAACCATAATCTCCTACAGGAGTTGTTCAAGAGAAGAATGCATACTACTTATAACAGGGTTTCTTCTTTAAGGGTTACAAATACTATCTGACTTGCTTTCACATTTGATTTTATTGTATGTACCAAAATCCCTGAAAAATGAATTAAGGAGTAAAGGCAAAATTCATAGGTATTAGATGACTGTGGGGAAAATAACAAATCCCAGTGTTTTCATAATGTTTACTAAAATACACACGGGAAACAAAATTCTGTTCATTAAGCATTGTTGTATTCTTTAGCAGCAGAACAATGACACCCTGTAGAAGTCAAACTGCAGTAAGTTCTAATGAAGAAAACAAACCAAATGAGCTCAAATTGCAGATAGACTGTTATCTGACCCTCCAGACTCATTTCAGCCCCTTCCTCAACACAGTGTTCCAGTTCAAGTAAATAATTCCCACTCTTGAGAATGAAAGTGCCATATGATATAGGGAGTTTGCAGAAATGTTACTCCTGACATTTGGGTGCAAAACATCCACTTATCCCTAAGTAGATATGGTATCTTCTTTTCTTTTAATTACTTTTTTCTCATTTGGTACAGGATGTTTTCCTTATTTCTGTTTAGGGTACAGTGTTTTCTTATGACTGAGGAAGATTGGACAAAAGTATTCTCTTCTTGAATCAAGCAGTCACACAGAACATGTGATTTTAAGCAGTTGCTCACTAGTTAGGCTGTTGCTGTTCAGTTACAAACATCTTAGATGTAAGCACAGAGCTGGGTCAGCCCCCCTGAGCTGGAGTTTATTATAAGCTAGGTAATTTTACCCTCTCCAAATAAACCTCTCAATTCTGAATTTGCTAGAGCTTCTGGATGGTTTTCTCACAAGAGTTTGTCACAGGAGTCTAGCCCTGGTCCTGAAAAGCTCAGGTTAAAATGACTGTGCTCTAGTCATCTAGCCCTGAGAGACAGGGGCTGTCACTTTGAGCAAAACAAAACCAATAGGAGCATTACACTGTGGATCTTAGAGCAAGTGAGAGGGAGTAGGCATTTGCTTAGTGACCATTAGTAGATATATATTCAAATTGCTAACATGTAAGTGAAATGAACAGTTTTGGAGTAAAAAGCATCTCTTTTGAAAGGAAGCAGTAATCCTAAAAAACCTGGGAGACCTTTCTCCACCTCATCTCTGCCTGTTTCTTTCTGCAACAGCATTGCAACCTCTGAGTGTCATCTGATGTGGGGATGGTAGTTCTGAGAGTCGAATGTGTGGGGTTATGAGCAACAGAGCCACAGCTTTCTGTGCCTGAGTCATGGCAGGGGGCAGTGCAGCAAGGGCTTTTGTGCTTCACCCTTCAAAAGGCACAGATTACATATATCCTTTCCAGTTTTGCTAGGCCCTGTGTGAGCTACATGAGTAAAAAACCACTTTGCACACCAAGAGGTGCATCTTAATGAAGAATGGTAACATCATGATAATTAAACTTCATGAAACCTCTCAGCTGAGTGTAAGATCTGAGCGTGCATGAGGTCTCACTATGATTCGCACCTCTTTGCTTAAACCACGATGACAAATGTGGGTATTATTCTGTAAAATTGCTATTGCTCTACATTTAGTAGCTCTATTACAAGGACAGTGCTTAAAGAACCTGCCACTGATGTGGGCAGTTGTTTAAAGCTAAAATATATCCTCTCTTATGTTTTAAGACATTTCTTTCCTGGAAGCGTATCTTTGAATATTCTTCACATCGTAGTTATGCATTTACCAATAATTAAAACATTTTCAGTTGTTTACATCTTATAGTTGAATTGTTGCCCTTGTTGCCTGACAAATTGAATATACTATAACTTTTTTTGGTTCTAGACAGCTGTCTCATTTTAGAAATATTTTGAAGAATGTCTCTGTTTTTCGAATGAAATGATTTTTTATATTTTAATCATAAACTTAACAATTCTCAAACCTAATTCAGTAGTTATATTTCTTCACTCAAATAATAACTAGAGAGATGACATTAACAGTATATTTCTTAGAAAGCTTATGGAATTTATCCACTGAAAAATTTAGGCTAGGAAGACTGTAACATAAATATATGCCTTTTTAGTTCCAATCCCACTTTTTGGTCTCCATTTCCACTCTGCCAGTGACCATTAGTCAGGCCTGGTCTCAAATCTGTAGCTGTCCCATTATGTATAATATTGTTGCAAGACTGCTGAGTCGGGGCTACACCAAGTAAAACTGGTAACTCCTCTTGTGTAGCTTCCAGCTATTAAACACCTCCCTAAATGCATCAGAAATCTGTAAGTGTTGTGGTGAAAAGACTCCGGTGAGCCAGTCAACTTGAAAAAGGAGCTACATCTTTAAAAATATTCACAAGGGCTTCACAAAGCAATCTAATAAAACTTGGATTTAGGTGGAGTATTAATAAGAATACTTGGGACTTTTTTAGCGGCAACTTTTTTAGGTGTAAAAATCAAAGTGCTCAAGCTACTGTATTAGGTTTAACATCAGTATTGTAAAAATGATCTGTTATCCCCTATTTGACAGGGAAAGAGACCTGAGCTCAGACTTATTTTAATGAGCATGTGGGGAAAGATTATCAGCAAAGTGGTGGCAAATTCAGGAGAATAACTATGGATTTTCCCTACCTGCCAACTCCCCTGCTTTAAGAAGGAGACAAATGCTTCATAAATCCAGAACGGCCTTTTAGCTCTATGTCTAAAACCTCTGGGCATTCGGCAGAGAAATTCTTAGAAAAGGGTATAATATATATGGCTTTGGATATAAGAAATTCTGGATGATACCTGCAGGTAGTAGGTACCCTACATCATGTGTGCAGTGGCTTTGTGTCTGAGACGTGTGACAAGGAATCCCAGAGAGATATAGCAACCACTGCTTTTTAAATTTCGAAGGATGGTAGCTATGTTTTCATTGCCTTTTCTCATACCTTAAATATCACCAAATAAGAAATCATTACCCAGTAGACAAAATGACAGAGATGATGATTTCATCCAAATAATCCAATGCACATGTATAAAGTTCAGTGAGCATTCAATCGGAAATTATCATTTCAACTCTAATTCATCCACATTGTTCTCTATTGATAAAAATAGGATCTAACCAGCAGTGCTGTCCTGGTAGGTGTTCCTGGGTGGACAGTGAATCTCTGTAGGATCCAGTTGTGCTGCTGTATTAGGTATGGTACCTGACAGACCAGATCAGACCCCAGGTCCACCTAGTCCAGTAACCAAACTGTAACAGTGGCCACAAGTGCCACCAGGGACAGGGGTGGAAAAGATGCAAGTCAGATGTGTTGGACCACAGCAGGCATCCATCTCACCGTGCTCCTCGAGGCTGTGTGCTGCCTTACTGCTGAGAGAAGAGTAACAATCAGGTGTTAGACCCGAGTTATTCAAGTGTATCTGCTTGTGGATTACACTGCAATTGTAGTAAAAATGCAAGCACTGACACTTAATAGACTTTAAACCAACTAAATATCAGTTGATTTTGACACACGGCCGGGTTTTTTATTTAATATGGGCTAATAATATTAAAAATGTTACGGTTTAGGAAAAATAATTTTAGCTTTTAGTAAAGCAGTAAGGCTTTGTAAGACAAGCCATCAAGAAAATTTTCTCTGCTGTTGATGCCAATCTGAGAAAAAATTTTCTGCATTTTTTAAGAAACATACCGTAAGAAAAAACGCTTAACTCACCTAGGATAACCAATCCCATTGAAACAGCAATTTTAGGCTTCCCATGTTTATATGAATTTTTATTTCTGATTTTTTTTTCCCAAGGTCTAGTTCCCTTTATGCAAAGGGTAATCCATGATTCATGCATAGAAAATCATCTAATTGATGCAAGAAATACTTTGAACAAGATCACAGGAATGGCAACACCAGAGCAGATTTTTGGTCTGTTATGTCAGGCATTTGCTTCTGGGATGGCCTATATACTTGGGGGAAAAAAATCCCAAAACAAAACAAGATCGAAAAAACAACCCAAAACAAAAGCAATTTTACACATATAGGAGGCAACTTTGCAGTATTACACAATGAAAAATCATCTGGCAGCCGAGAGCAATCATTATCTTTTCAACTGCACAAGGACAGATACTTCTTAAATATTTTTGTATATCCTGGGAAAAAAAGAAAAAGAAAGAAAAAAATAGCTTATTGTACACTTCGACTGGTTTTTAAGTTCTATAAAAATGCAGTTTTTGGTGGTGGTCAGTACCAAAAGTAGGTCACATAGTGCGCAAAAAAAAAGTATTTAAGGTGGGCCGTAAATATGCCTGAGCCAGCACCGAAGGAGTGAATTCTGCACCATCTTCATTAGAACAGAATGTTATTTCAGTTAAATAGCTTACATTTTGGTACTTTACTTAGGTTTTTTTGAAAAAAAAAAAAAATTGGGAGCAAGCACTGTCATTCGCAGGTGTTTCAAGGGCTGGCTCGTGATACTTGGCGCTTCCCTTACAACCCCGGCTTCTTGGCGTAACTGCCCATTCACGAATGTCACGTTTTCCGAAGCGCTGTAAACACCGCGGCAACAGCAGAGAGCCCAGCACACAGCAGATATCACCTCGGCGTTGTGCCGCTTTCCGAGCGGCGCTGGTGGCCGCCGGGTCCCCCCGCCGCGGCCGAGGCCGCGAACACTCCGGCCCGGCGGTGCCGCGAGGCGCCGCTCCCGCTCCCGGGCAGGGCGGCGGGGCCGGGCCGCCCGGAGGGCCGGGCGGGGCGTGCCGCCCGCCGCCGATACAAAGGGCGGTGCGCCGGAGCCGCCCCCGCTCGAGATCTCGGCCCCCGAGCGAGAAGTCGTCGGCGCTCGGCCCGCGGCGGCGCGTCCCCCGCGCCCGCGCCGCATAAGGCCAAGGCTTTCCGACTTCAGCTACAGTGCTGGCTAAGTCGGGGAAGGCAACACGGAGAGAGCCGCGCGTCCCCCCCTCCTGTCGGCAGCGGGCAGCGGCGGATCGGGCCGGCATGGCGCGGGCAGCGGAGCCGCAGGGCCGGCGGCGCGGCGGTCAGTGCGCTCCCTCGGGCCGGGGGGGGGGCTCCGCACCGCGCCGTGTGTCCGGGGCGGCCCCGCTCCGAGCACCGCGTCGGGTCCCCCTCACGGCAGCCAAGTGCACCCGGGGCGTGCCGAAGTGCGGTGGATGTGCCCGCATCTCCTTTAGCATCTGTTTCTTGTTTCTCGTTTAGGATCTGTGGTTGCCTATTTTACGTCTGCAAAGTTTCTTCTTTATCTTGGGCATGCACTGTCCACTTGGGTAAGTAAAATACCGGCCTGGTAGAAGTAGGATTTTATTAATTTGTCCGTGACTTACCTGAGTTTTACTGGTAGTTTCCAAAAAATCTTCACACACATCGCACAAACACAGAGGACTGATTACAACACCTCGCTGTTAAGTCTTCATAATCTTTATGTGATACATTGTGGTAGGTTCAGGTGTAGTGCAGAGTAGTGCAGTACTCGCTTTCTGGAGGGCCTGGCTCTGTACCTCTTTGTACTTTTTAAATAACTACAGAACCAGTGCGACTCCTTAAAGAGGAGCAGAGAGAGAGACAGTCCATTACAGTCCATGTATCTGAATGACTTGTATTTACTAATGGGAAATACTCAGTGTTTACAATGGACCCATTACTTCTTAGCAAACCTGATGACACTGTCAGGAGATGTCTCTTTTTCTGTAAAAACGTTTGCCTTCTGAAATGCTTTCCTTCTGTGCTAAAGTAACTCACTTCACCAGCTTTTACTCAGTTGAAGGCTACTACAAAAATCCAAACACCACCTTAAAATATGTATTAAAAAATAGACAGTGTGGTTCTATTCTATATAATAAAATTAAGAACATTAAGTCTCCATATAATGGCTTGATTAAAAAAAGAAGTGAAAAATTCTCCCCTAATATTCCTTGTTTTGCCTTTTAGTCCTGCATTGGGTTCTTTTGATGTGTGCATTGAGCAAATGGCTGATCTACAGTTACAACACTGCCTGCCTGATTCTGGCAGCTTCTTGCTTTCACTAACCTAAAGGGTCCTATTGATGTTTCTGTTGGTGGAAGAAGACTTTGAGTGGTATCAAACACATGTTTAAACAAGTGCAGTATTTTGGCAGTTGTTAATATTACTGAAGGAGCTGAGTGTTTCTGTTTGGTTTGCTGCTTTTTAGAGGTCAGGGTTGTTACCTGCAGCAGTTTTTGTCAGTCATGCCCACGAACCCTGCTTGCTGCTCTATGAGGAGTGCTTCGAAGCTTTTCAGTAGGGTTGCTCTCAGAGTACATGAGTAAAGGTGACAAAGCAGAGTTTGAGAATAATGTTGCACACCATAACAAACATTAGACTGCAAAATATCTATTCAGCTGTTTAGCAATATTAATAATGTACACCTGGTAATGGTCTGGTAGGTTTTGTGCTGAAAATCTTGATTCAAAAACCCCTGACCAAGCCTGCTGAAACAACCTGCTGAAATAACAGAAATACATCTTATTTTATATCTCCTAAACTTTGCTATTCCTGTACTCTGGAGGTTTTTGATACTAGGAAAAATAAACAAATACCCAAATCTTTAGAACTCCAAGTAATAGGTCATCTCTGTTCTAGAATGGCTCTGCCCACAATACAAAACCTGATAGAAATGGAGTTTTACTGTAACTGAGGGAGCTAATTAGGTTTCTGTGTTACTATTCCTAAATAAAAAGAAAAACCTGTAAATGATTAAACATGTCACAGCTCAACAAATGTTGAGACTTGAACAAAGTCTAGACTCTGTCAGGCTCTGGCTGAGTAAAGCATTTGAGCTGTGCTTGGCCTCAGGGATGTGCTCTGCTGAGCTGGAGTCTCAGACCTTATTGCATTTAATCCATGGCTGTCAATCCCTCAGCAGTAAAGAGGGAACAGGATGGAACTGGGTTTACCTTGTTGCTGCCAGGCCTAATGCTTCCCAGAAGGTCAGTTGGTTGCAATTTCCCAGCCTTATCTGTGCCCCTCAGACATCAGGAGGCCTGTCAGCAGGTAGTAGCCTGGCTCCTGCTGAACTTGCTGGCTTCAGTTCTGAGGTGGGATTGGAAACGTTCCGTTTGAGATGATTGTAAGGATAATTATAAATAAAGAAGAGGAAGAGCTGTCTTTAAAAGGATAGTGAGGCTAAACATCTGTAGCCATTTAGAAGTTTTGAAATACCCACATTTTGAAGTGGGATTAAGTATATATAATCAAGGATTTGCCTGATTCTGAGGACAATGTTTGCTGTTTAAATTTCAATAGAGCCTAGTTTGAGGTTATGTACCTGCTTCAAGCCTCTGTAATTCACTAATATTGTTCTTTTATGACACTTGTTGATCTTTGCTTGCTCTTTATGGCTTTTAATTCTTGAAAGAAACTCATGCTTCCAGGCTGGAACAGCTTTGGTTACCCCAAGAATTGTCTCTGTGGATTGGCCTGATCAAAATACTCTGAGTAAATGAATTGGATAAGGTTGAGCAATGTTTAAATGAACTGTATAGAAAAATCCTGGTTTCACTGGAGTCAAGGGAACCTTCCCATGAATTTCAAGTGAGATTCAGTTTTTAAATCTGACAGTAGTGTCTGGCACTGACTTTCTCATGCTTAGATTTTTTTTTTTAAATGCCTTTTTCATCTTTTCAGAATTAGGCAGCTGAAACATCTCTACATAAAGAAAAAACCCAAACTTCTGTTGTGAAATGTTCTTGTGAAAGCACATTTTTGGCTCACTTTTCTAGCTTAATAAACAGTTATACAGGCTGATCAAAACTTAGTTCATCCACCTGCATGTATTTTAAGTGAAATACTTTAAAGTACCACCTCAGATTATATTAAGTGAATGACTGACTTGGGAAATTATATCCCTGTGGATTTATTGCTGGGATATTTTCTATATATTTGTACTAACTAACCATGGAATATAAGTGGAATATATTTACAGATGACTTTAGGTGTATTTCAACTGAAAATTGGTTTATTATATGTGTGAGGGGACATGAAAGATAATCATGCTTGTAGTAGGATTTCTCATTGGATTTAGTTAAAAAACATAATACCCAGAGTTTTGCTTTGAACAGATGAAATTTCTCTTTCCACATGATTGGAGTATAATTTTTTTCTGCCTACGGTTAGGGAAAAAAATATGAAGGTTTGCACATTACAATGTTTACAGAAAACTCCTTCAGGGAACTTGAATAACATTAAAAGGCAAATGCTTTTTGTGTCTGTACTATATTGAAGACTTTAATCAAAGTGCAGTTATTTTGACTCTCCAAATAGCATGCTTTTTATGTATGTCTTGATTGCTGTGGGACGTGGTAAGTTAGATTTGGCAGGCTTCGCTTTTTAAAAGTACTTGTATTTTTACACCTCCCCCAGCCCTTAAGAATATTTGAGGTCCTTAGAAATTTGTACTATTTGCTGTATCACCTAGCAATTGTTTATTTAAGATAAGGCAGCAGAAGAAAACAGTTTTGTGTTTGGTTTGTAGAAGGCTAATGTTAAGGGGACCTTTATTAAACAACCTGTGTGCCTTAGAATAGTATGAATGATTTCTATTCATCTGCTCTGTTACTAATTACATAAAGCATTTTCTGTCGTTCATTTCTTGCAATATAATAAAGTGAGATATGACTCCCATCATGTGACAGCAGAAAAACCCCATGTATTCATTAGCAAACCTGAAAATGTTTTGAATAGTATGGAATTTACTTCACTTGCACATGTTTAGCAATTTGGGCTCCCTTTTTGTACCTGCAGCAAGTGGTATCAGAATGTGAAAATGTATTCTAAGCACTAGGTTAAACTAGCAATAAGTTAAATAGGCTGAACTAGCAATGAGTTTACAATAGATTAAATGAGCTCTGATATTCTACCTCTGAGTAATATGCCAATGCTTAACACGAAAACAGCTGAAGTCCATTGACTTAGGAAACTGTAGTTAACATTTCTCCATGTCCTCCCTAAATTGTATGACTTGCCTTCACTCGACTCACTCTTGTGTTTTAAAGCAGCACTTAAGCTTTGATCGTCTAAGAGCAAACTGTTGTCTCAAAGTTATTTAAATAGTGTCAATAATCAGTAAATCTGTTGTTAATATTTGATCTGTGCTGGGGAATTTATGTAAGCTTTTTGAGGCTTTTTGGATGTGGCTGATAATAGACTCGGTCCTGTAATACTATAATAGAAAATACCTGGGATTTTTGGATGTGGTGTTACAAACTGTAATGATTCACTTGATTAGGACAGATGATCTTAGTGATACTGGGACAAAATCAATGGTGACAGGATACACTAATAAAAAAAACCCAGAACAAAAACAACCACCCCCACTCCACCCTTGCATGCATAACAAACCTTTATTTTCATCCAGATTCTTTGTCAGGGCGTTAGTAGAACAGTGAACCTGTGTGCCTGCAGAGTGCCAACAGTAATGCTGCATGTGTGTGTTCTCTGTTACTCTCACAGGGAGATCGCATGTGGCATTTTGCTGTGTCCGTGTTCCTGGTGGAACTTTATGGGAACAGCTTACTCCTGACTGCGGTCTATGGACTGGTTGTGGCGGGATCTGTTCTTCTCCTGGGGGCCCTGATTGGAGACTGGGTGGACAAGAACTCCAGGCTCAAAGGTTAGATGTCTAGAGCAGGTTATTTGCTTAAGGATGGATCAAATTAATGTTAAAGCTGATAGAGTTAATTCCTCAAGTCACATACGAGCATGGGGCTTGCTAATTTCTTTACAAGAAGGGTGGAGTAGAGTCTGAGTGGTGATGGTTACACAAAGATACTGTCTAAGACAGGAGGAAAACAGTTTTAGGTGGTGATTATGTTACTCAGGCTAAACCTGTGTGGTATGGAGAGATGCCTGGAAATGCAGAAGGTAAAAGCCCACAACTTTTAATGACCAGGCTCTTTACAGTCTTACACTAACATACACTTGCATTATTTGTTGTCTTCTGTCAGGATACAAACATCTTTCACTTCAGTGTAAACACACACTGCATTTGCATAATATGTATTTTAAAAATGTATGCTCTAGCCTGTTATATAAAGAAAATGGCATCAAGTTCTTCATATGAGTTTTTACTTTCCAAAAGTTTACAAAATAGCATCCCATCCATCCATGGTAGGTTGAAGATAAGTTTTAGAGGTTTGAGCTAGGCTTTTACTACTGGAAAGATAACATCAGCATTTAAACAGACTTTGATTGAGAAAAGACCTACTTGGACTATGAATCAAGAGCTACAAAGTTACATCAGACATCAATTTGTTTCTCTAAGACAATGGAAGATTAAAATGCAATATGAAGTAGACTTTTGCTGCTCATATTTTGGGAAGACTAGGAAAATAAAATTATTTAAGGAAACTGTGCATGTTCCTTAATTATGTCCTCCCTAAGGTTATAGTTAGCTCATTCTTATTTCATAACTATTGTTCTCTGTTTTGATTTAAAACAGTGGCCCAGACATCCTTGATCGTACAGAATGCATCTGTCATCCTGTGTGGTATTATCCTGATGGTTATCTTCTTGTTTAAGACACAACTCTTGACATTATACCATGGATGGCTTCTTGTGAGTGCTTGAACTTGTTAATAAGAAATTATTTTACAAAGAACTTTGGGGAGCATGGGAGATGGATGAATTTTTATTTTTTTTTTTCCTCTAGTCTGTTTAGACATTTCTGGGAGCTAAAACTGGCAAATGAAATTGAGCTTGTTGCATAAACAGACATGATTGTTTTCTGCCAGGAATTGTAAAGTAGACTTGATCTTGTTTTGTGTGAATAATAATGCCAAAATGTGTGAATTCAAATGTAAAATCCTTTTCTGCTTGTGCAGGAGGTGGAGATTTTTCTTCATGAATTTTTCTCACGTTGTAACTCTTTCCCCCCCTCTCTAGACGGTGTGCTATATCCTGGTTATCACAATAGCAAATATTGCCAATTTGGCCAGCACTGCCACAGCAATCACAATTCAGAGGGACTGGATTGTTGTGGTTGCAGGGGAAGACAGAAGCAAACTGGCAGGTGAAATATGTTGCTTTTTTAATACTTTACGTGTCTTACTTTCCAAGCTTGGGTTTTTTGTTTGTTGTTGTTTTTTTTTCCTAGACTGGAGTTTTACAGATATTAGTGCATCTTTGAGTTCCAGATATTATGATAAAACATCAAGTCAAGGGGCAGCCTTTATTTTGCTCTTCTTTGCTCTGACTGAGATCAGAAATTACTGTTGTGATTACAATTCACTTAGGCATCCCTAAACTTGTTTTGTCCTCTTTTTAGACCTGCTGCAGATCTGTCAGGAAAACTAGTCTTGCTGAACAAGCCAAGTGTTGCAATACTTTATTTTTAGGTCCCTGGAATGAAACAGAAAACTCTTGCATAACTGGGCTCCTCTCATAGGGATCCAAGAGGCACATGAGAATGAAGTCCAGAACAGTTAAGTAGGTGGATCAGGATATTGCCAGTAGGTAACACTGTGCATGCAGACACACTGGAAATCTTGTATTTCTCTAGAATTAGATGTCTAACTCAGAGCTGTGAACACCTTTCTTCAGTTGTCAAAGGAAAGTAGAACTTCCAATTCCATCTGATACTTTTAATCTTTGACCACAGACTTAATCATCTTTTTTTACCTAGAAAATATTTTTCCTTCCTCCCACCCTTTCTTGTGTAGTAGCACTGGTACTGTTAGAAGAGGGAATGAGTTCTCATTCAAATTCTACTGCAGCTTGGTAGTCATGACAGTACTTAGATGTTGGAGTTTGGGAACCTGCCCAAACCTGCCCAAGGATGCATTGAATCTGACTCTCCTTTGCTGGGGGTACTCTTTGCCCCAAGACAAATCACCCCAAGGGGTGTATGATGGATCTTTGGCTCTGTTGCTCCTCTGACTGTAACAGACAGGGAAGCAGCACTTTTGCAGTGAATTTGATCAGGTTATATGGGCTCTGAATCAACCCCATAAAGGGGCTTGAGCCTTCTCACATAGAGGAACTGATACTGAACTGCAAACACAGAGCAGAGCAGCTTAACATTACCAAGACATTTATAGCTTACTAGCTCTGCAACTAAAGTTAGTCTGACACAGTTGAAATAATTCCAGGCCTAGATAGCATTTCAGCTTCTGGACTCTGATTTTGTATGAAGCTGCTAAATTGCCCATAAACTTTGGAATCCTTTTAGGGATTTGAATCCTGTATTCCAGATTTTTTACTTGATGTTTATCTTCAGTGAAGGAATATTACTTACCCATCTTATCCAGGAAAGGGTAATTCTTAGATGCATTGGAAGTGCCATACTTTAATTTTTTAGTATTGAAATTTTCCCCTGTAGTCTTTTATTCTGACCTTGCTGTCCCTTTCTAGGTCATGCCTTTTGTAGAGCAGCAGTACAGGTGAACTTTCTTCATGCATGTGAATCACAGGTAGAAAAATAGCAGCTGTCTGTAAGAGTCTTAGTTTTAATAGTTCTCATTAACCTTTCTTCCTGTGTCAGATCTTACTCAGCAAATCATCTCCCCAGTGCCTGTCCTGCATACCACAGCTGAGATAAGGCACAGGCCACACCTGCAGAGAACTGCCTGGGAGGCAGTCCTGCCTCTTCACTGCTTCATGGTCCTGGGCACAATTGTATGACCCCATAGATTTTTGTACTGAAAAATCAGGCAAGAGGTTACTCTAAATTCTCATTCAAAAACAGCCACTGAATTAAGCACCTTAGTTCAACAGATTTATCTAAAAGATCCCTTCCAGGCTGAATAGGGTTGTTTTGCGTTTAATCGTGATTTAACTTGGAGATTTGAAGTTCCCTCACTTAAAATAATGAAGTGCCAGCATTGACTTTGTGGCAAATACTGTTGTCCATGTCTGCTCTGCTACCTTTCCTCAAAGAGGAGCCTAAGTTATGCAAGTTAGTGAAGTAGGGAAATAAAAAATTCCCTTGGCTTCCCCTTCTTCATTGCCATTAATTAGTTTTCCTATTCACTCTTACTTTGTACCTTTCCTGAGTGGAAATATTAGCCTTCCTCAAATACTCAAAAAACAAAGCTCAGTTCTTGGAATTTCTAAAGCAAAGTATTATGCAAGCATCTAAATTATTTGACTGAGGGTTAACTACATTAACACTGAATTGACTTAGAATTCTAAATAGAATAACATAAATGTTTCTTTGAATGGCGAGGAATAATTCTCTATAGGTTCAGTAAAGCAGCTTTGTACTGATGTACAGTTTCACTTGTCCTTCAAAAGCTCTAATTTCATAGTAGAACTCTAAAATGGGCTTGAGATGTACTTCTGTGTAGAAGCCCTGATATGTGAAACCCTTGAGTGTCAAGCAACTTGTAGGAGTGGAACAATGGCACTACTAACTGGGAACTCAGAGGAACCTGGAGGGTTTAATGACACTGAAATGGCTAAGATTGAGGAGAGTGAGGCATCCCCTCCCAGCAAATGGAAGATGCATTTGTTCTAAGCATGGACTGCTTGTTTTGACTGTTAACATCAAAGTGTGGAACAGAAAGGAGTGAGGACTTTGCTCAGTAAGATCTGAGAATGCCTACAACTGCCATCAACCAGTGTGACTCAACAAGGAAAGGTAAAGCCATTTCAAAGGTCTGCTGCTATCGTGGTGGTGCTGTTGTCACCAGCTGTTAGCAGTAAGTGAAGGAGACTAAGAAATATGTGTTGCAGTATTGGGAGATAGTTTCAGCAACTACTATCTTTACAGGAAAGAATTCCACCTAATGAGATTAGCATGCACAATTCCAGCAGGTTTGAGTGTTACAGAGAGAGACTTAGGAGTCCACAAGATCATTGTTGTGATATGTAAAGGTGATCTGATCTCAGGACCAGCAGTTTTACCTGCAGAATTACACTTTCAGTGTAAACCCAGCATGCTTAATCTAGAAGACCTCATGCAGGCAAAACTGGCAGGAGTAGGGATTTGGCTTAGAAACACCTTGGTTGATGGCAGTGAACTTAAACACTTGAACACTCTGAAGGTGCCTCTGGTTTCTCCCGTTGGAACCACTTACAGTCAGAGCAAGACTACTTAGCTTGATGTTTGTGCGTGTGTAATCCACTCTTATGCTAGTGAATATTTAACTGTAAGTGTTCCACAGTTATTTTATGCCATCATAATTTCTGACAGATATGAATGCCACAATAAGAAGAATTGATCAGTTGACCAACATCTTGGCCCCAATGGCGGTTGGTCAGATAATGACGTTTGGCTCCCCGATGATTGGCTGTGGATTCATTTCTGGCTGGAACCTGATGTCAATGTGTGTGGAATATCTGCTGCTCTGGAAGGTTTATCAGAAAACCCCTACTCTGGCTCTCAAATCTGCCAAAGTTGAAGAATCAGAACTGAAACAGCTGAATGTAACAAAAGGTACTGAAAACACAGAAGTAACTGTTCAAATTTACAGTATATTAATTGTATCAGTCAAATGAAGTGTTGACTTCTCTACAGACACTGTTTTGAGGCTATGTAGCTTTCTACTCAGAGCTTGGAGGTTTCAGGTTTTGGACATAAATACCAGAGACTCTAATATAAGTAACAATACTTAGTGCAGCTGTTGGAGGAATTCCATAAAACACAGCCAAAGAATGATCTCTCTCCTCTTATTTAACCCTTTAGAGTAGGTATACCCTCTAACTTAGGACTGATTGTAAGGAATGCTCCTGTTCATCTGTACCATAGCTAATAATCTGGACAAAGCCCTTGGCTCTGTAGTTTCTAAGGGAAAAACAACCTCTGTAAGACTATTTCTTGCTAACTCATTTCTACTTATATATAGTACCAACATGCTTTCAGGAGGTTGTAGAATAGGTGGTCTAGCCTGGCAGGCTTGAATGCTATGCTGCATGAAATGGTGGAGGAATAAAAAAATCTACTTTGACCTTCAATTTTGCTTTCTTGGCCAAGCAGAGCTAATGAGGCTTACAGTGTAGATGGCTATGACTATGGCTATTCCTATAAGCAGCCTTAAAATTGGTATTAACATTACTTCAGGTAGACTGAATATCAGCAATAAAAATTGTTTCAGAAGCACAAATTATTTCTATGAATTATTTGAAGTGTTAGATACTGGAATACCAAACATAAGTGTTTTCTCATTTTTTAAGGTTGCAGTATGTGAATGCTACTGAAAGCTCATCTCATGGGCTCCAAAAACCAATAGGTTGCAATTTTGGGTTTTTTTTAAGAAATATGAAGAATTCCTGCTTTTTGTTTAAATGCTAGCTAGCAATTTTTGCTCAATATAAGGTGAGATAGGAAGCTGCTATTAAAAGTACTGAAGAGACATATCTTGCCAGCCATCAGATCCATTGTGGTAATGGCTGGTCTAGTAAGCTCTTGGACTAGGCTGATGGCAGTCCAGGGTAGGGGAACAAAATAGAGTGTAGAAGGCTCCATGGCTTTGGAACTGGCTCTTAATGACTTCTGAAAAACGAAGCATTTAGCAAATGTCAATATGTAGGAAACACCTCTTAATCTTTGCTATTGCAGTATCTGATTTTTAGTAGGAGACTTGTATTTTTAAAAATATCAAGAATATTTCTTTTCTCACTATATGTGGAGTTAGTTTTAAGCTTAACAGTGTAAAAACACTGCGCAGGCATCCAGACATTTGTGGAGTTTCTATCCATATTACTAAATGTAAATACTGCTATGGGGTTTTTGGATTTATTTTTTTTTTGGTGCCTTTTTCCTATATTACAGTGAAAATAAAATTGTAGAAAAGCCTGGTTTGAAGGGGTTTTTTAAGTCAAGCTTTGAAAACTTTCGCCTCTGGATAGGCTTCAGCCTTAGTTCTTCTACCATGACATGAGATATTGACAGGTGTTTAAGTATTCCCTTCTTTCTGCAATTAGTGTATTTAAGCATACAAAGCTGTGTTAAAATGTCGACTAACATTAGCTTTTGTTAAACAAATAATTTCTTTATGAAAATGGAGCATTCAGTCGCAAGTCTAGAAGCAGGCAGTGCTTTCTTCTATCACAGTTTAACTAAATAAGCAGGAGTTGAAATTGATAGGGATAAATTTTACTTGATCTTCCCTACAGGTGGGATTTTTAGGACACTTTTTAAATTATTTAGGTAATTCAGAGAGAGCTTGGCCGTGGTGTTTAACTGATGCACTTCTGCAGAAGTGAACTTGCTGCCTGTCGGTTTACGCTGTGCGCTTTCCAGGCAGGAGTGTATCTGACAGCTGCCTTTCTGTTCACAGAGAGTGACATGAAACCTGCTGAAGGAGTGCAGTTAATTGTTGAGAAAGATGTAACTGGCTTTGAGCCCCCACAGGAGAAGGAAGTCGGCTGCGCTGCCCGCATTGCTGAGCCCTTCATAACGTTCCGTGACGGATGGGTCGCCTACTACAACCAGCCGGTGTTTCTCGCAGGCATGGGTCTTGCATTTCTGTACATGACTGTTCTGGGCTTTGATTGTATCACTACAGGCTATGCATACACTCAGGGGCTGAGTGGCTCCGTGCTAAGCCTCCTCATGGGTGCCTCGGCAGTCACTGGAATCATGGGAACAGTAGCTTTCACTTGGCTTCGTCGCAAGTGCGGCCTCATCCGCACAGGCCTCATTTCTGGAGTTACTCAGTTTGCTTGTCTGATCTTATGTGTCATCTCTGTATTTATGCCTGGAAGTCCTATGGATTTGACTGTTTCCCCATTTGCTGACATCAGTGCCAGGCTATTTGAAAATGAGCCATTACCTACTATAGCATCTCCAGAACCTGAAATGATTTTGGCAACTGGAATGCCCAACTTGTTAAACGGGTCTACTACTCCTGCTAACAGCGACCCAGAGATGAGTCCTGAGCCCGTGCCTTTGATCTCTGTCAGTCTCCTGTTTGCAGGAGTCATTGCTGCTAGAGTTGGTGAGTATTATGTCTCTATTAAAATTTTGTTTATTAACTGCTTTTCATTTTAAAGATCGCAGTGCCTGTCAACTAAATACAAATTTTAATTTAGAATTTAGGCTATAGTTGAAGTGCTGTATCACGTTTTATACTTCACATAAAAATGATCACTGGGGCAAAGAATGAAGTACTAATTTCTTGTACATTGCATGTCACTAATGGGAAAAAGTTACCACATTTGGAGATGAATGTAACTGGTTTTTTGGAATGCTCATATCAATGATATTCTATCACAGCCAAATGAAACTGTTACTAGGAAACAGAACTAAACACGTCTGCTGTCAAAACCTTCAAACTCTTGGTTAGCGTAGTATTAGTATTTGTCAATAGCAGCAGTCAAATGCATGAATGTAATGAACAATAACTGTCATTTGTAGAATCTTTGTACTTAATTTCTGCAGGTTTTGCTGAATTGAGGAGGAATAAAATACTTGATTCACATGTCTTAGGTTTGTTTGCAAGATAAACTTTTAAAGCTGAATCATTAATGGACTAAAACAGTATGGAAGTTAGTGTCAACTGAGACCATTTTAAATTATGTATTCTGCATAGTTTAAACATGTTTAATTCTTTTGCAGACATCTTTTGCAAAACTCAGTGGTTGTAGCTAGCATGAATACACAGTAAATAGCTGTTTAAACCAGCTATTTAAACAAGGAAAAGATGAGCGAAATGTTAACTTCATAGACATGTTGAAGCAAGATATGACAGGCAAGTTAATGTGTCCAGTTGTATGTATTATTTCAGGAAATATTAGTAAAAGGAAAGTAAATTGCTCTTGACTGTGAGTGTGAAATCAATTCTAGTCATACAAGAGGATATCTTATCCTGTGCATTTTTGGCAGAAATTAGCATTTGGAAGGAGGAATTGTACTGTGCCAGTGATGAGAGCTTACCATGAGAATCCCAGTTGCATGGATAACTCTTTTTTTTCTTTTTTCTTTCCTCTCCATAGGCCTTTGGTCCTTTGATTTGACTGTCACACAGTTACTCCAGGAAAATGTGGTAGAATCTGAAAGAGGCATCATAAATGGTGTCCAAAACTCCATGAATTATCTTCTTGATTTGCTGCACTTCATCATGGTCATCTTGGCCCCAAACCCTGAAGCTTTTGGCTTATTGGTGCTTATTTCTGTGTCTTTTGTTGCAATGGGCCACATAATGTACTTCAGATTTGCCCAAAAAACCTTGGGAAAACAACTGTTTGTTTGTCGCACTCCTGATCCCAAAACAGCCCCTGACAGTTCACCACCTGGTAATACATCTACTGTCTGAAAGGATCCACTTCACTTACTAACTTTGCTGCACAAATATCATGGTTAAGCATGTATACTCCCTTTTTATGACCCTGTCTGAGGTGTTTCTCTAGAGTTGAATGCATAACTTAGCTGTCTGGGGAAGCTGTCCCAAGAGAGAAAATTCGTATTACAGCAACTCTGTAAAAAGGCTTCACTTTTGGCAGAGGACAGCCCAGTTGGATCTTGACAGCTGTTGTATCAAAGGGTCCCCAGCAGTCATATGTCTAGTGTTTGATCTCAAAAATAATGTTGAAGTTGTGTTGCTGACCCCCACAGTGATACTGTTGGGTGGTTATAATTACTCAGTTTGCTCATAAATTCTGAACAGTTCTTGTGTTCTCTGAGTAAAATGAAGGGTTTTTTCAGTTGCTTCATAATAACTTGTTATACAGTATTTGGGGTTTTTTTTGGAGTTTTTCTCCAATATTCCCATACCATGAACGGTTCTGCTCCCCTACCTTCTTTAAATTGGTATAAATGTCCTTTATTAATGTTGGACTTTGATGGTCCTTGTGGGTCCCTTCCAATTCAGAATATTCTGTCATCTTTTGTAGATTCCTGAAGTGGACTCTTAAGTTTTTGATGTTTTCCCCAAAACCATTATAGTATTTTATCTGTTTTGGTTTAACTTTATGGAAACACCTTTGCAGGCTTTTTTGCATGTTTCCTTACAAATTAGACAAGTGTTAGGTACAAGATATTGTATTACACTTTTGTTGCACTTCATAGAGTGAAACAGCCTCATTTAGCAGAAGCTATTGATGTAACATTACAGAGCATGGCTTTTTAATTGCAAATTGCAGGTTTGCTCAGGCTTGTAGCAGAAAGTGCTAAGGTCAGGAGTACTGGTACAGAAAGATAAATTCTAGTGCTAACTTAGTTTTTTGCCTTAGAGTACAAGCAGCTTTAATAAATTTTCCAATATATCAGGCTTTAATAGAGTTTCTGAAAACAATTGTATTTGAAAATACTTAATATTTCAGGCAAAAGAAGGTGGATTACTTGCATTTATGTAATGTGTATCTGAGTTTTGGCTTTGTTCTAAACTATCGCTAAACCAATGAGATGGTGGACTGTGTGACCCTCTAAAGCTGACACATCCCTCTGTTCAAGAAGTTCTTGCATTTTTGCTCGTTTCTTTACCCTGCATGTGTGCTAACACAGTATTTCCATAGCCATTAGCCCTATGTGCACTCTTGTGGAAGCTGTGCACTTTGCTTTCTCAGTAGAGTTGAACCAGGTGGTGTTTTGAGTTTTCCTATGGCATGGCAGTCTGACTTCTAAACTTCAATATTGGTAAAATGTTTGTTTGCAAAGTAAGTAGTATGCAAAAAAATGTCAGCAGCTTGTGAAAAGTATCCTCTAACTTTTAAGGTTGGTTTTTTTTTTACTTTAGGTACTGTCCTTCACAGTCATATTGTTGCCAGACTTCAACCCTGGAATGTGTGTGAACTCCATTGAAATTAAAGGCGTTACACCAGGGCTGAATCTAGGCCATTCATCACAATTTTTTTTAACAATTACATTCTCTATCAAACTAAATAGAATGTAAAGAACCTCTAGTGGTCTTTGTCTCAGATACAATGTTTTGTAAGGGGAGTGAAAGTGAATTAATGGGAATCCAGTGTACAACTAATGGACTTGTAGCCCGCATTTTTCAATACCTGGATGTAACAATTTTCTCTAGTGGACCAAAACCAATAATTACTCTATGTTGCTGAAAGTTTCTCAGGGATGTTTTCACTAGGTTTGTAAGTGTTTATACTTTGACCAAGCATTGGCAGGATTTTTTAATATAATGAAGTAAAATGTGTAATTTAGAGTAGGTTTAAAATTTGTGACTCAATCCTGAGTGTAACTTAAGGAAAAGGGAATTTTGCCATCAGGAGAATTTGTCAGAAGACAAAACAAGCTTATCTAGATTTGTAGAACAAATATACCCAAAGGATAGCCTATATAGTATAAGTACACTAGTAAATAAAACACCTTTGATGTGCCAAATATGTTTTCTCATGTGTATCTAGTTTAAATTGGGACCAGATTTTAATATTGCTAAATATAAATCAAAGCAGTCCAGATGTCAGCGAATGCCTCTATACTGCACTTTGAACATCTGAATGCCACTGTGTATAATTGGACTCCCTGACCACCAGGGAAACAAAGCTGAAAATGCAGCCTTTCCTGGACTGTCTGCAGCCCACAGAACCCAGCGTGCCTAAAACTTAATGCCATAGCACTAAGCATCAAACATCCCATCAGGGGATGTATTCCTGAAGTTTAGAGAGCTCCAAAAGCATAACAAAGAAAGCTGGGAGCATGTAATGTACCTGCCTATTCTCAAAATGTTTTAGTGTTTGTTTGTTTGTTTGTTTTTTCCAAGGGCAATTTAAGGTGTACTTGAATTGAGTAGCAATTTGTTTCATAAATAGTTCCACTAGAGAGTGCAGTCAGGATCTCGAGCCAAAAACATAATATTACGAGGGGAGTGGACCTTTGTATGTTAGGATTCATATGTGCAGATCACAGCTGGAAGGCAAGACAATCCTACAGTAAAAAAGTGGATGCTAGCTTTAAGAGGAATAAGGAGGTCTACTTTAGAAATCTGGTATGTATTGGTCTGAGTTGGATGTCAAAAAATGTTTGCTGCTTGAGCACAGCCCATTTGTGTGCGAGTCTAAGATGTACACAGACACCTGTACTTGTTAGTGCTTTGGAGCAACGTGGAGCCTGAAGTCTTACTTAGCAGGACTTTCATAAAGTAAGCATTTTTGGCCTTGTATTTATTTATTTTTTTAAAAAATGTGTCCAAATTGGATGAAAACTGCCCTTAAAAATGTTCGCACTAGAAATTAATCTTACCAGAATATTTTATTATACAACCTTATGCTGGACATAGTATTGATTTATGTATTGTTAAAGCTAATGAATAAATTTGCATAAAACCTTATTTGTCCTGTATCATTTAGTTTGGGGGATGCTGGTGTGCTACATTTAGCATTGGTCCTGTGGATGAAGGTTTTCAGCATCATGGGATGGAACAGCCTTGAAGTACAAACAAAAAGCACTGAGGAAGCAGCAAATGTCAAGTGTAGTCAAAACCTTTCAATGGCCCTATAACTCTTCAGTGCATTGCTTTTTATTTTTATCACAGTGGTAATGTAAGGCACAATATTTGGAGATGAAGTTGTGGTATTGAAACTGCGGCCCAGGTCCTGCATTGGTCATTGTGCAGTTTTGTGTCTTGGCCTGCAGAGCAACAGAAAGCAAATGATTTTACCTTCCCACTCATCTTTTTCCCATACTGAATTTGAGGTAATGGCCTTCTGTAGCAGCAACCTGTAGGGAAGAGAACCCTAGGTGTAGGAGTGCTCACAGATAAATGTAATACTTTTTAACACTCAAAATTAAATACAGGACTGCTTCTGGTTATGTGTAGTTAGGATATGTTTGCATGATGAATTGATCTTTAGAAGGATACTGTGTTAATTCACTAGGATTTCTTGGAACTGATTCATCCTTGAACTAGAGGTTTGCCTAAAAAAACACCTTTATGGTTTGTCCCTGGTTGTGTTACTACCTTGTTATTTTTCTGTGGGAATTAGAGTTAGTAGTAGTAATTGTTTGTTCCCATGTGCAAATTAGAATGGGGTGAGTTAGAACTACAGGCTTCATTGCATGTATCAGAATTGTGGCATTAGGGTAAGTGATGTTTCTCTAAGAGTTACCCTAAATGTCAATGTAAAAGTCAGATTACCAAGTTTCATTTTTAGCAATGTTTGCCCCCATCACTACCACTTACAAACTAAGACAAGTGTTGGAATATTGACTTGGAAATATAGTTACACGTATCCACTTCTGTAGGTACAAAAGTACAAAGAAAAAGAACTGTGACTACTGTGAAGTATGCTAAGTGGATAAACCCCACGTTTTTAACCCTTCACAATTTACCCTTTGGTGGTTTCACTGTTTTCCTTCACTCAGTTCACATTTTGGAAAGT
Source organism: Manacus vitellinus (assembly GCF_001715985.3). Lineage (NCBI taxonomy): Eukaryota > Metazoa > Chordata > Aves > Passeriformes > Pipridae > Manacus > Manacus vitellinus. Next base: position 4,324,883 of record NW_021939471.1, on the reverse strand, counting down.
TCAGGGATTTTTAAGCTCCTGTGGAATTCAGTGGCTCAGCAGCCAAAGGTAGAATGATTGGAGGTATCTACCACTGTTTGCTTGTTGCACTGCTTTGCTTTTGCTTTATCAGCCCTACCTGTGGAAGGCAAGATATTTTGTTATTTTTGCTCTTGAATATTTAATTGATTTTTGTTTTCAAAAGCGTTTGCATAAACTGAGCACTGATAATGGGGCTTGGAAGTTGAATCTTGTTAAAGGAAATCAGTCCCTTCAATTTAAACTATTTTCTGTTTCTTTATTGAGAAAATTGTCTCTTAGAAAAAGAGTAAGTAGGTTCATATCTAGTAGTTTTAAAATACTACAGTCACTGTTATATCTGCTTCTATGCAGTATATGATGTGTATGTCCCAGGTCAGCAAACATGAAGTGGTTTAGAGTAAAGACTTCCTGTTAGAGAAGAGAGAGCAACTTAATAGCTTTTCTAAGTCTAGCACTGTGGAGGGGCTAATGCCTTTCCAACCACCTCAAGACTGAGCTATTTTCAGATTCTCCAGGAATATATTGTGCTGTACTCTGCATTCATGTCTTTCTCAAGTAGTTAGTACCAGAGAAGCTGGTAGGATTAGAGTAACAGTCCTTTTTATCTTGCTCTCTGTACTCACACATTCTTTTTCCTGCTTGTGGGTGCTCTTAACTGCATGATGTAATAAGAATTATTTTATTCCTGGAATAAGACTATACCTTTAGCTTCTGCTTTAAAAAAGACACTATATTTTGCAACACTGAAGGGCAGAAAAAACTGAACAAGGATGTTTGCTTAAAGGCTTGCAAAGAGCATGGACAAAGTGCACGCTGTTCAATAATGCTTTTTCAAATACTTCAGCTTGTCCTTGTATGGGTCAATATGTCTTTCTAGTTAAACTTTATTGTATTTGGTCACAAGAGAAGCATGCAGCTATGTGCTTTCCACTCTTAGTCTTCATATAGAGTGATGGAGCAATCTGTTTTCACACGTGCATAGTTAAGAGTTCTTAATCTTTTGTAAATGCATGGGAAGTTACTTATGTTTAGAAAATCTGAGTCTCCTCCTTTGGCAGATAAGGGTAAGGGAATGTACAGTAGATGCTGCTATTAGAATTTCAGTAGATACCTAAGCATAACACATTAGGATCAAAAAACCTACGAGAGCAAAATGTGTTAAAGCTGTAAGTTTGGCTCAGGAAACACCCCCACTTTGTGCATGATAAGCTGTTGTCTGCTTCAGTCAGGGGAGAGTCAATACACAGGAAATCTGCACCCCGGTGACCCCGTGCCAGAGGCTGAAAACAAGCTCCTCCTTGAGCAGCAGAACTAACGAAGTGCGGTGGTCTCTATCTACATGTCCTTGGTCTGTACACACCACCAGCTGCAATAACTGCAGCTCCCTCCCCTGTCTTGTGTAATCCTGCCTCTTCCAGGAGGTGGTCCTGCAGTGCTCCCCCCTCACCTGTTGTGTTAGCAGAGCAAAGTAGAGCACGTGCTCTGCCTGGTCCTCAGGGGCGACACGTGTGCTCTGGGCCCGTGAGTGCTCAGGGACGGATGGGCCACCTGACAGGACAAACAGCACACGGGAAGTGTGCTCATGCCAAAGGCACTTACCTGGGGGAAGGAAAGCAGTTTCAGGCTTCTCCTTTACCCACTTGCTGAGGTCAAACTTCGAGACCTTTCTCTTCCATCATATTTTGATGGGATTAAGCAAGTGGTTCAAAAGCAGTTTGTCAGGAAGTGGTGGAGGTGACAGAGAACAGTGTGATTGTGTAAGTCTTGTGTCCTTAGGAAAAAAAATGGTAAAAATGTGTCATGGCTGTAATGTGATGTGTAATATGGCTTTATGTCTCTTGCCAATGGCATCATAATTAACAGATAAAATGGTCCAGAAAAAAATAAGATGAAATCCAGTGCAGATAAGTGCAAAGCACTACATTTACGTACAACCAACTGAATCCTCAAATAGTGGGTCAGGAATGATTACCCATTTTAGCAGAAAGTAATTGTGAGCATACAGTACAACAAAAGTGAAATTTAGGTAACGTAAATAAATGGGAGCTGGTCTATACCATGTATGATTCATGAATTGAATCATACAGACTGCAGTTCTCTTTGGAATTGAAAAAAATTGAGTCCTGCATCCCATCTTTCCTTTGTATTTGTCTTGAATGGCAGTCCTAACTGGAGAGAAACCAGAACAGTACAACAGTTGTAATGAGAGTTCTAGGAAATACTGAATTGTGCTCTAGGGAACCCTGCTTGACCAGGGAAGTGGGATTAGATGACCTCCAGTGGTCCCTTCCAACTCCATTCTGTAATGCTGTGAAATGGGAAGAGTGAAAGGTTCTGGGTCATTAAGAGACAGAGCTGATATGCTAATGATACCTGAGTATGTAAAAAGGGATGGGAATAATGCCTAATCTTGCTTGAGAAGACAAGCATTGGTGAAGTCAGATTACAGCATACTTGGAACTCTGCAAATTGTGGAGTTTCTAATCCTGAATTTTCAAGGGCTAATATAATTTTTTCCATTGCTGTTTTTCTCCAATTGCATGTAAGGTATTCCTGCAGTTCTTTCATATCAGTATTTCCTCTAGAACCACTGCTGAAAGAGTGGAGGAGTTCACACTGACTTCAAACCAGCAAACTACCCCTTAGTTGCCCTCCTGAGATCTGTCCAACAGTTGGCTTGTCCATCAGTAAATATGCCTTTTCATTTAATGTCTTAATGTTTGATTTCAGTTTATAAGCAGCCTCTGAATTTGCTATTAAAAGTGGTTCTACAGGATTAGTAAAATGTTCAGGCATCTTTTATAGGAATTAAAGTACTCAAGAATTTTCTTGAGTACTGTCAAAATCTCACAATTACCACAGATTTCATAGAGCACTGATACAGCAGATCTTCAAAGGGGCACTGCTGAAGGCGGAACTGAAACTTGCTGTTGAAAGAACAAAATGGTGAGAGAATATTTATGCTTGAAAAGTACAAGTAAAGCAGCTTCAGCACCTCTTTATCAAAGGATTCTTTTTAGGTAGGACACTGAAAGTGAAGAAAACACATTACTCACCTTAACATTGTCAGTACAGTTCAAACCATTTCAGATGTTTTATCTTGAACTAAAGGACTTGATGCCTCTCGATTATTGTTCGTATAATTTCAGAGAGAATCTTCTTTAACTAAACAAGGTCTTCCAAATTATTTAATATGACAGGGAAATTTAGATTTTTCCTTCAACTGTCCAACAGTACAAATATTCCTGTTTTCATTAAGCAGAGTTGCCAAAAATGTTTTCCAAAATGTAATATTCCTGTGCAGAGCCTGCCTGCATTCTGTGTGTACATATGCTATCCAGTCTTCTTCTTTGAGCTCCTTTAGCTGTCAGTGGCCTGCTGATTGAAGTGAGAGCCCTAGACCTTAACAAGCAGAATTTGGATAGAATATTTTCTGTGGCTGTTCCTAGAAAGGCATAATTTAGTTCTAAGACTGTTGAAAAAGTAAATGCAATGTCTGAATTCCTTTATTTCTGGGAGCTTCCTTGCCCTGGCTGACCACATCAGACCTGACAGGGAGTTACACAAATATGTGATCAGTCCAGCTGAGAAGGAGGGAGGAAGAGTTGTCCATGTTAGAAATATTTGTTCAGGTGCTACTGGAGTAAGGCCAGTCAAAGTTACCCTTTACTGTATGAAGTGTGCTGCAGTCTATTTATTTTCTAAAGATAACCAAACAAGATAAAGAATCCATTCTTTGGCACAGTTTTGATTTCGTTTGCTTGACTGCAATATACTGTTCCCTGTCATCCTGTACTGACCTTGGCATTGTTCAACCGTGCCTGAAAGGAGCAAACTGTGACACAGCTGGGGGCCAAAGAAACACCAAACAGCCCATCCAAGCTGGGAGCTCCCTTGGGGGATGTCTAAGCACAGGCACAGCTCTTTTGCAGAAACCCCCTGCAAGTTTCAGTAGCATAATCTCAAGGTATCGATGGACTGAATGGATGGCATCAGGAACAAACTCTCCCACAACCCCTGCACACAGTGGGGCAACTGGAGCACAAACAGTTTCTGGAGAGAAACACACCAAATACCACTGGAAGTGCTATATGCCCGTGGAATGAATGTAAAAAAAATTAAATATTTCTCCTGGGAGAAAAATTTTGTACAAGAACACATCCTGAATGTCTTTTGAAAAGCTTTTTTCCCCTTTGGACTATCAAGAAACTTTGTATGTGTCGGGAAGCCTTTATTTACTTATTTTTAAGACAGAATGTTTCTCTTATTGTATGTCTTCTTATAAAGCAACAGCCATTTTTGTCTTGCACGCTTCAAGGACCTTTAGCTATACTTTTACTGCCTTTACTGTCCCAGAGTAGCCTTTCCAAGGGTTTTCAGTTGTCAAAGAAGTAGACTCATGCTTTGGCTCTTTTGTTTTCATCTATCTTGCTTGGTCCAATTAGTTGCTAAAGCTGGCAGTTATCACAAGCCTCTGTGCAAAATCCACAGCAGCTACAAAATAACAAAATACATCTCATCATCTTTAATTCCTTCCCCAGAGTCTGTGTCATTAGGCTCATCTTAGCCAAAAGAGGGAAAAGAAACTCTTCTCCCACTGTTTGTTTCCTCTATTTCTTTAATTTTGTATGACTGTGTGGACACAAGGAGGAACAGACCTTCTGAATAGAGGAATCAAACCTGAGGATCTCTAGTCTTTGGAGTCAGAGCAAAAGCAGCTTGATTAGACAATAAGTGATTTATATTTTTTTCTTAAGACAAATGCTTAGGTATATCCTCCTATCCAGTTCTGCTTTGCTAACTAAGATTAGATTTTCAGTAACAAAATTGTAACTTGATTTATTTACTTAGATTACCAGCATGGGTTACCAGTTCAAGTTTGGGGCTGTAGAGGTACATATGGTTTCATTTTATGTGCTTAGCTGTGATAAAATCTACATGTTGTCTTATCTAAACGGAACAGAGCAAACAAAGGAGAACAAGGCTGGTAGATGGATGTTCAGAAAGCTGTAACTTCAGGCTGATTTTGTACATTTCCCATGCATCCCTTATTTGCTGAAGATAATTTTGTACACATTGACAAATTTGACAGCAGAAAAGAGGGATCAAGAGGGTACCCAGCTGGTGGCACTCAGCAGGGTCCTCAGTGGTTTTTGTGGACTATCCTTGTGGCCTAGTGCCCAACACAATGGTCAAGGCAACAGCAACTTTCAGTTTTGTAGTTCACTGAATGTGTGCAGCATTTCTTGGGATCATACTTAGGCATTACTTGAGGTCATTCTGTGCAGACCTTCATACACTATTAGAAATTCCAGGAATCTTTGCCTTTGGAGAGGACACTGAATTAATGAAGATATATATTCAGAGAATGACTTCTCTAGGGCCATTTTGGTTTTCTAATTCTTTTCGTTAAAAGACAGAGTCAGTAACAAAAAATTACAGTTCTGATCCTCCTTGTTAACACTTCTGAATGGGAGGATATCACTATTTTATCCTGCTTCTTGTTAGATACATTAAAACCAATTTAGTCATTACATATTGCTGCCTGTGAAGACTGTTACTGAGGAAGAGTTTAAGCAGCAAAATAGCAAGGAATATTTCACCTCAGTGGTATTGACTGCAATTCTTACAATGCATTTTTATTCAGCTAACTTTGCTTACATCTACAAATGACACTTACTAAAAAGGGAAAGGCCAGTTTCTCAAGACCAGCCTGAGGAAGTGATACAAGGCATTATTAGATGTGCTTGAGGATGATGCAGCATTTCTGCTCTTACATCATGCTAAACAAATTATACCAGAAGTTTGGCTGTGATCACAAAAGAACAGGATGGAGAAAATAAACCACTTCTGGAGGCCTTAAGTACAAACACTGGTTGGAAGTGAAAAAACCAGTTCTGACCTAGGTATCACAGAGCAGAAAAGTAAGGCTGACAGCAAGAGAGGCAATTTCTCAAGAAATGCATGAGAGAAAGCAGTTTCTGTAAAGGAGTGTTTGTCTAGAGCTTGTTGAGGAGCGTATTGGAGAGCTCAGACCAGGATGATAAAGGTGTATCCAATGTCAAGGAACTGGGAAGTACAGCAGCCCACCAGGAGTGTGTGACATAGAACACACTGCAGAATGAGGATCATTGGTTTCACGGGATTACCTCTCTTCTACTCATTTAAGTCCCTGCACTCTTCAGGCCTTCAGTTTATTCCATGGACACTCCCATCTTTCTCTGGTCCCTTACTCTGAAGCATCACTTGTCCCACTGCAGTAAAATGCCTCTAGATCCTACTGCTGCATCTGAAGTCACCTGGAGTGAGACAATTCTCTGCCATCCTGCTAATACTGACTGAAGGTTAATTACTGCAGGCTGTGTCTCAGGCTCTTTGTCTGCAGGGAACCATTTCTGGGTTCTGATCATCTCCACTGTTTGCTGTTGAAATCTAAAAAATTGGGATCATGATGCAAAACATATTTGTGGATTTCAGGGAAAAGAGCAGCCTATCAGGCAGAGAACAAGAGGAATTACCTCATTAGAGCTGTGCGGAGGAGTTCACTGAATTACTCATGAACTCATGAGAAATGCATAGCACAAAGGTAACTGCTATTATCATCTGCCTAGGGTTCATTCTTTATAGCAGAAATATATAGCACAAAGTACCTATAACCCCTATGCAGTGTGGATACAGCAACTTTGCTAAAGCAGCAAATTAACTCAGCATGTCTTTCCAACAGACTCCATGTGTCCAGCCTACCACAAGTTAAAGTTCTGTGAAGGATACTCTGGAAATACCACCCTCTGCTTTCTGAGTGAGCTGCCCTCCAGAGGGGTTGCAGAGCTGGGCTGCCCACACTTCCTGCCTAGAGACTAGTTTGCTTTTCAAAGGTGGATTTTATTAAAAAAAAAATAAATAAAAAATGACATCATGATATGTAAGTTACAGACAAAATGCAAAGACCTACAACTTCGAGTGGCTGTGTCACCACAAACATTTTTCTCACCTCTTCTGTAGTACAGAATGTGTACTACATTCTGTAGTGTGAGAATGTTTCTTTATATGATACCCAAACTCAAGTAAAGGTTCCAGAGCAGATGGTTAGCACTTTCTGTTCTCCTTAAGAACACCAACATGTTTTAAATGGTCAGGCAGGCAGCCACTGTGGAGAGGTGAAGTCAGTCAGAGGGCTGGGAAGTAACAAGCCCAAACTGAGCAGAGAAAATTGCAGTAATATTTCTTCCTTCTTAGGCTTCTCTCTGCAGTTTTGCATTGCCTGTCCCCTGGTACCCCTAGCAAGGAGCTACTCTGCCTGACCTGTCCCTATCCCTTATCCCTAACACTCCCAAGGTGAGGCCAGCAGCAGCTGTTGTGCACTGGGGCCAAAGCAAAAGGCCCCTTGTGCTGTTGGAAGAGGGGTGCCCAACCACCTCAGGAAGATGTGTCCAAGTTCATCCCAGAAACCTGCATGGCACCCTGTCTGCTGATAATTCCAGGACTTCAGTCTAGGGCTCTGTCGCACCAGGGCAGAAGGAATGAGGAAGAAGGTAACAAGGTACCCAGAGAAACTCAGAGGGCAACTGTTGTCTCTCTTTCCACCTGTGGGATGCCAAAGGCCAGGAAACACAGTCATTACAAAGCCTCTTAGACAACATAATTAACTCCAGCTGGACCTTTTGTAATCAGCTGTTTAAAATCTCTCCCTCCTCATTAAGGGCATTAAGAAATCACCTTTTCCTAGACCTCAGAGAGAACTACTTTCCTCACATTGATCCAATCTTCTTTAAATGATCTTTTTTCTCCTTATGTTTAAGAAATTACTTACAGATCATCTATTGAGAGCATCAGTCTCACCAGGGAGGACTAAAGCTGAGAGATGAGTGATACCTGCTATCCATCAGTGTATAAAAAGGCAAGTAAAGTTTCTTCTAAGGTGTTTCAAATGCAGAGAGCTGACAGAATGCTTTGAAAATATTTTGTCAACTTCCTTGTTCTGTTAAAAGCTGATGTGGTCAAAGGGAGAACTACTGTAGGAGAAAACATATTTGCTATTCTCTTTCTCTCCAGGAGACAGAAAAAGTAGGAGAATGCTTTTTCATGCTTTGTGACCAGCAGTTAATCAGCAGGTTTGAACAATAGGGAACATTAATAGCTTGTATGTGCTTTGCCAGATGGAATGCTATTTTTGGTATGAGTCTCAGGGCATGATTCAGCAGTTTCTTAGCCAGCAAGTAGTTCAAACCTATCCCAGAGTATTTTAAGACTCACTATGTCACATGTTGCTTAGTAATAGTTTTCCTCTCTTATTTTATCTGTGATTATGTGGTATTTCCATTAATGTATCACTCATTAATAATTATGGGAGCACATTAGGTTATACAATACAGTGAGAGAACCTAGTCAAATGGATACAATGATCACTAAAGGTATTCCCATTGAATAGAATTATCTGTAAGTTTAGTTCTTGTGAGAAAATCAAGTGTGAACTCAAGAGATCTGAAATCCCTGAAATACAACCACGACAGGATCAACTCATGTGATTGTGCCATGCTCTGTTTATGTCACTTTACACACAGGTAGGAGAATTAGTAATATTCTCGAGGCTGCTAATATAGGGGAAGCAACCTGTGTGCATTTTTGGGATGGGGGTTCTGCTTGCAGTTACTCATTTGACATTGACAAGAGAAAGATATAATGCTCAGGGGTCAGCTGTAAGGCTGGAAACTTGAACTGCAGTGTAAGTAGGAAAATAATTACAATGAGAAAGGTAGGATTCAACTGGGGATGTGTGGGAGATGCTCTCATTTACTCTGCAGTCAGGTGTACACTCCTGTAAGTGTCATGTGAGGAGTGCTCACTGTGTAGCAGAAATAGTGTCAAAAGGAGCTGCCTTTGCCATGAGGATCCTGATTAAAACTGAAAAGGAAACAGAACTCACGTGATGAACACTTCAGCAGTTCATAAATCCCCTTTCTTTATTCACACAGGAACACTTGGCACAGATCCCCTCTCCCCACTGCCCTGCCATCTTGCTGGGTAGCAGGCTAATAGCATGTGTGCAGGAACACCTCCTCCCTGGGAAGAATCCTGACAGGGAGCTGTACTGTGGAAAATCACTTTAGCTTCCTTGCTACAGTAGCCTGTTTATTCCATAAACTCAGCTTTTGTGGTTCCCCCCCAGTTTTCAGGCAGAAAACAGGGTAAAGCACATCTGATGCCCCTTGGCCTGTCCACCCTGTTTGTTACATGGAGAAGAAAAAAGCCTCCGTGTGCAACTTCCAGTATCTGTGAAATCAAACAGTTTCCTCTGGAGAAAAATGTCATGGTATTTCCTTTGCAGGGAGGGGCAGGGAATGAGAGGTGCAAAGAATCTGACTTGATGGTGCAGTCCTCACTGAAAAAGTTCTCTGATTCCTATTCATGTGGGAGTCAGGCACCCAAATGCCTTTGCAGGTTCAGTCCATGATCTAGAACTAAACTAAAGTTTCCATTTAGTCAGTAGAAATAGATTTGGTTCAGTGACTGAACTGAGGAAGAAGAGACTTCTCCAGTAGGAGAAAAATATCCCAAACACATGCATGGGTCTTGCTCAGCCTCAAACACTTGAATGTTCTTGGCAAAAACAACAAAAAAATTAACAACAAAAGAACACACACTCCAAAATATATTTTGGGAAATACAAAATACTGAGTCTTATCCAAAGCACGACTGAAAAACCAGCATTCTCTAAACAAAAGTAACTCTGCAAAGCAGAACATTAAAATGTTATTAAATGTCAAACCCCAAACAACTTATTTGGGTTTTTTCCTCAAATGAAGAGGAAAATCTATTTATTTTGCTTGAAGCTGTCCTGTGATTTAAACCAAACTCACACCAAAACTTCCTTAATGCTATAGTCCCTGCCTGCTGATTTTTATTTTAGAGGGGTAAAAGATTTATGAAAGTGAAATGGAAAGAATTAGTGGTATGCCACATCAAGGCACCAAAATAGCAACAAAGCAAAGAATTAACAAAATAAGACTCTTCCAAAAATAAATTAGTTGTCCTTTGGCAAAAGTAACTTAGCAAATGGCTCTTGAAGATTTGGGGGCTCCTGTGTTTGCTCAGGTGTTCATGGGCAAGATTAAACACTTTGTGAAATGTAAAAGTGAGGCATGTCATGTGAGGTTTTCTCTTGGGCATTTCTGGCAAAGCAGGGCCCTTTAGGTCAGGAGATGAATAAATCCACCCTATGAGGCAACATATATGGTTGTGGGGGGAAGTGTTTATGAGAAGGTTTGTTACAAGAAATCTGTAGTAGCTGGATACCAGAGTGAAAGCTGACCTGTAACTAGTGGCTTAATACAGTATGAATTAGTTACTTACAATGAAAGCTGGTTTTTTTGTTTTTTTTTTTTTCTCCTGGATTCCCACAGAGTTTGAAGTTCTGTAGGCAAGGAAAGCCAGGTGAAAATATGAAAACTGTACAGACCTCTGGGCTTGTCAGCCACTATGTAAGGCAAAGTTCAGCTCTCTGCTCTCCATCGCTGAGATTCTTGGCAGGCGGGACAAAGCTTTCCTCCTACCACTGCTGGAGCCTTGCCACAGCTGTTTTGAACATCTCCCTGCTTTAGGCTCTGAGAAGCTGACAGAGGACATTTGACATTATACCTGTATCTCTTTTTTTAGGTAGAAAAAATTAAAACTCTGGGCCCTTGAAGCTACCGTGTTTGTTCCCTGAGAAATTCTTAAAGCATTGAAATTTGTTTGGAAGCTTCAAACACTTCAGACAGATGAGTCTGTTAGACAGAAATTTTTGGCCATCCAGAACACTGGTAAAGGTAATTATTTTAAAATATCTTGCACTTGTTTCAGATTCTTTTAGCAAAGGTGCTCATGAAATTCCTAGGTGGTGACAGTCTTTACTTGCTGGGGTTTTTTTTATCTCCATGTAAGAAAGTCCCTTACCAACACTCGTTGTGCTTCTGGATGGAGATATGCCTTACTTTTACCTGCTTTAGCTTTATTCTTCTTGGTGAAACATCCTGGTACTCAAACTCTGCGTGCCAGTAGTTCTGGATGCCTGGAAAACCAAACACCCTTTGGTGTAAGCTCTGAAATCACCTAATCTGGATAATAGTGTTTGGTGAAAATTGTGATGAATCTGTACAGGGCCTTCTGTCATTTTAAAGATAAGACAATATTGCCTTTAGCACTGATCTTTCATTTCAGATTCTGAAAATGCGTATTATTAGAATGAGAGAGATATAAACACAAAGGTTGGATGCCGCACATCTGCTAAGGCTATTGATTTGAGACCTTAACCTTTATTTTTTTTCAAGTAAACTTTCATTTTAAACTGTTGCAGCAAGTGCTTTACACAAACAGATTCCTTGAATGGACTATTGCCTTCAGGATTGAGAAGGAACTAAAAGCCTTGCTTGTCTTACCGGTAAAGTATTATCAGAATGACAAGTACAGCTGATCACAGAATAAAAGTCCACTTGTCTGACTGCAGACTTCATATTCTTCTACAGGGTTAGGAAATGTGTGTTGTGTACTATCAGACAGGTTCATTACTACTAACACATATTTTGAGTTGCATTAAATCACAAACCTGAATTCTGATTATCAAGTCATGAAACAGCTGTTGTTCCCTCCTTAATAGGGAACAATCTGTTGCTTTGAGGTAAAATAGTTATAATCTGGCTGTTAGGATTTTTAAATTTTTTTTTAAATTTAAATTTTAAAAATTTTTTGCAACTTCAACTTTCTCTTGTGATTTAGGCTTCATACAAGGAATGACAGGGAACAGTCACTGGAATGATTTAAGCCTTACAAACCTAATAGCACTCCAACAATTGTTTCTCCCTTTGCTTGTAACAGTGCTCATTATTGGTTCTGTTTCCTGAGTTAAACAAAAGCCAGGAAAACTGCACAGTTTATATTGAGGGGCTGCAAATAACAAATACTCCTAGAAGAGTTTTTTCAAACAGCCCAAGCCCTGTTGACTGGCTGAGATGTGGGAGTAAGCGCAGGAAAAATTTTCTGCAATAACCAACAGTCTAAAAGAAGCTCTCATGTTTTGAGAACAGGTTTTTGTTCATCACTCATTGCAGAAAAGCAACAGAAAATTGTCAGATCCTGGTACCTTCTACTTAAAATCTACCAATGAGGTAGAAATTTCAGCTGTCCTGCTCTCTACCAGAGTGAATACAAAGGCTCTCTATGAGTTAGCAGTCAGCCACCTTTAATGGTTAACATTCAGACCTGCTGAATGTATTTAGCTTGGTATCCAAGCTTGAGCTTGTTCCTCCCCTGAGCTTCTACAGAAGTGGTAGCACTTTAAAGGGATTTGTTAAGAAATGTCTCAGAGCTCCTGCCCACACCTTCCCCACTTTTCCCTCCATCCTCCCTGGAGCACTGCATCCCTAAACACAGTGTGACCCAGGGCTCAGTTCTTAGGCCACAGTCCTGTCCTAATGTATCTAGGACTGGAAATTTTTAAGCTTGTTTTGATGGAAGATCAGTAGTCTTGACTATATTTTGTTAGGCTTCAAATACTAATCTGTTCACAAAATAGTGGAAATACTTCCATTAAGAGAGATGCAGAGAGTAGTAAAACATTCCCATGCACATTAAAAAGGTGTGGATGTGAGGTCAGCAATGTATAAAACACCATCTACAGTGTACCTAGGCTGTGCTCAGTTCATACAACGAACTTCACCTCAGCCATGACACACATCTCTTCCTTGCAGCCACTGGTAAGGAAGACAGTGCTGGAGAGCAGATTCATGTGCTTGTTCAGAGGCTGTGATGGCAAGGATGCATTTAGCCATGGACCAACCTGTTCCAGTGCCTACTCAGCATCAGGAGGGCTTGCTATGGCTTCTGATACAAGGATCTGTCAGCTCCTAAAAGTTACTTCTGTGTGAACCAGAAAATTCATGTGGTGCCCCTTAGCTCGGGATCGCTCGTTAGAACATCTGCTGTTATTTCTGTACTTAGAAACAAAAACTCATATTTTTCAGCACAGATGTAGCAAATGTAATTATGCTGATACTTGTAATTGGGGAGTTTCATTTCCTTGAAGTTCTTCTCATTCCCCTGGCCTTGGAAAAACAGAAATGCAGTTAGGAAGTCAAATCGCTATCGGCCATGTATGGCAAGTTGGCACATTCCTCACGTGATTTCTATTTTTGCTTTGAAAAGAGCTAATGCACTCTTTCACCTTGCATGTGGTCTGGAATGAACCCCTAGCTCCTGTTTGCACTCTTTCAGAGAAGTTACTTTTTTTTTTTTTCTTTCCTAAGAGAGGCTTAAAAATTAAAAGCAGAACAGACAAGCTTAAAAGCAAAGGTAAATATTTTATGAGTCATAAATGTGCGAATAATATTAGTTTCAGATGCTAGGATAAGAAGGGATTCTCAAATGAAATTTCAACTAAAAATTGGTTTCACAGAATTGCTATTTTGGGCCAAAAGGGACTTTTCACATGATGCAGACACTTGTCAGCAGTGCAGGGATGGCAGGCAGCAACTGCAGAATGGCTGCGTGTTGCCAAGAGGCTCTGAGCAGGAAGATGTTGTGAAGATGTTGCAAAGATATCCAGACACTTTGAGAGGTACATGATGAAAACTAACTAGAACAAGATAAAATCCACTTGGGTATGTAAAAGCCTAGTCTGTCTGCCTATAAAGCTGTAAGAATAAATGTCCTTACCTGTCATCTGCTGAAGTTAGTTAGGCGGGGTTTTTCTGCCTCTTGGTGAAGGAAAGTTTTTTTTTCATTCACATAATTTTACTACAGCATCAGAAATGTAATTTTTTTATAAGTCCTGAAAATACTTGTGTCTCTACAAACAGGCAATGTGGGTTTCTCAGCTGAATTTTGGTGGTTCTCTCTGTTGAAGACTTGTATGTTCAAGGGAAAAGCTGGATCAGCTTTTGCTCTCTAGTAGCAAAACCATAATATGGGCACCATGCATAATGGTGCATCCTCATCTAAGCATGTATGTACCATCAAACTCTATAGGTGCACAAAAATTCATATTTTAGAGAGGAAGTTTCTTCAAAAAGGAAACCTTTGCTGTAAATAGTCTATTTTAATAGATCAAAACCTGAGTGTAGAGCATTCTGGTTCTAGCAATAAGCATGCTCCTTGATTTGCCCCTGGGAGCAAGCGAATTCATTGTGCTCATGACATGAAAAAATATACAAGAAATAATACTTCTGAGGTTTCACATCCTTTCACAATGTAATCAGAAGACCCAGGAGTGGATGTCTGAGCAATGATAGGAGTGCTGTGGAGTCATATGTTTCCCATGGAAATCATTTGTGACTTCCCGCTCTTTGCTGCCACACATCTTCAAAGCACAAAACCAGCTTGTATTTTGAGGAGAACAATTATTTGCTTTACATCAAAGTTCTATGTAGCTCTGAATTCAGACTAGATTTCAAAGGAGGAAACTTGATGGAGGTCTCTGTAACACATGGGTGGTGATGTGTTTTCCCCTCCTGGTGCACCTTCTATTGATAGACTCAGTATACTTTACAAACATTAATAATTCAGCGCTTGCCAGAAAGAAAATATGGTTTGCTGTTTCACAAGAAGAATTATTGCCAATTCCTTCTACTTTTGCAAAGAATTGGAAAAGCAGTCATCTCCATACCTTACCTGCTGTGTGACTGTAGTGTGACCACGGTCTGATATATCTCCAGGTGTTTCACTTGAACTATCTGGGCAGTCTAGTCCTGTGCAGTATAATTTTGCCTCTCAGGATCCTACCTTTGGTACTACTTGCATTTTTCCTATGGGTCAGAGTTTTAAAAGAACAGGCCTGTTGTCTTGTGTTTAATGGGTTAAACAGCTGTCTGAACAGGTTGTTTGCCATTTTGCTTATGATGAAACTAAAATACTTGGGCAATTAATTAAAACCAGAAATGGGTTTACTCATACTATAAAAATATATATTTTTACTATAAGAGTTTAACAACAGAGACAACCATTGAACATAATAAAACATAACCACAACTTTTAGTTCCAAGTATTAGATAGTTAGTTTCATGCTCAAAATAAGAGTTCAGTGTTAACTAGTGAGGAGTGTGGACAATAATATTGTTGTATTTGTGCTGGTTGGATCATAGAATAACTCAAAGCCTTGTCTGTGATTGCTTGGTGTAAATGAGTACAATGTTTTTCACTGTGGTGATGTGACCACAGGTACTGTGTACTGGGGGACTCTTAATTCTTTTGGTGAAAATTACTGGTTCTGCAGGTTATTTGCAGAAAGTTGGTTGTGAACATTTTGGTTTTGAAATTCACGGTCAGTCCAAAACTTGTGTGATCTGAGTGTGGCTTCTGGAAAGGCTGTTTCTTCCTGGAAAGGTTAAAATGGCTTCAGTTCTGTAATGCACTTACATTGCACTACACATTTGAGCCCTTATGTCTGTAATTCTTTCAAGAAGCTGTGTGCCTCCCTAGTGCAAGGGGGGAGTGTAGCTGGTTTTCAGTATTATATTTGCCTTTACTATAACCCCTTATTAAAGTCTCTTTAGACTTGGTATTTTTTAAACGGGGTTAGGTCTCAGTTATGTCCAAGAACAACAGTCAAAAATCATTTTCTTTTCTGCTCTAGTTCCTTGTGTTCAGGAGCTGAGGTAGCAGAAGTATTTTGCTTTCCAGGCTGTTGTTCCACCAGCAACAGCAGCAGCAGCAGCAGCAGCAGCGTCAGCTATTGTAGATAAATAGCTATCTTCCTGCTTGTGTGATTTAGATGGGCAAAGGCTCCTCTCAGAACAGGAAACCTCACTCCTCAGCCCTGAACTTCCCTCTCAGGTAGAATCCCAGTTAGGAGCAACAGCTACATGTTTCTTCTTAATGTCTACCTTCCTGTTACACGGTGCTGTTAACACTGCTATATCATATTTTTACTTTAAACCTCCATGTATTATTTTTCTACTTACAGACTCTTGATTCTTTAGCAAGATGAATTTCTTTCCAGGCCAGCCCAAGAGAGGAGTCTCATAAAGAGAAATAAAAATGAAGTGTCTAAAGAGTCAAGTTCAAACACTGTGCTTTCATCTTATCTCTTCCTTGCCTCAGACATCTCTGCCTGCCTTCAGACTGACTTGTTTGTTCAGGCTGCCAGACTTGCTGGAGTCAAATCCAAGGGGAATAACATGAACTCCATTAACCCTGATACACAGTCCAGTTCTCCCACGTGTCAACTCCTTAGTGGCTCTATCTATCTGAGGGCAAATTTCCATAGTAAGGGACAGAAAACCTTAAAAGTTTAAGTTATTTCTAGCAACCAGAGCCTAGTGGAAGGCTTCCCTTATTCTCCTTCAGCAGTGGACAGGATGAATTTGGATGTTCTTTTTTTTGTTTGGTTGGTTTTTTGTTTGTTTTTTTTCAGGGGGTGTTAGTTTGGTTTTTTGTTTTTGTTTGTTTGATTGATTTTTGGGGGTTGTTTTTTGGTTTTGGGGGGGGTATCCCCTTCCTTTTCTCCTTCACAATGGATTTTCTGTCAGGATGGCTTTGTGATGTAGTTGAGGGCTGGAGAGCTGCTCTCATGCGCAGCAGTATGAGACACATGTCACCTCGTGAAGGGAGCCAGCTTTTGGGAACTAGAGGAAGGAAATACTTTTCCTGTTTTCTATTAGCCCCAGAGATTCTAAAGCTACTTTTGTGATTAATCTAACCAAGTGCAGTTTGTCAGTATGAAGAGATGTGTGTGTTAATCTCTGAATGTCTTTCCTCTTTGGAATTCAAATATGGTATAAAATCCTTGGTACAGGCACATTTTTTTACTAGAAAAAAACCGGTTTATTTTTTTCTTTAGTCATGTAGTTGTCCACAGAGCACAAATTGAAGGTAAAAGCCTTCAGTGAGAGGCATACTTCCTGCTTTCTCTATCTCAGATATTTTATAGGTTTTGGGTTTTTTTTCCTAAAAATAGACTTTATTCAGGACAAAAGCTGTGCTTCAAGACAGTCTAAAAGATGTGTCTGGAGGATGAGGCAAGGTGTGCTCTGTGGGGAGTAAATGATTAAGGGTTGTTTCTGTTTCTTGTTGTGGCCCTTTCTGTGGCCCTGGAGGTCTTGGTGGGAATATGTTCCAGTGAAACTACAAAAACATGCCTTACTTTATCTACTGGGTGGTTCATTCTTTAGCAAAGTAACCGAAATAAAAAAGCAGAGCATGAAAACTTGATGGAAAAAATGAAAAAAAAAAAAAAATCCACGTTAAAAACTGGACAGGGGAGCACTAAAATGAGGACTCTGGATTGCTCAATAGCTGTTTTGTTTTTTTGTGGTTAGTCAAACTGTCCTTTCCCTGCACAGCTGAGGATTGCTAAGCATGAAAGATCCCCTTCTGTAAGCGATCCAAGCCGCAGCTCCTCTGCAGCGTCAGCTTTCTCATGGCTTTAGATGCTGGTAGCATGAGAGAAGTGCTGGGACTTGTGATTGGTTCAATGACCAGGAGTCTTGGTTAAGGAATAAAAAATGACCCTTAAGTCATATGATTTGGAGATGTGGAGAATAGATTCTTGGGATTAAAGCGAAGTTTGACGTGGTTTGGTTTACTGAAAGGCAAAGTATTTCACGTGGCAAAATAGGAATTTAAAAACCACGTGTGTGAAATTAAAAACTAGAAAAGATTAAACTAGACTCTAAACTGCTTTCATATGCTGTCCACAGCAATATTATTTATTGTCCCATGTGAGATGAGCATTCACAGTAGCCTAAATAGTTGTGGATCATGATTTTACCTTTACTTTTGGATATATGGCCTCAAAACTGTCTCATTTCAAATGATAATTTGAATCTGGCACTATTCGTATATTTTTTGAGTTTGTGATTATACACTGGAATTGTTTTAGTTTCTCCAGAAACGAAAGCAAAAAACCTAAATATTTAAACATCACCAGTGTACTTGGAAGCATTGCTGCTCATTTGAGCACTGGTGCCTCCAACTGGATATGCAGTAAGAGGCCTTTGTCACCCAGTACAAGATTCCTTTAATCCTTTACATGAATACAGAACAGATTTTTTCTCATATTTCTTGAAAGGCTATAGGTTTAAAAGCTTTTTGACCATATGATACATGAAACAAGTTTCTCAGCACGATTCTTAACTTTTCTAACAGAGAAGCCTTAAATTGTACAGTAATGCTGGTGGTTTCCCAAATGATCCCAAGAAAAGAGCCTTTAGTAAGTCCCTGACACAAGCTGAGGCTTTTTTTTTTCCCAGTTGTTCACAATGACATAAATTTCCTGCTGAAATATTCCTAGTGACATCTTGTGCCAGCTTCCCTAAGGATGCAGAAAGTTAATACCAAATTTCACAATTTCAGTGCCATAGAGCAAGAGTCCTCATCCTTCTGATGGCACTGCCCACTTTTGGGTTTGTGGATGCATGATATAATTTCTCTCCTAGCATTGAATTATTTGAGCTTCCTGCTGCCTTTGCAAGTCTTAGGTCCTTGTCAGGAGCTACTGCAGTAGATAAGAGCTCATGCTGAGTGTGTTGGATAATGTGTGTGTCACCTGGAGACAGTGCAGCCCAGGGACACCAGGTGATCTATGCCTATCATGACTCTGAAGAACGGGTTCTACATGTTTCCACACCAGGATTCATTCCATATGCATAGAGATAGAGAAGTATTAGTATCATGGAAAATGTGAAAAAGCATCTATAGATATACACTGGTATTCCAAAGCTGTAAATTCTTTCAAGCCACGCAACCTTAGCAAACACAAAGTACAAATATCATTACGTGCCTGATTACCTCCAATTGTTGTTATGCACTACAAACAGGAACCAAAGAAGATCATGTCATTGTTTGTTCAGCTGAGACTTTTACTTAGCAGAAGGGCACTGTCTGCTCAACTTCTCCACCTGATTGACATCGTGGGCTTCAGTGGGGCTTGTTTGTAACCTCCAATGTGGCTGTATGCACAAGCAGCTGAACTGCTGCCCAAGTAAGCTTTTTTGGTAGATCGAGGAACTCAGGTCTTTGGGGAGGTAAAGAATGTCATCAAATGTTATAGATCAGTAGCATGTGCTTTGGAACATTCCAAAACCTTTTGGAACCTCTTCAACTTATGTGGTGCTGGAAAACCAGAACCTGTGGTGTCTAACTCCTAGACACGAGATTTCTGTCTCCTCTCCTACCTTCATTTCCCACTCACTGAAGGGCTCTAGAAGTCTTTGATTTTTGCAAATATGTATGTACCAGGACATCTGAGTTGTCCCAGTAAATTTAATTACTCTGTGTGCTCAAACTCATGTGGAAGGGCTGCGTCTTTAACTTCAGTGCTATAAAAGTTCTGAACAGAGAAAGACTGAGAAAAATTTAGATATTTTTGGATTGGTAAAATCAACACACTAGAACTGCATCTGGTATTGTAGGAACAGCTTAAAATGTCTGGCAAAGTGAACAGTTTCTCTGACTAGATTTTGTTAAATTAACAGTGTCCCTTGGTCAGCTGCTCTGCATTCCCTGCATGTGCAGCTTTACATGGCTGCAGTCAGGGCTTGATTTGGGGGGAATTACTTATTTAGTGCACTGAACTGCCATAATTTCAAGCTAAGTTTGATGAGAATTGCTTTCTGTTTATCCTTTTAAATAATACTATCTGCTCCAGAGTTTTAGAAGAACAAAATGAAGCAAATAATAAATGCTCTGTGCATATCATCTGGTTCTGATTACCTGCTTTATTTTCTAAATACCACTAGAACTTATTCAGCAAATAAATGTACAGTCCAAAAACATGGTATTAATTAATGAGGGACATGTTTTGGACTTGTCTGCTGTATAACTCAGTGGCTTCTGGGCACACTGGTGCATTGCAGACTTCCCTGATTTCTCTGGTTAGCACCCAGCTGGGAGTTGATACTGCTTAAACTACAGACAAGGCAAAATACTGAAGGAAATAGATTCTTTGCTATGGAACAGTGCCCTGTATTGTATCTATGGATTGCTCAAAGGATCATTTTACATTAATTCTGATTTCCATAGAAAAAAAAACCTCAGAAATAAGTGGCTCAAGTATTACAGGAATATAAATTAATTAGAGGCATGAAATCTAAGGTAAATAAATAGAAGACAGTTTTCTGATAACTTCTTTGGCTAGGATGTTTAGAAAAGTAGATGAATCAAAACCCCATAGTCCCAAAATTTGCATTTCCTCTTTCAAAGTGACCGGTTCCTCTCAGAGTGCAACAAGGTTCACCACTGAGAGAGTTTAATGGAACAAGGGGTGAGTAAGATCTGTCCAAGCAGTGATATCTGGCATCACAGGAATGACATTTGGAAAAGGATATGGTAAAAAATTCTTGCACTGTTCTATGGAATATACCACTGACGTGTCACATTCATTTGAAGATGTACTATGCGTGTCTAAAACGTGTCCTTCCTTTTCACCTTCTCATTTTCTCCAGCAGAGCACAGCTAGGGGGAGTTTCCTTCCCAACCATTCCAGGGCTCTGCAGACCTTCCCTAAGCTCCCAGATGGGACTTGTCATGTGTTTCTAAAGAGAATATGCTGTAAATACCAACACCTGCTCATGTATCTGTTGGATGTATCAGCAGATTTTCAGGAGGTGGAGTAAAAGAATAAGCCGCAGCCCCGGCTGCCAGGTTACTGCTACAATATTTTCCTTTTCTTTTCTCTTGAGAACAGAACGGTGTCCTATGGAAACTTGAGGCTGAAGGTAGATTTACTATC
This sequence comes from Manacus vitellinus, assembly GCF_001715985.3. Classification (NCBI taxonomy): domain Eukaryota; kingdom Metazoa; phylum Chordata; class Aves; order Passeriformes; family Pipridae; genus Manacus; species Manacus vitellinus. The sequence goes on along the minus strand of NW_021939471.1, from coordinate 4,304,164 downwards.
AGGAAAACCTTTCAGAGTATTTAACTCAGTCTTGTTCTTTTATTTCTATCCATATTACACAAGTGTGGTGGTGAGCCTTCTGCCCCTAGTTTCCAGATACTGTTGTAGCAAAAGATTACATGCATAATTAAACTAGTTAAATTCTAATAGTCTACAAATATTTGAAGGATGCTATGAACTTTCCAAACTATTTTTGAAGTTACTCATTTCTTCAATCAATTAATGTTTGTCTAAATGCAAACACAGCTGTTTTGTGGTTGTTTGGTTTTTACCCTCCTCATGAGGGACTCACAAAGCGAGCAAATGAAACACTGTGGGTTGACAAACTCTATTTCTTCAAAGCCCACAGTCTCAGATGACAAATATTCTTGCTCTCCAAATTGGGTGGATGGGAAATTGGCTTGTGTTTTGGTTGCTTGTTTTTTCTGATGTTGTTGCCTTTCGGTTTGTAACCCCTAAAGCCATAAAATTCATAGAACTGAGCTTCCAATAATGGCTTTTAAGATGGATTTTGTCTTCATCAGTGTGAGAGCAAAATAGACAAATATGTTTGTAGTGTCTGTGTCCTTTGTACCATACCTGGAATATATATTTGGCCTTACAGGCCCCAAGTATAAAAACGCAACAAACTTGCTTTTGACTCTCATCTCAGCTTATGCCAGTTGACCACATAGGAACCCCCTTTTTACCCTGGGGCACATTTGGGCTGTATTTAAACAGCCACTCCCCTGAAGTACAAGACAGGGGTCACTTAGTCAAAAGAAGCAATGGTAACCTTTGTCCCTCCAAAAACTTGGACCCCTCTGATCTGCAATATGCACATTTTATCCCTATTTCACTATTGCTTTGCAGAAAATAGCCCCAGAAATACCCACTTCTTTTGAATGTCTCTCAATAACACCTTCATACAGGACACTTTTGCATTTCCCAGTTGTTCATTTTTCCAAAGATTTCTAATATTCTAGTTTTTCTTCCTTTAAACAGATATTTACATCCTTTACTCTAACTTTTTCTTTATGAACATGAAAACTTAACCCTTTTATTAGTGTGAGCAAGTAGTAAATACAGGATTAGCAAATTTGCACAATGGGTTGGTTCACATTTCTTTCTTTTCAGTGTGATCTCATTAATGAATAGTTGAATTGAATTTGGAAAATGAACACAGGATAAAAAAAAGCTGCTTTGTACCATTCAGATTCTACTTAAGAAATAATTAATGTTGACTAGATCTAATAAAAAGGTAGACTTTTCAATTTATCATTTTAAATTGAATGTTTGCTAGGGAGTTCCTTATTCTTCTAATTTCTTGAGAAACAACAACACCTAAAGATTCCAAGATCATTTCCATGGAACCCTACTGATTTCATTCTTACTAAATTCTATAGATCTGAGCCTACAGTTATTATGAAACTTAAAAGAAAATGACAATTAAAGTGATTATTTCAGTAAAATGTTAGGAAAATTGACCTAATCCCCATTGTTAAGTGGACAGATTTTTTTTTCCTGTGGAGAAAAGAGTTATAACAAATGACTCATTAAAAGTTTTGGTTTTCGGAGTTCTGTCAAGCTGTTCACATTTTAAACTTAATTTAGATCAGAGCCACATTTGCATTAGTCTAGATGTGGTTTCTTAGTAACTCTTGAATCTCTTTTAAAAAACATGTCAAAAACAAGCACATGGTTTAGATTCCTTAATGAAAGCAGCCTACTTGTACAGCTCGGGTGTGTTTTCTTGTAATGCATCTTTAGCACATTAAGCAGAGCACAATGGCTTGTTCCACATTTCGAGATGGATATCAAGAACCAAGTAGCTGTGAACCCTTCATGTCTCTTACATTTTGTTTGATCAGCAAGTACTTGTGCATGGGAAAAGTGTTCGTGCTTGGAAAACAAGAGAAGGTCACTATTCCTGCCAGGGCTTTGCCAGTGCAAGCTGCACCTTCGGTATGAGAACCACAGAGGGACGTGATGGCCAGAGCCTGCTTACGTGTGGAAATTAAAACAGAACCCAACAGTTTCCAGGTGCTATCCATATCTTCCTTTGGAGACCCTTTACTTCTCTGTAAATCTTTAATTCTTTTTTTTTTTTTTTTATTTTAGAAGATCCTTGTTTACTTTAATTTTTATTGCTGGGATTATCAGTTGGAGGACTATAGAACTGAGAGTTATTTGCTGCAGATTTACTGAAGTCTTATAAATTTCCTCTGTAAGAGTTCTCTTTAGCATCTGCTGTCTGGGTACTTTCATCTGTTATGATCTCTGTTATTTTAATTGTCATATTATTATTTTAGAAATTTTTCTTAAAAAAAAACAAAACAAAGCAAAGCCAGAGTAATTGTTGCCCAGAGTCAAACTTAATCTGTTATGTAGTGTTGTTTTTTATTGTGTGATCTGCCGTGTTCCACCTGTGAAGTTTTTGGACAATCTCTGGTTGAGCATCTTTATACTAATCTGAGTTACTGTAAGAAAACGACTGTGAAATGTTGATAACCTTTCAAATGCAACTGATGTGTCTGCAAGAAGCCTCCTTTCTGCTTTCTCTAATTATTCTTAGAGACTATGACCTAGACTGAATTTTTTAGATTTCTTTTTGTTGAGAATGTTTTAAAGTCCTCAGGTCAGTGGGGTCTCACTGTGAGGCTCTTGTCCCTTTTCGTTTGTGCACGCTCACCTGGATCCCTTTCCATCCCTGGTACTGCCAGTGGCCCAGTGCATGAGTACAAGGGAAAGGCAGGGCAGCTGCTGCTCCCACTTGGCATGATTGCCTAGGAGGGAGTTACACAAAAGGAGAGAATTGATTTCTAGGTTGGTTTCCATGAGAAAAATGAAACTTCCTGCGATTTGTCTATGTGCGTCTCCCTCACCCCCCCCCTCCCCTTCCAAAGAACTTTTGAACCCTTTGGCCAGTTTTGGCCCTGTTGGATTGGGAGTTCCCACTGCAGGAGGTTAATTGAGATGAGCAGTTGGTAAGAGGAGAGAGTCGCCATGAACATCCCTCTGAAGAGGAGTCTGTGGCTTGGCACCGGGGAATTCACACGGAGAAGAGACGCGAATGCTCCAGGTAGATGAAAAGCAGCCATTGGAGATCAAGCGAAACCCAAAGCCACAAAATTATGGGAAAACTAGCAACGCTGGGCTGTGCATACAGCTTCTTGTTTTTCTTCTTCCTAAAGCTTTAAGGAATATTTTTCTTTTTTTTAAGTCTGTCCCCCTTTGCTGCTCCTTTGCTTGCTGATGCTACTCTTGCAACCCGAGCAGGTGCCTGTGAGTGTCTGTGGAGTCATTCTTTTGAGAAACTTGAGTAACAAAAAGCTAAGCATGCTTAAGATTTATTTCTCTGGGTGTAAGATTTTCATATTATACATCACACGGTTGTATTTAGTCTGAAAAACTACATGAGAACTTCTGAATATTTTTTCTTTAAAACTGTAAATAGGAAGCTTTTTAACACATCTGTGTTCGAAATGTTACCTGTGTCTAAGTCGAGGTCTCAGGCATGGCTGTGTTCTATCTAATCTATCTATCTATCTATCTATCTATCTATCTTTGCAGCATTTCTGTGGGGTCTACTGAATTGTTTTGCCTGAACTGTGTAAGTGGCTTGATTTATTACTGAGCTACGAAGAGCAGCAGGAAACATCCACTACTTGTATACACCAGCCCGAATTTACTTGTTTTGTAAGTAGTTCTACTTACATTGCATTATTGAGAGTTGAAATGTTTTTTGAACATTCTTTGGTGGTTAATAGGAAAGCTGTTACATATGGGCTTCCAGGAGATTTGCACTGATGGGTATTCAGGGTGGTTTTCTGGCTTCCTCTAAACCAGTTGATTTAGAAGTGGGTTTTTATTTTGCAAGTGATGTGAGTTTTTCTTTCCATTTAATCCTTGAGATCAGCTGGTGGATTTCATGGAAAAGGAAATATAAACTGTCACTGTGTCCTGAGCCTACTCACAGAATATGCAGTCCAGAAATAACATACTGTATGGACTGAGGGAGCAAGCACTATGAAAATGTTCCTTTCCTAGCCTATGTGATAGTTCTCAGAAATCCAGCTTTCGTTTGCACTATGCCAACCAAAAAAGAGCTCTTTTCATGTATGGGATATTTCAGGGTTTGAATAGTCCCTTTGTACTAAGAGCACATGCACTGCTTTTTACTGTTTATATTTTTGGTACTTTTTCTTCTGTGAGCTTGAAGGGATGTGGGAAATGGAGCAATCTGCAGCTCACATGAAAAACAAGGAGGTTAAAGTGAAGCACTTTGGGATTTGCACTTCATTGTCTTTGCAGCCGTGATGGCAACAGTGTGTGTGCTCCTGGTGGGTCTCAGGACACACAGCCCAAGGTGACAAACCCACTCTGATCTGTCTTCTGAGGCAGGTCTTCAATTGTTTTAGTTGTCTTTCATACTGAAAACTTGTCTTTACAAAATTTTAATGAAAGCTGCGAACTTCTTGCTACATCAAGCTTAACTTTCAAAGTGGAAAAGGAAGACTGTGAAAGATCCCCCTGCTTTCCCTGTATTTCTTCCTCAGAAGAGCTAGGACTGAAATTAGGAGAGGAGCACAGAGGAAACTTAGCCTGGACAAAAGCTTTCATTGCAGAAGTGTCTGACTTGGGTGAAAATTATATATTGCCTTTGAGTAGCAAACTTTACAAGAGTGCCAGGTCACTTTTTCTTTACTATTTGTAAAGTCAGTGACTAAAAATGAAAGAGATGACATCTCAGAAAATGTAGAGTTTGTTTGTTTGTTGGCTTCTTTTACTGGTTTGAGGAAGAAATGAAAATTCCTTTTGTCATTAGAGGAAATCAAATAGCCAAGGCATTTGAAGCTTTGATCACAGTCTCAAATCTAAAAATATATTAGACTAAGTAGCATTGCAAACAAACATAATTTAAGGCATCAAAAACAGAAACTGATAACCAGCTTTATGGCTGATATAATTTAAATTCTGTGCTATTTTAAAATAAAGGAGTTAGCAGTATAAGAAAGCCATTTGGAAAAATTGGCAAAAATGTCTTGCTTCTCTGGGCACCTTCTACCTATTTCTTTGTTCTTCCTCCCATGAAGAAATTAGACAAGTTAATGGCTGCAGAGTCTGTTCTTGAATGATAAGCCTAATTCTTAGCTACTTAGCTGCATCTGCAAAGGTCAGCAGAGGACAAAGGTCATGGCTCCAATAGTGATACTTCATTACATGTTAAAAACCTCATAATTCTTTAACATTTCATTTTAGAAGCTAAGAGAATATCCCCCCTCAGCAAGTTCAGTGCCATGCTAGTATCAGTCTAAAAGTATTTTCTTTGAACTGCTGGCCACTGCTTCATTTGAAATTTGTTTATTTACCTATTAGTTTGGAAGAGGAGGAAGAGGGTGCAAGGAAAAACCAGGAGTTGCTGCATGGGAGCTGAGCTGTCTTGGGTATCACATCAAACAATCACCTCTTGGGAATGCTCTAGGTGTGGTTGCAGCTCCCCTGGCACAAGGGACAGACTCTGTGACAAGAGTGGGGGTTTGGATGTATAACATTAAAACCTCATCTCCTGAGCACACAAAAACATCTTGAAGAAAATCCTTCCCTGTTCTCAGTGGAAATGTGGTTCTGTGAACATCTTAAACTATTTATTCATGTATTCTTGGGTTTTGTTGTAAGCAGATTTTTTTCCCCAGCCTGTTCCCCACAAAGGCAATAACAGCTTGTGTTGGCACAGGAGTGGGCAGCAGATGTTAGCTGGAAGGTGGGAATGCTTCTTTCCATGGTGGCCACTTACGTGTTCAAAGCGTTTGAGGAAAGAACCCACAACCTCAGGAAGTGCTGATATGCAGGTTCTAGAGCTGGGTGGTAACTTTCCTTACAGCCACACTATGGAATTTCCCTAAAGGGCTTCATTCCGTGTATTACAAATCGTATTAGCAGGAAGTTCTTTATAAATACCTTGGGCTACGTTCACTTGCAAATTACACAAACTACACTCAGAAAGCTGCTTATAGCAGTATTTTAAGGTTTAGTACTTCACCTCGTTGTTGGCTATGTGACTTTGTGAAGTTTCTGGATTGTAAAGTCAAAGGGTGCTTTGTCAGTGATTCCTGAAGAGTAGGGATTTCATCCTGAGTTAGCTTTACAGGAACACAAATTTCATTCATTTCTGCCATCTGATAATGATTTCATCTTGTGAAGACACTCTGTTATGACAAGTTCTCCTGTTTACATGCTCTTAGTGCAGTAGTTAAAATGCAGAGCTGTTCAGAGTATTATTTAAATGTCTTTTGCAACCTTAGAGGCGAGTGACCCTGCTGCCCTGGCTAAATTCCAGTTTACATCATTGCAATCCACTACTTAACTCGCCAAAAAATGCTGTGCAGAGGCCACCGCTAATGCCTGCACTGTTCAGTCTGAACTGAGGTATCCATAGAAAATGGTGCCCTGCAGAGATTCTGCATCAGAAGAGGTGTTAGCTGCCAACACCAGGGTGTTAGCTGAGGTATAAACTGCTGCCTTTGCTCCTGCCAACCCCAAAAAGACTTGGATACATCAGCTAATAATCAAGAAGTACAAGCCAGAACAGAGGAAGAACAGGCTTTAGGACTATCCAGAAATATATCAAATGACCCTGACAAGTTCTGCCCTTGAAATTATAAATTATTTAGAACAATACTTGACCTGTAGGCAATTAGCCCAAAGAAGGGCTGGAGGATAATTCTGATGCTGCTAAGGGCCCAGAGAAAAGCAAAAGCAGAAAGGTTGAGAGATGATGTTTTTCTTTAAAGGCAATAGAGTAGCATGCTTTCATTTTTTTTTTCCTAAAGATTGTTATCAAAGAATGGAATAGGAATTTTGCAGGAAAGAAAGATGACTTTGAGTAGGAAAAACTGTGTCTGTAGAATAGGTAAGCATTGAACAGATTACATAGACCAAAGAATGGCTTTTATCAGGAGTTTTCAAAATCAGACAAATATCTGCCAAAAATAAATATAACTCAGTTACTCTGCTTTGGGGCAGGAGGATGGACTAGAAGATCTGTTGAAGTCTCTCTGGGTTATATTTGAAGTTGTTGTTGTTTTCCTCTGCCCTATTCTCTGCTGATTCTAATTCTGGCTGTTAGCACATGCTTTAGGAAGCTCAGCACAGACTGGGATTTGGCAGATTGAGACATCTAAAAGAGCCTCCCCAAGGCTAGACAGCCAAATGATTGTTAGGCTGAAATACAAAGATCCGAGTGATCCTAAAACACGCTGCACAATTTACAGTTTCACACACACACACACCGTTCAATTTACAGTTCTCCCCCCCCCAATACACCGTTCTTGAACAACCCGAAAAAATGTAGCAACTGTTGTTTATCAACACCAGCGTTTAAAGTAGCTTTCCTGCCAAGTCTGCCCACGAAGGACAGGGTGTGTTTTGGAGCTGCTGTTAACTAATAACCAGTCTGGGGCCACAAAATACCAATGCGCAGCAGTGATTTTTGGTCTCTGTGGAACTAAGCTTGACTGCAACAAATGGGTTACAATTACTGGTCACCTCTTCTGCATTTAGAGCAGCACCTGAGCAGTGTCACAGGGAAGCAGCATCTCAGTCAAAGCCCATTGCCATGACATAATCCATAAGGCTTTGCCTATATTTTTTATAATGCCTTTCATAGCTGCTGAAGTTTCAGGCTTTCATGTTTATCTGATCCACTTGTCCAAGTGGAAGATTTGGGAAGTAAACAAGTCCCCTTCTAGGCACCTGCCACCCTTGCATGGTCTGTCCCTCAGCCTAAATAAAGTTGTGACTGCTCCTGTGAAAACTGCAGTCCTCAGTGATGCAAGAGGCACCCATAGGTATTGAACACTGACCTCTACGTGTGCAGAGGTATTTTATTACCAGTTGTATTTATCATGTAACTGGAATCAAGAGACTAAGTTCAATCTCCTTCTCTATTGTCTTTTGTGTCATTTTTTTTCTGATTAATAACAAAGTTATTAATAACTTTGTTATTAATCAGAAAGCAGAAGCCAAAAAATCAAATTCAGAGTTGATTTAGGATGTCACAGTAAATATGGAGACCTTTAATGGCCACTGAGAAACATGTGATTTAAAAATAATTAAATATTGAGGAACAGCAGAGAATTATTTTAAACATAAAGCATTCCCAAGCAGGCGCAGGTGGATGAATAGCAGCCCTCCTACTGAATTCTTCATTGTAATTGCAGTATCATTCAAAAGCCATTTTCAAAATGGTTGGTCAGAATGTGCCTACTAAATGTAGTAAAAGCTGTAACCAGAAATGTATTTCCTGCTTGAGTAGAAAAAACATACACACAAAACTACAAAGTGAGGACTCTCTTTGTTATCCCTGTACCTTCAATCTACTGTGCAAAGTTAAACAAAGTGAGTAAAGACAAAAGGTTACGTCTAAAAGCTGTATCTTGATGAAGTAACACAACGTGCTACTGCCTGGACACAAAACTAAATTGTGCCTTCAGGTGCAGAATTGCATCTAAATTCTCTCTTGTTAATACCAGGTTAGCTTCCAGGAAAGCACTTGACTTTCACAAGAACATGTGAAGTTTAAAAACCCCACATGAACAGATACTGAGACTTCCTCCTCACCTCTAAAGCCACCCCAAGTGTTGCTGACACAGTGCCAGGCTTTGATGCAGCCAGTGCTTTTGAAACAACACACTTAGAGATCCCTGCTCAACTCACACTTGTTTCTCACAGAGCTGAAGTCTGATGTTATTTAAGAAAAAAGACAAAAACCTTTCAGTGTAGTGCATGTTTTGAGGGGGGGAAATGTTTACTAATATTTTTTTTTACCTGTACTTTCTATTTCTTAACATCTCTGAGCTTTCGAAACCTGCCATTTGTCAGTTATGGTCTTAACACGTTTTCCCTATTTATTCTGCTGAAACTGTTCACTTAGGGAAAAATCCATTGGGTCCAAGGTTCTGAAAAGGCTGTATCAGTTTCAGATCTGCAGATAAAGGGATGGAAATAAGAATTGCATAATATTTGGGCAGCTGTGATTTTTTTTTTTTTGCTTCAGCTACATATACCAGAAGGTTATCTAAACAGCTGTTATAAAAAGGGAAAAAAAGCAGAAAACTGGCTGTAGTTGTGACAGGGTTAGTTTGTTTTCCTTTTCCTCTCCCTATAAGTTTGAGACAGAAATAGAAGCACATGAACTTACAAGCAAACTAATTTTGAAAAACTTTTATAGGTTTTAAAAGGCTATTTTTCTGTTGTACCAAGGCATAAGAAAGCAAAATGACTAAATATTAAAAACTTCCCTTAAAATTCCCAGTAATATTAGTCCTATGTAAGTAATCTATGGTTGAAGAAAAGGTTCCTCACAGCCATAATAAATAAATAGTCTAAAGAGCTATGGTACCTAACTTTATTGTATGACTTGTCAGCACTGCTCACTGGAAGCAAACATTTGCATTCATGTTAAAATGGGGGAAGTTAAACCTTCCAGCAAAACCCTCCTGAAGTGCTTTCGTTGATGCTTAAGGATGAATATCAGTGTTTTCTATTCATGACAGAAGTGACAGATTTTGCCTATTGTAGGATATGTCCCCCCCCAAAAAAGTAAAAAGCATTGTTGCTAATCATTTTCCAATATATGGTGTTAAGAAAGGAGAGGGAGGAAAGGTTTTCAGTTTAAAGGCAGATGTAAAGTGGGGAGAACATGGGTTTTGCTGACAAGAGTTGTAGGATCTGCTCCCATTTCCAACCTTTTTGATCTGAGTAGTTTTAGCAAAATATTGTTTTCTGAGAGCTTTTAGTGACCTGTGCCATTTCCATCTGCTTGCCTTCATACTGCAACACCACAGGAGACTATTCAATTTGTACTTCAAACTAACTCTACACTCTGATATGTATAGTTCAGTGATATTCAGGAACTCGAGCTGATGCATGAGAGGCCTACTAAGCTGGCTGTCAAGTTGAGAGGTTACATCTCCTTCTACATGGTGCAGTGGTCTTCATATTTGGAAAGGCTTCATTATGCTCTGCTACACAGAAGTACCCCTGCCTGAGAATCTCCATACACCAGCAGACAATAATATCTGTATTCTCAAATCAGGCATATAAAACCACTTGTCACCTGTCTCAATGCCTGGAGAGGAACTTCTGGTGAGGAGATTTGTTACCTGCACACAGACCCCTGATTTCCCCTGCCAGACCTTGAACTAAGCTGTCTCACTAACTGAAGGTGTTTGCTGCTGTTGCTTTGGCAGCATTAGCCTGGCCTCAGTGGGGGAGGTTTTCAGCAGCTGAGCTGTCACTTTGCTCACTGATCACAAGATAATGAACTCAGTTTTGCTATTAGCCTTTTAAATATACTTGCAAGGGGAAAAAAAAAAAAAAAAGCCCCAAGACCAGGTTAAACGTTTTCTAAGGTCACAGAGAATCAGCAATAAAATAGGAGCAGAATCAGCTTTTTAAAACTTTAATCCCCTGCCCCCCTTTTTGCTTTCCTTTGGAAAGAGAGGCTGCTAAAACTTATGGCCCAAGGGCCTGAAAGATTTTTTTTAAGAATATTGAATCCACAAAGGATTGTCTGTTTAGAAGGCTGATATCCAACTGTAGTCCATTTTTCTTATTTTTCTTAGCTCTTTTTCCTGGGATTTAGACAGTTTACATGTCATCTCTCCTAATAATTCCATATGGCTTGTATCTTCTTGTTCCATTTCTGTAACATCTCTTTCCTCATCTGAATCATCTTCTGTTTTTTCACTTTCCATTTCTACTTCATCAGCAACTTCTTCAGTACTGGAAGGTGATTGGAGACAATTAATGGGTACTTTAACATACTGTAGTACTGTACTATACTCTCCTTACTTACAGGAGAGAGGTAAGTTATCATGCAAATAATTAAGTAAATATTAGAATTTATCTCTTTTTTTTTCATGTCAGGCTACTTAAAAACTACTGTACTTCTTTTACCATCTCGATTTCAAGCCATTTTTCAAATAGCTGTCCTCTGTTTTAAGTAAACTTATACAAAGTATTTTTTCCTCCAAATATAACACATGAATAAAGTTAAATTCAGAAAGAACATTTTGCATATGAGCATGTTGTGCCAAAACCCAGCAAAAATAACAGCACCAAAAGACCCAATACACTAAACAGCCAGACCACCTCCCTCCCCAAAACTGCATTGTTTTAAAAACACTTGCCACAATAAAGTGTTCTCCTAATTTAGTGAATAGATGAAGAGTGTTGGAAAACTGCTTTTACACTTTAAACAAGGATGTACATAATTTAAAACAGGAGAGTTCCTGAACTTCTCTTACCTTTTGTTCTCTTTGGAGATGAGCAATGAATTAATAAATATAGGGCAGAGGAAAGAAGCAGATGGCAAAACGTGTGCTGGAGTGTGCAAAAGCTGAAAAGATAAAACAGAAGCTTTATGTAAGGTTTTGTTTGTCATGATTTTGTTTGTACACTTAATGTAATTACTCCTACCTCTTTGACAGCAGGTGAAGCTTGTTCATGCTTAGTATGAACAACTAGTTTTCCAAGGTCTATATCCTCTTGTGATTGCTGACGTCTGTGCTTTCCCAACAGCAAACTGAACGGGGTCACGGGGAGGCTTTCTTCTACTGCCAGCTTGAAAAATGTAGAAGTTTCAAGTAGAATTTTAGTGTCACAAATCTAAGTTCCATCTCATTTAAAGTTAGCTAAATTCAGAACCAACCCAAGGTGACAAAACTTTACGCTCAAATTTAACTGAGCTATGTGGCTCTTTGTACTCGTTCTCTGTCAGGCAGCTGGAGAGAATCCTACTCAGAGGGTTGCAAAACTCTCCAGAACACCAGATTTTAGTTGGCTGACAGACCCATTAATTTCCAAATATGCAAGTTGGTGCATGTGCCAGAAAAGCTAAGTATGAGTTTCAGATTCCACTTGGGACCACAAGATTGTTTATACCCCAGCATCGCCTGCAGAGACGTTCAATTATTTAACAGGAAGCAAAACATGGCACCATGCCTTTTGGCACCTTCCTAGATCAATACACTGTAATCCAAGCACCAAATTATTCCCCCACCCTCCAAAGAAACTCATTGCTTATGCCCACATCACCACTGGATTTTGTATCAGAAAGATACTAGTTTCCACTTCAATCTATTTTACGTAACCAACCAAATCAATCAAGTGCTGCTGTTTTAGTCTGTTCAGTGAGTGTGACACACTCCTTCAATATGAATTCAGAAAAACCTCAAGTTTCCCAGACTACTTCTCCACAGAAGTACATACTGGAATGCAGTTCTGGAATTCCTTCTTACTGATAAGTCACAATTGACTGACAATTGTTCATCCTCATCGGGAAGCACAGTTGAGGCCACACTCAAGGTTCCAAGTGTTACAGAAACCAAGATAAGGAAAGAGCTCATTCAAACATTTTGCTTCATTTGTGTAACCTGAATCTTTTAGAAATATATCTTTTTCTTTTTGTTGTTCGGGGGAAATGGAAAAAGGAGGGAGTGGCTTACTGATACTTTTTAAAAAGATTTTTACAAACAGCAATTCTGTCAAAAAGTAATCAAATACAGATCACTCCTCCCACACCTAAATGCCTGTGACTCCAGCTAAGGATCTGCTGTGCATTTTCATGATGGAAGGGAATGTAACTACAACAAAATGAACCCCATCAGAATTTTGAACTGGTCTGTCCAGCTCTGTCAGAACTTCCATGACAGGTACCTGTTTGCTTGACGGTGTAAGCTGTTCTCCCAAAGGCTTTGTGCTAAGTGTCATTAGCTCCTAAAATACAGAAGGATGCAGCACAGTTATCACAGGTGAAACTGTTTCCCACATTTCCATACCTTGCCTACAGAAGCTTCCAACTGGACCAAAAGTTTCTATCAGTCAAGCGGAAGAGACGAAACACATCTCTTCCTCTTTATTTTGTAAAGAAACTGAAAGAAAGCAAGAATGGACCTAGAGGTTCCATAAACCTTCTGGGGAAACAAACAAACAAACAAAACCCCCACACCCATCCAGAAACTACAAGGAAAACTAAGTATTACATGGAACATTTGTATAATCAGCAATAATATATACAGCTTCTAGGTGGTTAAGTTAAACAGCATAAGCAATGTTCCCAATTTATCTAGTTTCTCATATCAGTGAGGCAACATAAACTAATGGAAGTAGAAAATCAGTAAGTAATTTTGAGCTTAGGCTGTTTTGGCAGTTGAAAGCTTTTAATAAAGAACAAAGCATGGTTTATGCTGACTTGAAATCACAAAAAGAAACTCTTAACAGCACAACTCTGAATTTGTATCAATCCACACTTAAAATACTTTTTCCCCAGGAACCACCTGCTAATCACAGTTTCTTACTTGTGTATCCGTAAGAAAAAATAGTTGGGATCTTCTTAGCCAAAGGTATTTTTCTGAGCCAGTTGTTTCAGGTTCATCTCTTGGAACAAAGGCAGCAAGGAGGATCTTTTCTTTACAAAGGTTTCTCTGGATATAGATCGGCCGTGGCTCATTTGGTTTAAACACAAACACTGAAAAACCAAGAATGTCTTCTCTTTAAATCATGACATTCTGACCTTCCTGGCTATCTGTCAAAGCCCTACAGCCACAGCCAGTGAGGGCTGGACAGCATTGCCCCTAAGCACTAGTTTGCAGGAACAGAATTGGATAACCTTAAGCACAGTGGAAGGAACCTTTCACAGTACTCCACTCCAGACAACATACTTAGAAGTTAACGCAGGACAGTAGCTTCAGGAAGAGTTATCTTAATTTATAGTCAGAGCTCTAAAACATGGCTGTATATTTCAGCAACAGTTTTGCATTTACAAGAGAGGGTCAAGAACGTTTCAGACCCTCACCCAGAAAACCTGATTAATCCTGAGCTATATCCTGTACCAGAATCTAACTGCTGGAAGAAAAGATGAGGAGCCAACATGCTTTACTTGATGGCTGCTGCCAGACGTGGCTCAGTATCCAGAGGTGCAAGCACAGACTCAAGTCCATCTTACAGCTTTCACAGCCTGAATTCTAAGAAAAACCTTTTCCATAAACTGTGCTTCCCCAGTTTAAAATTCTGCTGACTATTACTTGTCAAAGAAGCCTTTGTACTTACAGCTGGACTCTTTGGAGAGCCACGAGACCGCAGCGATATGTTCCGAAAGGGGATCGGGTTGCAGAACTACGATGTTGAGGTGGGCACTCCACTCCACTGGAAAGCAAGCAAAGTAGGAGGCAGAAGTGAAAAGGAGCCATTCAGTTCTACCTCAGCACTCTGCCAAACAAAAGGTCAAACAGAAACGACCCACAGGGCCCTAACCACTGGAAGAGGCATGCAGCTTCACTTGTGAATGAAAATTCACAGATACCACCAGCTTCTACACAAAAGTAAGAAGTACTACCTGTTACTGGGTTATCAACATCTAACTTAGAATTTGCTCTACACGTGCACACAAAGCATATGCACACTGGACAGGATACTATCCTAACTGAAACAGGAAAATCACCATATTTCCACAAAGCATTTTGTAGTGCGTCAGTATGGAATCAAACTAGAATTATTTTAAGGTTTCATAATACTTTGAAGTATTAAGTTACTCTAGCACACATTCAAGCTGATCTTACATGCACAAGTGAGCAGGTTCCAGCAACACAGAAAGCCATAATCAGTGGCACCAATAAGGTACTTGGAACATGTTAGTCTCCCAAAGCAGATGTTCCTACAGAAGTAAAAAGTCAAAACAAGTTAGTGACCTTCAGAGTTCATCTTCGGTTCTCTATCTAGCAATGATTCACCATTCACAAAAAACATTCAGCTAAGATTTAGTTCTGATATCTAAATCAAGCCTGCTTTTTGCTTTCACCTCTAAGTGGCACAAAACTTCACATGAAACCATCAGATAGGTCTGGGAGATTCAAAAGTATGCATAAATCTAAAGGGATTACATGTTTCTACAGCATTATGATTTGAAGGAGGGATTTTAAGCTTTAAGTAAATTAAAAACCCATATGTAATAGTAAGCGTTCACATTGAGACTGGAAAGTAACTTCCATATTTGAAGAACCACAAGTATTGCTCTAAGAACTAGAAAGAGAGGAGTAGTCAAAAAAAAGCTGTTATTATAAGCTGCTCCAACTGAAAAAAGCATGTGATTTGTTTCCACTTATTTTAATTCCTCAGTCTCTTGTTTGAGAATGCCAGAACAGCCTTTTGGTTTCCAATGATAAAACGTTTTCAAAAAAAAGCCAGTAAGGGACAGAATTTGTATATTGAAGCATAGCCCTTTGAAAATATGCATTTAATACAGTAATTTAATATATTCCTAGAGTAATTTATTTCCTTTTACTATAACACAGAGTAAAGGCTGTAAGAGGAGCAGCTAGCCTGGGAAAAGCTTGCCACCATACCAAGCTCACATGCCTCTCACAGTTTTCCTGCACACCACTTTTAGAATCATGTTTCTCCCTTTCTAATCTCAGAGCACAAGTATCAACAAAACAGACTTCACAGCACAAAAGAAAAGCTTACAAACATACACACAAAAACAGGGAAGCAAGAAATCTCTGTATCCTTCTATGACTCTTTGTGTCAGTCTTTAAAACATCGTGACCACGCAATATTGGTGTGTTTTATCATGAGGGCACACAATGGAGCATGCTGGGATAGTCTGCCAGGCAAACATGGATTTCCCAACAGAGGTTAGAGAGGATCAAGATATATATTTCATAATGGAGATGATATCATGATTTATTGATGTAATTTCTATTTGTATGTGTGCGTACACGAATAAAGAACAAACATCTTCTTGTATTTATACTTTTTCAGTACTTTGATTCATCCCTAGACTAATGGGGGAAAAGAGAAGGGCTATCAACACATACTGTGTGACACATATTTAAGCATGGGAGATACAGGAGGCATAAGCAAGTAAGACGAAGAAACTGAAAAGCTTGATCTTATTTTTAACAGGAAGTTACCAACCACCTCAAAGCCATTTTAGAGTCTTTTCTATATATGAACTTAAGACTGTTAAATTCAATGTTTTTATGGAGATATATATATAAAGTCTTGGACTACTATGAATTGATTCTTTCTGTTCTGAGAGTTCAAGCGAGACATAAAAGAGCAGATGAAAAACATACCTTATATTTCCAGGTGGATGGCAGAACGTACACTTAAGATCCCAAGTGACAGAATCCCAAACAGTGACAGTTTCTTCAAAGCTAACAGCAAGCAGAGAACCATCTTCTGAGAAGCAGCAGTTAGTAGCTTGGTAGTTGTGGTAGCTGCCTACAAAGTCACAGCTCCAGCTCACACTTTGCTGTGCTGCATTGAATGAACAAGCCAGTTAATTCAAGTCTGTACATGAAGAAGGAATTCAAGTATTACTGTTGCAAAATAGGCTCAAGAGCAAGGCAGTTCTGTTTCAGAAGGTTTATGTTTTGGAAGAGCAGAGAATCTGTCCTGTTCTATTATGAGAAACATCTGGTAGGGTTTTCCTTTGCTCTCAGTTTTGCATTTGAGCAGTGAACCCGAGCCTGACATGGTACAATATCCATGCTTACTCTGCCAACTCTGTTAACTATGCTCTTGAATAGGCAGATGTCAGATGAAAAAGGTACTCAAGTAGATTCAGCATTTATTGTTCTCAAACATACTGTTCTTTTAAAACTCTGGCAAGAACATGAACTTGAAATTTGAACGTAGGTTGTATTTGAGTACAACAGAGCTCATGGTTCATTACAGAGGATTTGAGGACCACCAGGTGACCCATCAGCATGCTTCCTTGTGTTGGTTAACATGCCAGTGCGTTCCTTTGGGATGCCTTTCCCACTGCTGAAAACTGCCATAAAATAAACTGAAGCAAAGTGATGTACTTACCACGTTAACATACATTTCCCAGTATAAAATAATTCACACAGCATGCTTTTGAAACATATGAGTAGGATGAGGAAAGAAAGGAAAAGAGGTTCACCCTATGCTAAGCTATCCTTTATATAATGGCTACAAGTTGATGATTAAAAGACCTGCCTGTAAAAAAGAGCCAGAAACTATTCACTACTTCAAACTGCATGGCACCATCTAGAGGCACAGCGAGAGATCTACTGCAATTAAAAACATCCCAGCATGTACTCGATGTATGAGCTCATTAGTTTATCAATATTTGCTGCACAGAAGCTGCATCATGTTGAGCCTTTCTCCCTGAGCATTCCTACCTTGTCCCTGCTGGGCAAATACACCACAGAAGTCAGCACTAATTTGTGTTTTTACATATGCCATGGAACAGAACTCTGTAGTCATTAAAAAACAAACACACAAAAAAACCCTGATGAGGCCAGTCAGTAGATACAAAACTACTTTGTGGAAGGAAACAAACCCCATTAG
Organism: Manacus vitellinus; assembly: GCF_001715985.3. Classification (NCBI taxonomy): domain Eukaryota; kingdom Metazoa; phylum Chordata; class Aves; order Passeriformes; family Pipridae; genus Manacus; species Manacus vitellinus. The sequence goes on along the minus strand of NW_021939471.1, from coordinate 4,286,800 downwards.
GTTTCATCTCCAACCCACACCATACTCGAAGATCAAAGCAGCTGCTTGTTAAGTTGAATATAATTTAGGATCAGAATAATTTACAGAAAAAAAAGCAAAACCCAAACACTTTCAGATATCATTGAGGGAGTTGCTATTAAATGAACACAAGCTTTTGTCCTTCTTCTCATCAGCCACAGTTGAGCAAAGAGCTTGGAGAGAGAAAGTCAATTTGGCAAAGGAAGGTTTCCAAATGGAAACCTCAGTGATTCAAAAGCACTTGTGAACATGTTCTCACCTGCCCATGAAAAGATAAACAGGTTACTAAACCGTAAGCAGTTCAGCATGACCACTATTACAGCTCTCTGGGAACATGAAAAGACAAGACACCCAAGTGGCAGGGAAGTTCCAGCTCATTTAAGTGTGGCTGGCACCAAAATAACATTCAAGGAAATTACTAAGTGGAAATCTTTTGTATTTTACATCCAAAGGCGTACAGGGCAATACACATCCAGAGATGTTCTGTTTGCAACAAGTGAACATCACCATCAAGAGGTGAAATTTGCTTATTTAAAGTACCTTGGAAGTGGATGCTAAATACCCATTCTAAGATGTTCAACTATCTAATGGGAAGGAAGGATGTTCAAAAAATGAACTCTGAAGTGGCAGAGCTGCAGAATGGCAAAGTGCTATTATTTTAACACATTCCTGTATCCTGCTCCCTCGAGCAGAAGTCTCAGAAAAAAGTCTACCCAGAAGAATGACAAAAATCCATTTTCCCAGCATGGAGAAATTGTTACCACAAACAATCCCTTAATCAATCAACACAGGCTGCCATTCCCTTCTGCAGCAGGCTCAGCAAGGTCTTTGCTACTTCAGGAACCTCCATATCAATCTATAAGACTGCAAAACTGTGACAGAACTCCATCACAGGCTGCTCATGAGAACACAATAGTTCATGCAGCAGCAAAACCAGATCAATGCACAGGACAGAGCAGATGAAGGCAGGGTCAGAATTTCTATAGCATGACTTCAGTGATCCTTGTAGGCCCCTTCCAACTCAGGATGTTCTCAGGATTCTACGTTACAAGGTGGCAAGTAAGAGTATGTTATGTTTTGAGCACACTTGCCTTCTGGATCAGTGTCTTCTACCATCACCCAGACTTTAAACACACAGTCTCTGCCAGTTGTTACCAGTATCAGAGAGTCATCTTCCAGTTCACCCATGTCACGGAAGCACATGTCTGTGATGTGGTTGTCATGGGGTGTATTTATCCTAGTATTCAGCTTAAAGCTGTGGGAAAAGAAAACAGAAGCTTGTCATTCTATTTCATTTGGAACTTGGGGAACACTTCAGTTTTAAGTTGATTCTGGAATGGGCAGGCAGATGAGGGATAAAAGAAGTTCTGTCTAAGACAGCCAGATGGTATCACATTTACAGATCAGATTTCCCTAATCACTTCCATATAGCAAGAGAGATTGTAGCTCAGCATCTATCACTAGGCAAGCATGTCTCAAATATTCAGCCTGAACTCTGGGCAGTCTTTCCAGTAGCTAGAAAACCAGTCCCATAGTTGATCCGTGTAGTAGTTTTCTTTTGCTTTGTTTCTTCTTTAGGAAAATAACAATTTATAGTGAAAATATAGTTGTTTAAATAAGAAAATTAGTGTAAGTGTATTAAGCAGATGCATATGTTAGCTAAAGAAAAAATCAACAATAAATTCTTGATCTTCTGTACTCTACAAGGGCTAATCAATGAATGATGGATTAGACAGAAGTGGGAAAACTGAACAAGATATAGAACTATTCTGTCATGTCTATGATTTTTAATACCAAGGAAATATGTGAATTTAAGTCCCATGGTTACAATGGCCTGTCTGATTGCTCTAAGTAAAATAGATTCAGAGCAATTATGTCCAATCTGCAGTTACTGCAACTCTGTGTGCTGTTGCAGATGCTTCTGGTGTGCATGGTAAACTTCTGACAGTCTGCCCCAGAATTTCATCAGTTGATCTGGAAGAAGTCTGCCTTTGCAAGACCACGTCTGTGCAGGTATTTGTGCGACTGACACCTAAAAAGCCAGCTCTGTTATTGTTACCTTTGTGTTTCTTCCTCATAGAACCACAGCTTCAGCTCTAACTCGGGGTCTGTCACTTCTTCTCTCTCTTCTACTGTGGCCAACCAGGTTCCCTGGGCACTGAATGCGACCTTCACCAGGTCAGATTGCTTCAGACCTGCCTCGTGGATGTACTGGCGCTGCACAATGTCCAACTGCAAAACAAGGCCAACATTAAACTTCAAAATTCAAGTGCAGCTGTAAGAGACACCATCCATAAAGCCATGGAGAAAGGATGTTCTGAAAGCACTAATTAGACCTGACTGGGCTGTGACATAAAAAAAAATAAAAACAACACAACCAACATGTGGGGAAAGCATCATTAGGGCATGTGCATTCCACAGCAATCCTATGTGTAGGAAAGAAGAAGAAAAAATAATTTAGAGGGATTTTACCTAGAAATTGGACATTCAACAGGAGTAGCACACACTGTTTTGAAGTATTTTTTCAACTATCAACATTTAGCTATGCTTAACAAGTAAAAAGTTTGCAATAAAGGCAAGAACATCTCAGCCTGGAATCCAGCCTTGCCACATAGCTGCTGGGTTTTTTTCCTTTTTGCCACATTAAGTCTTCAAATAAATTCTGATGCACAAGTTACTTGACTAAAGAACTTTAAAGTTTTGGTACAAGCTCATTCAACTTACACTGAACAGCTGTTGGTCACTTTGGAGGCAATAGAACTGCAAGTGGCCAGGCTCTCCATTCATGACCAGAGCTTTGGTTCTAGGATCAACCACTAGGCCAGTCTTGACATCCCTACCTGGAAACAAAAATCAGGTGACAAATGACCAAAGATGGTAAGTGACACATTCCATCCTCTAAAGGGAAGGTAAGTTTTATTGAACTTACTTTTGATTAGCCCTTGAATACTTCTGGAAAACCTTAGGTTGCTGTTGATTATTGTAATTCCTGAAAGAGAAACCAAACCAAGTCTTGCAAAAGGCTTTTGCAATGTAACCACATCTCACAGTGGGAAAGGGACCACAACCAACTGTACTGCAAATGTATCTTTTCCCAATTTTTGACACCCCTACATCAGGGTGGAAGGCCAAGTTACAGCAGTCTCCAGGAAAATTCACAGAACTGATGCAGGAGAAAAAAATCACTTCAAGCATCTGTCCTTTCACATCAGCACTGACATTTTATGCAGTATCTGTTTAATTAATCTGAAATCAACAAAATAAAGCTCATACAGATTTGCATTCCATTTTGCATTAAGTGACACTCAGGTTTGCTTTGGCTTACTGTTGTCTGTGTGCAAGGTGCAGCAGAGCGCGCCGTCAGATGACATGGAGATGCACTCAATGGGAGACCCCAAACGAGGCAGGAAATCCTTCTGACACGATGACTCATTGTGCCACTGGACCAGAACTGATTCAACTCCACCACTCAGCAACCTGGTTCCTTTTTCCAGCAATAAAAATGCAGTTACTGGTTTTGCTTACAAACAAAAATTCAGCAGTGTATACCTTTACAATGACAGACGAACATAAGTGTCTCAAAACTTTTTAAACTGTCACGAGCCTGGGCCACACACACAGATATGTTTCTTATTATCCCATGTTAAACTGCTAGAGAAACTTGGATTAAGCAAGAAGAATTTGTGCCTACAGTAAAACTCAAACAATGCTTTGGGAGTGGTAGATCCCATTACTTCCTGAATCAGCTGAGTATTTGTGTTAGAATACAGATGAATTGTTCTCCTTCATTGAAAAGTACTTTGCACTAAGAAATACCTTGAGAATAGTTCAGATCACACAATTCAGATAAAAGTGAATTATTTCTGACACTAGGTTTGAGTTCAGACCAGACTAGCTTGTTTTATTTGGATGCAAATAAGACTGACAAGAACTAATCAGTATTACTGATGAAAGGGAGAGGGAATGAGAGTGGAGGTGGGGGAGAAGAGGTGAGAACAGGGTTTAGATTCTAAATTTTACCACAGAGGTAGATATTTGACATTATGAATGCCAATCAAAATTACATCAAAAAAAGTAAAAACTGCTCCCATTTTTATTTTAGATCCTTCCTGGACATATTTAAAATTCTAAAAATTAATTTGTTATAAGTGGGCAAACTCGAACTTGTATTGATTCTTTCCTCCCTGCTGCAACTCTTTGACTTTGAAAGGGGTTTTTTGGTTTTTTGATGGAGGTTTGCTTTTGGTGGGGTTTTTTTGGTTGTTTTGTTTTGTCTTGATTTTTACTTTTCTTTTACTCACCCTCCATGGAAAAAGCCAGATCCATGACAATATCATGATGCCAGTGCAGTGCAGAATATGTGTATTCCTTCTTGTGGTGGAAATTCCTCCTATGTGGGGAGGAACAGAACAGTTTTTTACTCACAAAATCAAAAACAGAACAAAGGAAAAGAAATATTGAATTGAATCAAGTATATCATTCTCTCATCTAACTTCTAGACTACAGTTTCTTGAGTGCTCAGGTGATGCAGAGGGAAAGAACCACACTAGCAGGTTTTCAGCACTCTCCTGGTCATCTATACCTCACATTTTAGATGTACTGAGCAACTCACCCCTGGAAGAAACTTGGCCAGTGTGTTGGTTTTAATCAAGCAGTTCCACTGGTGTGCTCTCCCTAGGACTCTACTTGCCCATCAAGTGTTATTTCTGCTGTTCCCGCATTACTTTTTCCACATAAGTTTAGATTCGTGGAGCACAGCTTAACAAGCATATTTTTCCATTTGACAATACACTGAAGCTGTCCCCTGCAATGTCAACACTGCAGGTACATTGCTCACTCTTTGTTCATTATGACTTCTGAAAATGGCAGCACTAAGGACAAATCAGACTGCTTTGCTCAGGTTTCACTTAATTCCTTTGGTCAGAGCAGTTTATGGGGTACAGTTGAATCAAAATGCACATACCAGAGGCGAATCTTTCCATCAGCATGGCCAGTTGCAATGCAATCCTCTGTTGGGTGGCACGCCACGCAGCTGAACTGATTGTCTCCACCTTTTGTCTTCACTGCACGCAAAGAAAACCTTCAAGAGTTAAGGAAGTACCTTTAATTATATGAGTTGGGTTGGTTCTTTTGAAAACCTTCAAAAGGATCAGTCAGAGCACATAAAAGATACTTCTGATTAGCAAAATTAAACATCTCCAAGTTGTTATGGTTAGTTATATGTTAGTTATATATACTCTCAACAAAATAGTGACAGGCTTATTTTTCTCTTTATTTCGTTATTCTTCGCCTTCAATCAAGCTGAAAATTGTTTTGCTTCTTTCTCTCCTCTACTCCCCTTTCCTTCCCATGCCCTGATCCTGCCCAAACTATGTCACTTGTTTCAGTTCAGCATCAGCCTAAGTATTTTCCTGAAAAAAATACATCCCTGAGCTGCAAAGGTACCATTGCCACTGCAGTGCTCACTGTCTGCTTCTGTGGGAAGCTTCTTATATAGTGACCACATTCCCTCCAGCATAAAACCAAATGGCTGTTGACAAACCAAAATCATGTGTGCACATATCACTGGTGAATAAACACTTATATATTGGACTGAATCAATACTTGACATTTTTATTCACATTCTTACCTGTTCAACAGTTTCCGTTTAAAGAAATAAACTTGGAGATTAACCTCTTTCACTGATGCCACATATTCACCCTGTTAAGAGTAAAACAATGTAGGATATACAGATTATGTTTTTACATATGAAAGAGGAAAAAAAAAAAGAACCACATTTCACTACAAAGTATTTAACACCGGAGACAACATATGAGCTGACGTTAAGTAAAGACTTTCCTGTGATAAGTGTTGATGTTTCTTTTTTCTATTAGCATATAAAATAGTAGTAGCATAAAATAAAGCCCAGGCCTTGCACAGATTCATTTACTTTTGGTTTTATGCTTGGTTTTATGAAGGCATAAACAGCATAGAGTTTGAGACAAAAAAAACCCCAACCAACCAACACCCCACAGAAGAAAAAGCCTCAAAGGCGAATATACTTCTCTTCCAAACGCAATCTGCTTCGCTGATGCCCCCACACCATCCAGAACCACTGACAGCTCCTTGGCTTCCAGATCTTGGCCTGCTCCTTTTGTCAGCTTCACAGAGACCAGCTGGAATGTATCTGACCAAAGAAAAAAGTCTCTTTGTTTCAAACAGTAGTACTGAAGAACGAGGACTAGACGGTGGGTATCAGTGCAACTGTAAGCAGAAACCAAGCAGAGTTGCACAATATTTGCTCTTGCTCTGAAGTAGCAGTATATTATGGTGCAGAGTAAGGCTAAACCATATTTACTTCACACAAAATCCTATTAAAAAATATCTAGGTATGCTGTTAAATAGGACAAGTCTATTTATGTTAACACTGCTAAAAGTGGAAGGGTAATCTCAAGTACTCGTGTTCAACTCAAGTAGTATACCCTGTACCTTCGTAAGCACTGCTTAAGATTTACTGCATCTACGAGATCACATCCATGCAGTATATCCTTCACAGGTGAAGATAAGCACTCTTTAGACAAATACATGTCATAGAATGAAAACAGAAAAAAATTATGACGTGCAGGACTACAGACATCTGCCACAGGATTTAAGAAATACTTTCACAATTAGCATATTAAAGCACATTCCTGCAGCACACCATTCACTGATGTGACAGCAGCACAGACAGAGAATGACTGAGGTGACAGGGATGGTGCTAATTGTACTGTACCTCGTTCACCCTTCTTTGGAATTACAACAAACACCGAGTCCTCAGCACTGGGAAGCGTGTACAGTGCCAGAAGTTTGCATCCTACAGTGAAAGTCTGAAGGAAAAAAAGAGGTCAACAATTATTGTATGCTTTTAAACAGTGAATAATGCTAAGTTTTTAGAATAAGGAAAGCGTCTGTGCTTTAAAGACCCCTTCATGTATTGACTAAAATTCTTGATTCTGAGACAAATACAAACACCTTTATTTTCTCAAAGACTAACACAGATGTTAAAACAGTACTAGTAAAATATGAGACATCAGATTTACTGGAAAACCTTAAGACACCTTACCCCTAATACAAAGCAGAAAGCTCACCTATAGGGAAGTGCCTCTATTTAGCAGAAAACAAGATCAAGAGGACAGTTAGCAGCCCACAATTTCAACCCATTACATCAATTCCAATCAGCATATCCCAAACTGCAGCATGTTCCCCAAGAGCTACACTGGGCTCCACACTGCAGCAAGGAGCAAAGTCAGTATGTCAGTACATCCCACAAAAGAATCTGCATCATCATCATCATCACACATCAACTGCCACATTCTATTCCTGCCATAGGTGGTTTTCAGGCTGTGTTAATGGCAGAACAACTTTAATCTCAGACTGATTTGTGCCCATTTGTAGTAATAGCAGCATTCTACAATCAGTGGGTCAAGAATAATTTTGACAGGAATAACTCAACATACTTTAATGGGAATCCCATCCATGAAGTCCCAAAGTTTAATGCTGCCATCAAGAGAGGAAGAATAGAGCTGAGGAAAAAAAATAATAAATATATAAGGCAAAGCAATATTTCAAAGTCAGCTTTTACATAAAATCACAACTTAAAAATTGGAAGATTGATCATTGGAACTGTGATTCCAGGTAACTGGATCATCCAAAACACAGGACACAGACCAGTTCTGTGCTACCTTCAATGAATGTGCAATGGAAGCACAACATTCTAGTTTAAAATGTACATTGCCACAAAGTGTGAGTACACAGACACCCATTATGTGAACATCTATTAACATTTGGATCAGATTTTCACAGCTAATATGCAGATCAGTCCCTCCTGGTAAACAACTGCTGTTTACATACAGACACCAAAAAAGCTCAAGTAAACTGAGAGCCAGAGCATGAGCAGGGAAGGCAGGCTGGGGACAGTGAGAGCCACTAAGCAAGTTAAAGGGATTTAGTCAAATCTGCATCTGTACTAGCAGATAGAGAGGGGCAAACACCAACCACAGTAAGTGTTGTTGATCTTCTCACATGCTTTTTTTACCCCTCAATCATCAAAGAACCGGAAATTTTGCTGACGTTTCCCTTTTGCTGTCATTGCATTCAACCAGTGCAATCCACGTGACGTTTCACGTTTTCACTTGTAGCTAACACATACATTTACCGTTCTTGACAGATTTCAGGGCAACATTAGCTCAGAGATGCTCTAATCACTCCCAGCTCGTTCCCAAACTCCAGCCAGCCCCGGGACAGCCCCCGAGGAGGCACGGGAGGGCCAGGGGCACCCCCATCTCCATCCCCATGCCCACCCAGACCTTCCCCTCGCAAACCTGCATGTGGTTGTGTGGGTTGAGCTGGATGCCCGTGACCAGGTCGGCGTGGCCGCCCATGAGCCGCAGGGTCTCCTCGGTGGTCACGCTGTACACCTTCACGAAGTCCCCGGAGGCGCAGAGCAGGTACCTGCGGGGGCAAACGGCGTTACCGCGGGGACAGGAGCCTGGCTGCCCCGCGGGGGGCCTCAGGCCGCGGGGACAATCCGGGGCAACTCGGCGCCGGAGCTCGGGAGCCCCCCCCCCCCCCGGGTGTTGGAGCTCCCGTCCCCCCCTGCCGCCAACGCACTTGGATCGGCGGAGAACCGGCCCTGCGCCGCTCAGGGCGCGCCCCCGCACCGCACCACGCGCAGCGCGCGCGAGCCGACCACCATCTTGTCCCCGCCGGCACCGCGGCCGCGCGAACGGCTTCTCTCTATTGCTCCCCGTCCGCCTCGCGCCCAGAGCGGGCCGCGCGCGCGCCCCCTCGCGACCGCCTCACGGGAGTGCGGGATGGAATCCATGACTCAAGCGGTACCGAGTGCCGAGTACCCTTTCCTTCAACACCTCCAGGGACAGTGACCTCCTCGGGCAGCCCGTCCCAATGCCCAGTCACTCTTTCTGCGAATAAATTCTTCCTAATGTCCAGCCTGAACCTCCCCGGCGCAGCCTGACGCTGTGCAGGCCTGACGCTGTGTGCTCTCGTCCTGTCCGCCTGGGAAGAAGAGCGCCCCCCACTCTGTCTAACATACCTCCTTCCCAGAGAGAAGCTTCCCCCGGCGCTCTCCTGGCCGTTCCCAGGCGGAGGGACAGTGGGCAGGCACGGGGCCGGCCCGGGAGGGCGGTGCCGCCGTCACCCACCGCAGCACCCCGGTCCCGGCTGGCCCCGGGCGCCCGCGACGGAAAGTCCTGTGCTCGGGTCTGGAATTGCGCGGGGCTGAGAGGAAAAACGCGTGAACTGCCTTGTTTAAGCAGAGGAGGTGAGCTTTGTTAAAACCCGGCTTGTTCGCCGACTTGGACGAGCTGTGCGATTTTTGAGGTACTGAGCACGTCGTGTTCCTGTATCTGGAGAAAAACCGCCGTCAGAAGCGATGTGGGTGTCTGGAATAAACCATGATTTCTGCTGTCTGGGCCCTTCACTGCTGCTTTGGAGTAGTAATTGCAGTTCTCGCACAGCTGTGTATTTTTGGCTGCTGTTTACGCTGTTGAAACTCTCTCTGGTATGCTTGTAATTGATTTTTGAACAGTTCCGCTTCACAATAACAGGGACAGGTGCGTTCCGGGGGGTTAGTTGTGATTATCCTGCTGTAAGCCAAGTTATGTCCCTTTTTTCACTGCTGACTGAATTCTGGTTGGGAGGTTAAGTAAGGATCCTGCAGGGAGAGTAGTGCAAGCATTGGAATATTGTGGTTATGGGGTGTGAGAGAGCACAATGCACCCAGAAACTTGGCTGCTAATCTCAGGTGTTTTTTCAGTGTTTAACAGTGCTCACTTTTTGGAGCTGAGAGCAGAATTTACAATTTCTGCCTCATCACTGCTGTTGAGTGTAACAGCTGTGTTGTTCTCTCATTCTGGTGAATATTTTAGAACCCAAAGGCAAATGCACCCTAGTGCTCTCTCTGTGTGGGACAGTCCAAGTTTAGAGCCACAGACACCAAGTAAAACCTGAGCTCAGTCATGAAGGAAAAAGCAAGGACTCTAGGAAAAGATAGTGCCTTTAATCCATGTTATTATGTGAATGGGAAAGGGCTTCTTATCTCTTTAGTCCAGGTCTACACTAAATGTAGTCAAGTCTAGTTAAAATGCAGCAGCTTGGTGTGTTGAACTTTATCCTGGATGAAGGAGAAAGATAAATACCTTGTGCATTTTTATGCATATGTTTTTGTTATACTGGTGTAATGCACATTTAGTTTTATCATTTTAAGACGTCTGCCATAAGTTTAGAAACTGATCTAGACCTCTTAGAACCATCTAGACCTCAAGAATACCCCCAGACCAGGAGGGTAAATATCAGGTCTGCTATAGTGACACAATCCAATTCACTGTAATGTTTCATATTTAGAATAGCATTTCTAATAACTTTTGGGCAGCATTACATAGAACAATTACACAGTGCATCTACAGATGAAAAAGCCCTGTGTATAATAACTACCAAGTGGTCTTTTGGTACTGAAATCACGTTAATTGTAGCTGCACTACTGGCTTTTAATGCTTGAGCATGGGAAGGAAAATATGAATTAATTGTGTTACTGGAAGCAGAGAAATCCAGTGCTAAAGGTAGTGCCTGTCTTGTGGGGGAACAGTGCTCTGCACTGGTAACTGGTAACTGGTACTGGCAGCATATGGTTTATTTTATCTATCTATGCTCCTACCTTATGATATACATTCCTGTTCTAATCCTTTCTCTCTCTTTTTTTTTTATTTTTCATTTATTTGAATGTCTTTCTACTATCATGTGAATAAAGAAATTTGATCTTGAAGATCTCATGTCACATTTAATGAAGGTTAGTTTATGTGCAGAGCTTATTCTCAGGTCTCGCTTCATGAAATAACTGATAGTACTTTCCCAGAATTTCATTCAAAAAGAGTTTAAAAGACTTTTGTATTCAAGGTTAAAATGATTACCATAAATTTATTAGAAGTCCTCTGCGTGTATTTCAAAAACAAAAGAAGTCTTGTTCTTGTTTTTATAATGTACTCAGCCTTTTAGTTCAGTGTCATAACCTGTATTTTAAAGCGAGGAAACTGTGGTTTGGTGCAAAAATGTATAAAACCCCAAAACTTACCTGTAGCAGTTTTTGGAGGTTGAAGTAGTAGAAAATACTGAAAGTATCTGGTTTGGGGTATTTGTGTCAGGGACCTGAGTTGTGTCTGAGGCCTTGCCACAGCTGGTCCGTGGTTGTGCTCGTGGATGTGGCATGGGAAAATATTGTAGTTTCACTGTTGGAAGCAAACCTTGCAAGGAAGACCAATAGATGAGGACAGGAACTGAACCCTGGAAAGAGAAACAAATTATTAGATTAACTGGTGGGAACTTGACTTTTGGAAGAGGAACAACAGAGCCGTTGTTGGCACGGAGTTGGTATCAGAAGCCATTGCGGTCTCGGTTCACACGCTGGCCACACGTGAGCCGATGTTGCACCTGGAAAATGGCACTACTGTGAGGGGGTATAAGAGGTGGTTCTGGGTTGGATGGGTGAGCAGGATGAGATGCACACTGCTTCTGTCTGGGGGACACCCTGAAACAGGCATAGCCTGCCTGCTCGTCCTGCCAAGTACCGTGCTCCATCTCCTCCTGCTCAGCGGCTTCTCGGGAATCCAGGGGTCAGTCAGTGTGTACTAATTGCTATCACCAGTAGTGGAATAAAATTACTTTGCTTATACCCATCGTGTCTCGGTGTTTGTGATTTTGGGAGTTCTCACGAACCTAGAACAGTATTCAAGTGAATAAGGAGCAAAACTAATCTAACTTGTTTGTGTTCATTTGTTTGAAGTGGTGGCTTTGTATGATTTTCTGATTTATTAGTTTAAATTTACACTTTCATTATATACAATTGATAGGTCTGTCTGTTCAAAGAAATTTGCTTTTGTATTTCCCAAAGTAGTGTTTTGTAATGTCTTGATTCAGTGCATTCCAGTGATGGAGGAACTAATCAATAGGAATACAATCACTTCTGAAAGAATTACTACAAGTAAGTTTCACAACCTTTTTTATGCATTGCAAATAATCAAGCAAATATTTCATGTATTGGCCAATGATTTCTTTGCATTTTGAATTCACTGTGTGACTATGTAAATAATTCTAGGTAAACTAGTTGGAGAAAATGCAGTTGTAGTTCTGCAACATTTATTTTAATATTGTAGATTAAAATATAATTACTTTTGAATATCTTATCAATTTAGAAGGAAATCCTTCCAGGGAAGGAGGCAAGTTCTTTCTTAACAAGTGTTTCTAAACAAGTATTACTAGAGAGGTTTATGTACTGTGTTTAGCCTTTTCATTTTTTAAGATGTTCAGACATTTGTGAAATTCCATGTAAATCACACAGTCTAAGAGTGGTCAAGAGAAAAAAACACAGTGACTTCAAGGGAGCAGAATGATGGTCCCCAAGGTGGGGTGTGATACACTGCTGTACCACTGCAATTCATAAAGTCAGTAGCACAATATAGGACAAATATCTGATTTGAAATGCTAATTACATTTTACATTCGGCTTTGTTTGCAGCTCATTTCTTACTTCCTTCTACCTTATTTGTTCTCAACCTTGCTCCTTAATAGAATATCCAGGTATGTATCGTTGTCTGAAGACTGCTCAGAGAGAGCTGTGGTAACTCCCTTGCTGTCCCCTGCACAAGGCTTTGATCCAGCTGGGTAACATTTCAGCACGAGGGCAACGTATCTGGTACATTTCAAAATCTGTTGTGTTTGCAAACTCCACTGTTGGTCTTGAATGGCTTTTTGTCATCATAAATCAAAATAATAAAAAAGAATTGCTGATAGTGACAGGTCTTCCATTTTGTGTCTTTCTCAACTAGCTTGTGGACTGCAAAGAGGTTCCTGAAATTCATGCCTTGAGGTGTTCTGTAAGGAAATTTGCAATAAGAAAGGCTGCTTGTTTTAATAACTCCATCATTTAGGAGGTGATGTGACCGACTTGAAGAGTTGGTGACTGATTTGCCTGTGTAAACTTGCTTAAAGCAGAGGCAGTGAATTCGTGTTGATTTCAGTTTGAGGAATGTGTTTATTTTAAGGGAAATTACATTGTTTTTCTTTCTGTGGTACACAAAAATTAGCATCCGATTTAGTGAAAGAAAAATTAACATGACAGAGATGACAACTGAGTATGTGGCAGGGACACGTGCTGTTGAGGGAAGCTCCTGCAGTGGGGCACATCAGTAGTTTTCAAGTTGGGAAAGCAGCTCTGCCAAGAGGGGAGGGCTGGTTTATAGTGAGATCAGGTTCCTGTTATAATAACGAGTCACAGCTCCCGGCAGCACTAGAGGGTGCTGGAGGAACGACTGCAACATTAACAACTCTGTGTTGGAAATCCAGAATCCCAGGAAAGTCGAGTTGTGGTGCCCCTTAGAGCTCTCAGCTCCAACCCAGCCTTGCCATAAACAGCACACTCCTGTTCTCCTGCCGGATCCACTGCAGTCAAAGGGAAGGCAGTCACCTGGAGGGACTCCATTGTGTGACACACTCTGTTTCCTTAGGACTGGTCAACAGGTGATGACATCTTGTGTGTGACACTATGAAAGCATCAATGGATCACCAAAAGGAAAAAATTCAACGAGAATGAAACTGTACATGCTCATCTCAGTAAGTATTACCACCTGTAGCAGTGATCCTGACTGGAAGGCCATTGGACATCAAGGAGTTAGTGATCCAGGGAGCACTTAACTTGAGCTGGGGTGCAGCTCCACCTTTGGGCTTGTGTTGTGGTGCACAAACCCCTTGGCCACAGGATGAACTCAGCCAGCTCATTGCAACAGAGCAGCCTGCAGGCAGCTCCCACCTAATTCCAGGAGTTAAGCTACCTGCCTGGTATTAGGGAATGCAGCAGGGAGTTCTTTCCTGAACATGCCTTGTTTGATAGTGAGAATGACCAACAGAGTGCCAGAGTGTTTGTCTCTCCTGTGGTAGAATCTTCATGACCGGAAGGGGAGAATCTCTTCCATGGAGGGGGTTTGCCCAGCATGGACCAGAGGCCAGTTTGATGCTACACCCCCAGGGGTTCCTACCATCTGAAGGGATCTGAAATTATCTATACTATGCTCTCTTTAGAGTGTTAGACCTTCAAAATAGCATTTTAAATGATAAATTCTTTCTTACTGAGATCATAATGGATCAACACATTCAGGTGCAAGACATCATAATAAAAGTACTTTAGCCAATATTTTTGTTTTAAAATAAATGTAAATATTTTAATCATTTTTTTCAAAGAAGTTTTGATTTGAGGCTTTTCTAAATTGAGGGACTAAGCATATGGTAGGAATGAGGAGAGGTAGACCTTATAAATGGAAATTTGAATCTTGATAGTGATTCTGAAGTTGGCCTTTAAAATAATTTCATCTCTTTGTATGCTTTGGTCTGTGATAAATTGTGAAACACTAAGTAGTATACTTTCAGTTTCATTTTAAATAGCTAATTTTGAATGTACTCTTTTCTTTTGAAGGTTACAAACATATTTAATATTACAGAGTTCTTGGTTTTTAAAGAGTGGCTGTTAGCAAGCAAGGATACAGTTTGAGAGGAGTGGGAATAAAAAGAGCCTTGATCTTATTTACCTCAAGCAGCTGCTGAATCTCCAGTGTGTCCTGTTCCATAAGGTATGTGAAGATATTTTTTTTTCTTACCACTAGCAAAGGGAGACAAGCTTTGTTCAGCTGGGGAAGGTATGTACTGCAATAGTAACAAAAAGATTCTGGAATGAAAGGAGAGACTCTTTTAGAAACTTCATGCCTGTACTGTAACAGATGTTCATAGCCTTTCCTCTGATATAAATGAGCTGTAATGATGCATTACTGTGTGTAAACAGTGTTCTCCAGCTCTTAGTGTTTCCAACCACAAAGCAGGAGGTTGCAAGCTTTACTGTTCTCTTTTCATCTGACTTGTGTTAATTCCCTACTATTGATAATCATCCCAATTTTAAAAATCCCATCCTATTCCTGTTAAAACCAGCAAGAACAGAGCCCACCACTGGATTACATTCCCAGTGCCTGGGCAGAAGGAGGCCAAAGAGACTGGGGTCTTGGTGCAGTTTTAGTGTCTTTGTAAAAAATCTCATTGCAAAAACTTGAAACTCATGGAGACAATGGTACTTTTTTGCATTAGTGCATTAGGATTAGCCTGCACTACTTCTTGAGAAGCAATTCAGTGAGCAAACATAGACTCTTCCTTTTTTTCAGTGTCATTAGTTAATTTAAAAATATTCCTTATGAGAGGTGATTATCTTAATGGGAGAGGACTCAGAGAGCCTCAAGGGTCCATAGATAGATCAGAGGGAGTGATACTTCAGAACTGGTGGGTGCCTTGGCCCAAGTAATGTAATAGAATTGGTCAATTCATTATCCACTTTCCCTTTTCTGATATTGCAGCTAGCAGGATTTACTTGTTTTTTCTTCTCACACACCTATATCTCATGAGAAATGTACCCTCTGCTTTCTTCCTGCATTTTGCACTAATGCTGTGCCATTTATGTCATTTGGCTGACACACATGGGCTGATGCTGAAGGGTATGTACCCTTTGCTACTTACAGATCTCCTCTGACATAAACAATGCCAACAAAACTCTAGTTTATAAGTCTATTCAAGTCGAGGTAAAACTCATTTCCCAGATTATTTCCAAGCACTGAGTCCAGATGCCTGTTGGTAAAGTTTGGACTTTTCTCTTGCAGCAGCTGCAGAGTGGAATTTTTTGAACAGTTGTATTGAGTTTCATAGCAGGGAAAACTGGTTTTTTGACAAGTGGTTGTTACCATGATCTCTACTGAAAGCAAGATGTCAGAAGGAAGAGTGAGTCTAAATGTATTTCAGAGTTGTGGCGTATCTTTTTAGGCACAATGTTTTTAGCATTCTGAGTAAATGCTGCTGCTTTAAACAGGCTAAAACTAATATAAACAAACTGAACTGAGGGCTTGTAGCTGTTAGAAATAAGTCAGTCATGATGGAATAGCTTTGTATTTTAAAGCCTAATGAACTGACAGTTTATTAGTTAAATGGAGGGGAGGGAAAACATGGTGTGGGATGGAAGCATTAATTTGAGTTACCTTGGTGTTCATGAACACTAAGTTGCCCTCCTGTTCCAAATTATACTTAAATCTCGTTTTTCTCTCTGTTGGACTAAAATGTCTTGTTTTTATGAATAAACACTATTGTACTATTTTAGAACATCTGGGGAAGTTTATGCCAATTGAAATTCTTTAGACGTTGTGGTGAAAGTAATCTGATTTACCTGGTTTTCCATATTCCTGTGAGAGAGGATCTTCCTGAGATACCTATTCCTCTAAATTCTTTCCCCAGAAAAAAATATCTAGTTGGAATTATTTGCTTGTTTTTCTTGGTTCCATTTCATTTTCATTTCAATGCTGTCTCTTACAGGTTTATGCAACTTTGTGGAAGAAACTGAACCATAAGCCAAAATAAAATGGAATAAATATGAAAGTTCTGTGACAAACCCCTCTGTTTGATATGGACTGAAGTCAACAAAAATGTTTTTCTCTGCAATATACTATCTACTCTTCAATTGTAAACTGGGCTATTTGCTGCCTTAGAAGTGCAAAGGAAATAAATATATTTTATGTTTACTTTGTCACATTTTAGATTACACAGACATTCAGTACAGAGCCTCCTTTGACCCAGGATGTCCTTTGGTCAAAAACACAGTCACCTGAAACTAAATTGGAATAGTCTTGAAACAAAATCATGAAAACTTTAATTTTCTTTTTTATTTGTGGATTCATATATAATAATAATTTTGCTTCATAACTTCAGACTGAAAAATAGCTTTTAGTATCTATGAAGCTTTTCCTTCAAATACATTTAATGTTTTACTGCAGATTCCTAAGAGGCATGCTAATGTTAGGTACAGAGGGATGAGAAAGGACCTCCTCTTCTTGTGGACAGGACAAAAAATTTGTCTTGAATCAATTAGTTTTTTGTGTCTCTGTGATTTTGAAAGCTAGAGGACGCTGAGTTTTCCAGCAGCAAAGAAAGCAATGCATAAAAAAATAAAGGGGGGATTCAAGACAGCAAAGCAAGATGGTGTGAAGATAGAAATATTTACAGTCTTGACAATATTGAAAAGGCAAGAGATGAATGGAGCATATGGTTTGGGTTTTTTTGGGTTTTGTTTTTGTGTTTTTTTTCTTTTGGAGGTGAGGAAGTGTGTTTGGTTTTATTTTGGTTTTTTGTCTTGGTTGGCTTTAGAAGTCCTGATTTCTGTTCAAACTGTTAAAGGTATGGAGTTGCTAAAGCAGAGAACCCCAGTGGGATAGATGCCGGTTTAACTTCTCTGCAAGTGTCAAGAGCGTGTGCCCCCTTGGCAGCTGCCCTGAGTCCTGGCAGCAGGCTGAGGGAGAAGCAGCAGAGGAACAATTTGATCAGTTTTTCCACTGAGTTAACTGTTGAGCACCTTATGTTACACACTGGTGTTTAATAAATTAGCTCTCAGAACTAATGGTGAAGTTATAATTTATGTACAGCAATAGGGTATATGGTTAAATATACATCATGTAGACACTGATAGCTGCTCAATAAATAGTCACCATAGCGGGTGCTAAAGGACATCCCTGTGGTTGAGCTTTAGGAAAAGTACTTTTGTGGTATATATAAGGGAATCTGCATCAGATCATACTGTTCCACGTTGTTCATTGGTTCACTTTATCTACTGACATGGTTTCAAAATCCCTTTCTCTGCTTTCTTTGTGCCAGCTCCTGGCTGTGGATTCAGGGGTCAGCTCAGATTGAATGAGTTTACATGAAGTCAGATGCTAAGCCATCCTCCCCACACTCTGGAAGGTGCTTTGGCATAGAGGAGTGGCTGGAGCCTAATGAGTCATACCCAGCTGTTAAGTAAGATTTAGGTTGATCAGTTAATTGAAAACAAAATGTTTTAAATGAACTGCACAGTTTTCTAGTTCCCTTTCTTAAGTGTCCATCAGTGCTTTCCCAGCCATGCAATTTTTAGTTCCTTGGGAGACCTTACCATTAGTAAAGAGAATGTTGGAAATAATTTGCCCTTTGCTTAAAGGCTTAACTTTGCTTTTAAGTCAGTCCCCTGGCAAATGGAGGATCTGCTTTCCAGAATGTGCCATCTTCATTTTTAAGGGAAATAAAATACTAATTACTACATGAAAATACTAATTACTACCTGTTTGAGCAAGAGATCTTCAAGATAGTCTTCCTTAAAACTTGGGTGAATTCCTTTTAGTCCTCTCTACACAATATTGTTTGCAATTTTAGCAAATTTGAGGGGAGTTTACAGACCTTGTGCAGTCAAGAGTCTTAAGACTATGGATTTAATTTTAAGAGAAGTAAAAATACCCTGAAATCTTAGGCACCAGCCAAAATCCACGGAGAAACCTGAACTTTCCGTGTTTCCATTCAGACTTTGGGAGTACAGCTGAGACTTGAAAAGAGTATTTCTCCAATGCAAAACATTTTGCTTGAAGTCTGAACTGAGACCTGAGTGCCAAAATGTGTATGGTGCTTAGGCAGGAGAAGGGCAAAGCCTGTGTCTCACCCTAAATAAACTAGCTCCTCCTGGGTGTGCATAGGAAAAAACTTAACTACTTCTGATGTGAAAGAGATACAGCAGCTGTTAATGGCATTCAGTAGTTAGTAGTTCTCTAGCAGTGACTGTTGTGTTCCTGTTTGTTATTTTGTGAATGATCATGAACTACTTCTGGATTGAAAAAAGGAACACCATCTGCTGTATTTAACTTGCAGGTAAAATTTTGATGTGAGCAAAGCATTGGGAACCTAGAGCTACACTGATATAATTAACAACATGTATTCTGTGAAGGTATTTCCTAGTTACATCTGACATTACATGTCCCAGCTTCTCTGCGTGGTGAAAGTTGTCAGTTACCAGTATTCTACACCTAGATTACTTATGCTTATAAACTGTTATTTAATATTTTAGCTTTAGTTATTTTGAGCATTAAAACAGTCAGATTCTCTTTCCAGTGTTTACTCAGAGTGATGTCTACTAAAACAGACCTTCCCAGAGAATAAAAAAAGTATCCAGCCTGTGTTATTTTTAAGGTGTTGCCTAACCCCCTTCCAAAGCGAGTTCCTCAGAGGAAAGCCAAGGCATAATTAATTTGCTGAATAGGAATAACCATTTTTCTAGTTATAGCAGAGAAAGCATTCCCTCACGTTGTTGGACCAGCCAAGCAAATCTCTGACATATAATTCATCAAAATAATATGCAGGCTTTCAGTAGGAAAAAAAGACTTGTATTCTTTCTCAAGGACCTGATGTTTTAGCTATACTGCAAAATATTTATTTGTATTAGTGATGGTAGCAGTAGAGGGGGATTTGACTGTTGTCTGTTTTTTTCTGAGGGCCTATTTGAAAATCAGGGTAAACATTAGAATGTTATTGCATATTCCAGACACTTGCAGAATACCTTCCTGTATTAAGCAGGCCAGAGCCAGCATCTTCCAAGCACTTAACATAATGCTATATCAAGTGACACTTTTCTTCCCAATTCTGAATTTTTGCATAGCCACCTGTCTTCCTGGGAAATACACAGGATCCATCATTCTGAGAACCAGGCTTTAAAGCTTAAGCTTAAAAATAGAGATATAAATGTTTATTTTTGGCTTTTTTGTGGTCAGCTTCGATGTAGGGGTTTGGTACTCATAAATAGTGTTGATTCCCCCATGTAGCTCTTTCGACTTCACTGTTCAGCAGTGAGCAATGTGAACTGTGATGCAGGGCTGGGGCTGATACCAGAGATGACACCATGAAAGGTGGGGATGGGAGTAACTGGAATACTCTAAACTGGGTTTACACCTGCAGGATAACAGCAGTAATGGTAGAATAATGGATTCAGGAGACAAATTGAAAACAAAAGTAATTTGTATGTTGGAAACTTCAGACTAGTTCAGGTGTAAAGGCAGTTTTATGGGATGTGCTTGTAAGCAAACATAGAGAGAAGAGAAAGTACAGAACCTTCAGGAGGAGCAGCACAGTATCCTGCACAGCCATCCTCATTGTTGCTTTTTGTGATGTTGCACTGCTCTCTTCACTAACCTTTGCAGCTCACAGACTCCGTGTATGAGCACCAAATATCTTACTTTCTGTAGAGAGGTTTGTGATTTTCCAGCAAAATGCTATTAACACAAATATTTTGCATTCTTGCTTCCATCTGGCTTTTGTCAGTGGTGGGATTATTTTCTCTTAATCCACTCTGCTGCTTTTTAAAAATATAGCATTTTCAAAAGAACGAGTAAGTTTGTTTTGCATTCCTGAAATACTTATTCAAAATAAATGAGTATAGATGAATAAATGAAAATGTGTCTAATCTGGCATTTAGGAATTATCTGTTTAGCTAATATTTAAATTATTCCTGGTACAAACCATGTGCATGTCACTATTTTCAGTCACACTATACATAGGCTGATTGATTCTAAGTCACCTACAGAGACCAGTTCTGTCTATCTGGAGAGTGGGAAAATACCAGTATAGGTTTGAACTATACCTGACACCTGCTGTTGGCCATGGTTGCTGATAGGATAACTGATCCATTGTTGTGTTTTTGAAGTAAGATTAAAAATAAGTTTTGTTTCTTCATTCTTGTTTTTGTTTTGTGGTATTTTTTTAGTGAACTAAACACATATACTCTTATTCTTTTTGAACAACATTCCCAGTGTTCATAAGAGAAGTAATATTTTTACACTGAAAATTTTCCTTCTAAGAAAATTTAAAAAAACCTTCTAGAAGCTGTTTTTCTCTCCTTTGAAGCTGCCATGAGGTAGTTGAGAGATGCTGAATGTGCTGATGGAATATATCTCTCTGACTCCACAGCAGTTTAAGTTTTCTCTTTTATTTGGTCATCATTTCATGCAAACTTAATTAGCAGTGCTCTAAAAAAAGAGTACTGAAAAACAGTTATTTGATCTTAATATCTAAAAAAACTGTACCATCTTGGCTCATGTCTGCTTGTGCCTTTGGCTAATGGGACCATAAGGGTGTAGCTTTGTCCTGCCAGGACTCGGGGCAGTGGCAGGTCTCCTTGGGCGGGGACTTGCCGGAGCTGCTGATTTTGGTGCAGCCCCAGCCAATGGGGTCAGAGCAGCATTGGTGTCCTTGCCCACAGGTTCCTTCTGTGTGTCACAGCCCCGTGTTCAAGAGGGCCACCAGGCAGGACTTCTCCCAAGGAGCCCGTGCCAGCTTCTGTGGAGGCCCTGTGGCCTTCCTACTGTGGCTGCGTCAGCAGCTGAGGGGGCTCCTTGTGCTGCTGTGGGCAGGCACAGCAGGGGAGGGTTTGCTAAGTTTTTGAGCCGGGCATAAAGTTCATTTCCAGCTGTCTTAGATACTTTGGAAAACAGATTCCTTCCGACCTGGGTCAGGTTGGCCAGGCTGGGGGAGGCCCCAGGGCACGTGGCAGTGTGTCACAGGGCCCTTTGTGACATGGTGGGCATTGCCAATGGATGGCACAGGGCAGGTTGTCACAGGGCCCTTTGTGACACGTGATGACTTAATACTGGTGGTGAGGTGGCCACGCCTCAGTGCTCCTCGGAGCGTGCGACGGGACAGACGGGACAGAGCGGTGCTGTGCGGAGCCCCCGTGCAGCCAACTCGTTCCTTACTGATCCGGAGCTTTTTGGAGTCTTCTCTGTGGTTCAAGCGCCCTCGAGGCCAGACCGCGGGACTTGGTGAC